>NC_133974.1:99059655-99371322 GCF_047716275.1 Strix uralensis | reverse complement strand
TATTTAATTTACAAGGACTATACATTTTTCAAATCTCTTAACAAGGAACTTTAAGCAGTTCTTGAGGTTTTAAAAAAAAAAAACGGATCTGGAAAGCAAAAATGCTCTATTTTTCTCAGGATCCTGAATGAGTGACTCAGGAGGTATTGTAATTGCAAAAGCTTTCTGTGTGTAAGAACCTGGCTAATACTCTTATTAGCATCTTTTTTAATCCAGGTAACATAATAGTCAAAGTGTCAGATGAATGTCTCAGAAGTGGACCATTAAAAAATAAATTGCAAAATCTTTGAGAGATTAGCATTTGAATCCAGCCAGAAGCTCCTTGAGGTTCTTGGGTGTGGATCGGAGTCCTTAAAGCGTAAGTTGCTATCACAAACCACATCAGCCTCCAAGTTACTATGAATGAGAAGACAGTAGCCACAGTCTTAGCTCTAGACTTGTTTCCTCTGGGAAGCAAATATACAAAACCAGATTTTCATTGTGAAAAGAGGTTTCATTTTCTGAAACCTTTAATTTCTAAAGAAGTTTGAAAAGCAAACAATAAAGTATATTAAAACAATATTTTCAGGGTAAGTATTTATGGTTTAATTCATAATGATAGTTCGCCCTTAAACAGGATAGTACTTTGTATGTTCAGCATGCTTTTTAGAGTCATTACTCAAATAGCACCATGGGCTGATACAATAAGAGATGGTCTCCCTTTTCCCACGTTGGGAAACTGAGGCAAAGAAGTGAAGTAACACACATAGGAAGACCACAGCAGGCAGAATCACATTTATAATGCAAGTCTCACTCAGACGATGATGTAAGAGAAGTATTTTGATTTGTCATCTCCCTTCCTCTAATACATTTTAGCAACAAGCTGCTCATTTTCAAGGGGTGGGTAACAGCACTGAAGAAAATATGTAGAACTTCATCATATTTCTACAGGAGAAAAAGGCTGTTTACTTGTTTGGAGGGAGCACCCATGATTGTTCCTACAACTTCATATTCATTTACTGTTTCTACTGCTATGCTGCTTTTCAGGGGTTGGGGGGGTGCTTAGCAGCAGTGACTCTAGATTAACTCTTTGCTATCTCGCTAGAAATCTACAGAAATGGTTTGGGCCATTTTTTGAGACAGATATTTCCATAAGTCTGCAGGCAGTTACTTTGCTACTAGAAGCTTTAAGGATGAGGAACATACTTAAAGCATTTTGCAGCGTTAATTTCCAAAGGTCCGTGTGAATCACAGAAAAGACATTAGTACTGTGTAAGCACATTCAATAATTGATGCAAACAGTTAAAACGATGACACAACAGGAAGCAAAGTGGTGATTTAACCTTCCATTCCCAGTACAGGGAACACCGGCAGCTCAGCAGATTACTATGGAAAGGGCAGGTGTTTTTGTCACGACTCTATAACAGCTTGTGCCAGGTTAGGTGCATCTGTGCTTTTCTGTGCCCACCCACAAGGTACTGCCAGATAACTGCATGGAGAACGAAAAGGAATCACGTCACAGGCACCAACACTCTGGGCATCTGCCAGCTTATGTAGTGAGGTAGAAATATTAGCAAACGTGGGCAAAGAGTCCATTATGGAAATAAAGGGCATGGGAGAGCACAGAAACAATGAGCCATATTTTACAGTGGTTTATAGGCTGCGCAGAAAAGAAATGGGAGGGAAGAGACGGAATTCTCCTCATCCAAGGGGGAGATACTCACCATGACAAAAATAATTTGGAAAGGTGTTCAGCTCAGTTAAAAGGCAGCCCTTCCGAAGCACTTTCAGAGTTATTTTCAGCTGCGAGCAAAGCAGAGGACTATTGCCGCTGGGTAGAAATTGCTGCCAAACAATGATTGGTGAAAAGGATGCCTACTGCTGAACCCTAGCCCATTTCAGATCACTTTCGGCCTGCTCTTTTCTTTGTTGTAAGGCCCCATTATGGCAATAATGACTGCAAAGCGTGGGCAGCATCCCATTCTGGTCTTCCACGCCAGGGCAGCAAGGGTTGGAGGCTTGCCTCAGGCCCAAAGGGCTGAGTATAGGCTGCTTAACAGCACGGCGCGGGTGCATCCTATCTTGAGGCATGGCATTCAGAAGGCCCTACTTGTGCCCAAAAATTAGGAGTGAGAGCAAAACAGTTCCAGTTAGGTTCATCACAAAAGAGGGATGGCGCATAATCCTAGCAGGCATGAAGATCAGTGAGACAGCACACCTGCAGTCAGAAAGGTAGAAGATAGACCTTGCAGAGGAGCAAGACCAGTGTGGTGAGGAGTACAGGTAAGACTGAAGGACTTAAAAGCTTCTGCAGAGTGAACATAATCTGTACAATTTTGAAACTTTCGTGTGCCAAATAATCACAGGCACAGGCACCTGCAGACTGCAGATCAGTGTACATTGGGGAGCCCCTACTTGTACTGCAGTGAATCCATGGGATCACACCATGTCTGTGCACTCACCAGGAAAGGTAAAACCCGAAGGAGCAGCCAGGCACGCTGATTCTGGAAAGCCTCAGCCTTGCATGTTTGCTTGCCTGGACTCAAGAGCACAGTGTAAAGGCAGGATATGATTGTACATGACGTATGGTTTTGCCTTCAGAGCAATCTACCTCATGCTAATGAGGTGATTAGGAATGTGTTTTCCCTAGGTAACCAGTCTTGCCAGCAGGCAGGGGGCATTTTGTGGTCATACAGCCATGCTCCTATTGCTGCTGCATGGGATTCCCCTGTCCCAGAGCCACTGTCCATTTTACCTGGTACTCCAACACACAGCACTTCCCACCTGCCCCAAACAGGGTCAAGCTGAAATGAACACTTGCATGAACAATTCAGATCATTGTACAAACAGGTATTTGAGCTGTGGAAGCACTGCACATTTTCTTACTGCTATTTAGAGGCTAATGTGTTGTAGCCTTAACAGTAATTTGTTTATTCGTCCGTTCTAGTAGCTTTGTTCCTGCTGACTTCTATCTAAAAGGTGACGTAATGCACATTTTATGAGTTATAGGACAGTTACGACTTAAAATGAACCCATATATACCAGAACTGGGGAAAAAAAAAAAGGATTTTTAAAAAACCTTATACACATAAAAGCTCCACATCTAAACTGTTGTTAATATTCCCCTTTGCTGATTTCTCACCTTTTTCATAGCACAGAAAGAATAAACTTAATACTTAATGGTGAATCTGGGCATAGTTTCAGCATAGGGAACATGGAAAGAAATCAGAATATTCAGAAATCTGTGAGCTGGAGGACAGCTTTTCCCAAAGTGTTGAAAAAGCTTTTTCAAATGCGGAAAGAAATTTCACTGTAAACATTTTAAAAATATTGATGTAGCAATGTGGTACTTCGCAATGCATATTTTATGCTTGAAGCAGAGTCATTGGTATAATCCCAGATTTCTTTTGAAAGCTAACTTCCAAAGGCAGATAGTCCTGTGGTAATATTTCAAAACACTTGTGCTTCCATGAGGGATGTCTGTAGTTCTTTAAGCTGCAAGCTGGCTGCGATCTCCGGCATAACGTGGCTGCATCTATGTTGACCTCAGCGTGCTAAGCCAAGGAATACATTCTAGACACCTGTGCTTCCTGCCCTGGCTCTGGCCATCTGTATTATGGCCAATGAAAGTCCTATGGCTTGTCTGCAAATGTCCAGTCTTGGCCTATATGAGCTTTCTTTTGCAGGGATGAGTAGTCTAAGTGTAGGCTGCTTATAAATCCAGATCTTCCAGTGGGTAGCTTCAGGACCTGATGAGCAGGTTGTGTTCCTACATGCTTAGATGGGACGCATGGAAGGTGATGAGCCAGTTCTTCTATGCCATAGACCTGTGGTAAGCAGCACCATCAGGCTGAACCTTCTCTCTCAGCATTCCCTGAAGGTTGCTTCTAGCCTGTGTTTGAACATACATCCTCTGAAGGTGGGCTTGAGTTTGTCTGCAATATAGACATAACCTGTTACCTGCAGATTCTCCTGTGCTGGGCCTGTCATTTTTCTCTGCTAGTTTAGCTAGGATATAACTCAGAAACCTCTGCCCTATACTGGTGCAGTGAAAGGTAATTACCCTTCCTAAAGGAAAACACAACTGCACAAACCTCCATTTAGCTCTTAAAAGCTGCTCTGATAATTGTCCTAAAACCAACCTGAAAATGTGAAGCATCAGAAAGCATTACACCAGAGCCCATTCACACTGCTTATATAGTAAAAGTTTATTTGTACAAGCAATTGCAGTGTCTATCTCATTTAGACCCCATAGGACCTTCCTATATGGCCCTCTGACTCCATGAGAATAGAGGCAATTCTCTTTGGGCAGCTATGTATTACAAAGGAAGCCACCACCACTGTGAGCAACATTATCTTAACAAAAATATCCCTGCTGTTGCCCAAACCTTGACCTACTGTGTAGTTCTTTTTCTGTTAACATAACTCACTTGACATCTTTACCTTTGCATACCACTTTACTGTGATTCCCTATGACCCTTTTAAAGAACTGTAGTGGTGGTAGAGCTTCGTTGCAAAGATGAACTACAAAGCATAACCAAATTTGGAGGGTCTGGAGGGAAGGACAAAGGGTTGTTTGTTACTATTTCATACATAGCCCGACCCAAAGAAATAACAAAAAAAGATGCGTGGCAGTGAAGACAGTATATACCCTCTGTCCTCTGTAGGATAATTAAAGTGGGGCATTCCACACAGACCTGTCCTTTCTGAAATTTCACTAGTTAGTCTTATTGCATCCGGGAAAGTAAAACAACAACAATATAAATGATGTTTGATGTTTCTATCCTTCTAACATTAAAACCAGCTACTTTTCTCTTTATTTTCTGAAGGATCTAAGAAGGTCTGAAACTCCCAAGTCCAAGCCATGGTCTGACATGCATGATACTGCTATTCAGTTTTCTAGGGTCTTGTCAGCGCCCAGTAAAGATCAGAGAAGAAAAGTATCAGGTACTCCATTTCCCCTCCTTTTTCTTCCTGGTTATGGTTGTGATAGGTTGGCTTTCAGAAGGTCTGATCCACCTCTGTTTCCTAGCTCCTTGTATTCCTCAAGGACTATGTCTTATGCTGTACATCAACAGGAAGAGACAAAAGAGTGGTTTCTAGGAATGCAGGATGGTGGTGCACAGGCAAGACCAATTTACAGGATGTTGTGTTATAACTCTGCTGAAAGAACAAGAGATGGATTTTTCTTCTGAAGTAAAATTAGCAGCATACAGAGATTTTCAGAGGTTCTCGCTTTGCTGCCTCCTCAGTCAATGCTCGTATTCTTCAAGGGTAGTGAGGAAAGTTGCTTCTCCTTTCAGTAGGATAACAGAAGTGAGGGTATCCACACTGACCTGCCCCTTCTGACTTTTCAGTCAACTAGCAAGCTTTATTTCATCAGATGAAGCATGATTTGTTTTACTCTCCTGCTGTTCACTGGTACTTAGATAGCTGGATAACTTAAAAGACTTTGGAGCACAACAGGAGTTATGATGCTGCTGGTATGAAAAACCTGCACACACATGCTGTGGTTTTGTTTCCCAAACCCATCAGGTCCTCATATGAAAGATCTGGAGTAATGAGGTGTTTGCTGTCACCAGCTACTTCAATTGTCCTTTTACACGAACTCCTGCACAGCACTGAGGCAGTACCCACACTCTCCCTGGGGGCCTGTCATACCTTTAGGATTCTCCACTGTACTGAAGAAAGGCCTAGGCTGAAAAAATGGGAATGTCTCAGGCTCACTGCAATATCAAATGCAGATGCAGAGCCCTCCTCTGGAAAATACTGCGTCAACGCTAACCACCCAGTTATCAGAGGGCCTCCCAAGTTACATGAGTAATCGTATTAATTGGACAGGAAGAAGTTTCTTACGCAATTTGCCCCATGTTGTTGAGTCAGTGAGAAGAGCTGACGGGTTTCTGGGTTGAGGTTCAGCACCTGATCAACCACACAGGTTTTCAGGTTTGCACAACGGGCTCCAGCTCCCTCAGGGCTCTGCACTCTGTCCCCGCAGGCACAAGAGTGCCACCAGCTCTCGCACCCGAGGAGCTGAAGACTGTCCTGTGCCCCACAGCAGCAGATGGGTCTGTCATGTATATTTCCCTGAACGCATGTTCTGTCTATCTGGACTCTGCACTTTGCTGAGAGCTGGAGGGGTACAACACTTTCTGTCTTTACTGCAGGACACAGAGCCCCCCTCGTTGTGGTCCCCACAATACGGTTCCTTGGGCTGCAAAACCCATGACACAGCCAAGTGCTGTGGTGTGGTGAGGGCTCAGATGTCAGAAGGAGTGTTTAGCCCTCCTGCAGGCAACATTGTCCCCACCCCATCTATCCCTAGTGCAGGCCTTTGTTTGTACCCCATGGGAGGAAAATAATCCCCTTGCCTCTGACCACACCTGGATTCAGCCTCCAATTTG
Organism: Strix uralensis; assembly: GCF_047716275.1. NCBI lineage: Eukaryota > Metazoa > Chordata > Aves > Strigiformes > Strigidae > Strix > Strix uralensis. Next base: position 99,364,939 of record NC_133974.1, on the reverse strand, counting down.
GCACCTTGAAAAGTGGGCCAATTCTCTAACACTCTTGCCAGGACTAAAGCCAGGGTGAATGCAGCTAATTCTCACCACTCTAATTAGGTGTCAAGTTAGCAAGGGGAGCCCTCACCTGTTAGAAAAATTAGAAAAAGAGAGGAAAAAGAAGGAAAAAAGGGAGGAAAGAAGGCAGGCAGAAGGAGGGAAAGAAAGGGAGAAAAAGAGAAAGAAAGAAACTAATGTACTCTCTGAAAAAGAAAAAAAAAAAAAACAAACACCAAGCACTTAATAGCTGTAGCCAGGAGGGAGGCCAGGAACAATCCCTTTCCTTGCAGGTGCAGGACAGAAGAGGCTGTCTTATACAGGTCTGAGGTCCAAGTACTGGAGGAGCACCAGGGACCTGGGGGGCAGCCACAGAGCAAGTACCTTCCTACATTTTCTGGCTTGCCTTGGCTGTAGGTCTCTGAGGAAGCCTTTACTGGAGAAATCAGACAAAGGTGTTGCTGTTGTTACTCATAGGAATTCATTGGTTCAGAGCAATGCCCTGAAAATATGTTGAAATCCAGTTACGCAGTCTTAGACAAACAAAAAAAATCTCCAATAGTGTTCCACCAACCCTGGCCAAAAACCAGAATTTTCCTCAGCTTATTTAATAATCAGGTGCCTTTCTCCCCATCCCCCCAAAAGAAAAAAACATCTGCCTAGATTACTTGAAATAAAGGGGCCAAAACCTGTGTGTATGGTTTTCTTAGCTTCTCCTACACAGAGAGCCAGGGCCATGGAAACATCAGACTAAGAGGCTTAGAGTAAATCCTGGCAGTCTCAGTGCTAGAAACTCTCCCACTGATAAACAAAGCCTAATAAATAAGTTTGAGAGAAAAACTAAATGAGTGCGTCATTGTTGAGCAGTTAATTAGGATCCCTCTAAGCATTTGTGCTGCAAAGAACAAGAAAATTAAAGAAATAAAAACATATGTTGGCAAGAGTGAGAACATACTAAAAGTAAACACTGCTGTTATTATTAGTAGTAAAAATAATATTAATTAGTTGTATTACAGTAGCACCTAGTGGTGCTACTGAATCTCATCCCCAGATGAGATCAGGGTCCCCAAAACATAAAGGTCTTAAGTTGCATATAAGTACATTCTTGTGCATATATATATAGCATACATATACAGACATGTGTACATAACATATAGATAAACATGCAATTCGAATGATGAAGAAACCAGTGCAAATGGAAATCAGGCTACTGAATATGTTGTAACTTGGCTCCTCTTGTTCCTATTTTTTTAAGTTGCTGCAGTGCAGCTGTTTGCAATTGTTACTTAATGATACAGAGAATACAGGACTGTTGTAATGCAGGAGTCAGAGTGTATATATATGTGTGTGTATTCATATACGCATACATATATATGTATATATACCTGTGTATACACATACACACATGCATGCACACTCACACATGTATGAAGTCATTTTTTTCCTAACTTGGATCAGGCCAACACAGAAAGCTTGGCTGAAGACAGAATAAATATTACCCCAAAGGCTCCATTTACTCACCAAGCATCATTTCTTCACTGCAGGTGAAACTGCTGCTGTCCTTTCTGTGCATGCATGGACACATTTTGGAGAGTGGTGTCTCTCCCCACCTTGCACTGTAAAAACCTCCCTTAAGAAAGACATAGCTGAACACTGCCCTCAGCTCAGTCAATACAGCTTTGTCTCAAAGGGTACAGAACTGGAAATTTCAGTTGCTGCTGACTTCTACTAAACCAATCCAAATAAATTATAAAAATCCACATTTCCTCTTCTGATGTGAATTTGCACACCATAACAGGGAGTGGGTATAAGGACCTAGATGACACATGGTTAACTGTAAATCCGGATTCCTTAACACATGGGAACTAATTTAATTGTTAATGTTTTAGTGTCTGGGTTTCAAAAGAAAATGAGCCCTTGCAGATTATCTGGGTTCCTGTTTCAAACAGAACACTGCTGAGGTGTTTTTAGAAAAAAAACCTTGGTTTACTCTAAATAGCAACAGCAGAGGCATTGCAGTCTTGAGATTTCCAAAGCAGAAATTGCACGGTGGTTGAGGCATCAATTTAATGTTCGGAGACATGCTTCGTTTGAATGATAATTTCATTAGATTAGTTTGTAAACTTTTTATGCAGGTTGTATTATATGTCTAAGAAGAAACAATTTGTGTGACAGACTATCCTTCATAATCCCCCTCTTCAGCCTTCTGCTAACAAAAGACCCTTAATACTGAAGATGTTTTGTGGGAGGAGAAACATTTTCCAAACAAGTAGTTTCTCTATTCCAGCCCAGGTAACAAAGAGGCCTTAGGAATTTCTGTGGGCCTTGTCAAGACTGGCCCATTGGTCTTAAAGCCACCTGCTGCTTAAGCCATTGGTCAATAGATTAACTGCTGCTATTACTAAGTGTTTAGAAAAGTAAGTTATGTGGCAGAGCAAACAAAATCAACCTCCTTAACACATGTTAATTCAAAATTTAATAAATTTGCACTGAGAACAGTAAAGCAATCAAGGGGGGTGGGTGTGTAGGAAAGCTCTTCGTATGCACTAGTCCTCAAGCAAAGTATCACATAGCAGATAAAAAGTCTTCATGGCATCTTAAACAAAAGGATAATACTCTATTTGCTTTGCAAAACTCCCTTGACACTTCCCTCCACCCCCTCTGCCTTCCTCCTTTTCTTCCGGTTTTCAGATGCTGTTCTGCGCTGCAAGTTTTGGGCAATTTCCAAACCTCAGTCACAGAAGATAAGTTCACAATAAACACTAATAGTGGAGTAAATTCCTGGTGAAAAGGTGGAAAGCATTCAAATACGACAAAAGTTGTGACATGCTACAGCCCTGCATGTCGTTCTTATTCTGTAATGAAACATGTTTTAACAGAGCACATCCCCCAAAAAAGAGAAAGCCTTGCGCTTGCCTTCACACACAGTTGAGGACTTTGCATCACAGTGGAGGGCCAGAATGATTTTGTCAGGGGACCCTAGGAGTTTTGGGAGGCCAATGCAGGTACTCAGGCTCATGGCTGGCCTGGATGAAGGTGCTAACTATTCTTCTTAAAATAAGCCTTTTAAACTTCTTTTGCCTACTGCCCTATACTATTTCACCAGATAAAAGAAATCCTTGGGAGAAAAATTTTGGTTTTGCATGAGAAAAAGGGGATAAAGAGACACCAGGTGTTGGAGCAGGTTGGCTTAGGAGTTTTTGGGTTTCTGTCACAAGCTTCAAGCAGTTGCTATTTCTCATACTTCAAATTTAAGTAACTGGTAAAATATAGTTCTCATTATTTTGGAAAGATCCACAAAAGTTGTTGGGATAAATTTCCATTTTTGCGACGTCTTAACTCTTAGCTTTCACAGTCCTGTGTTTCATTAATAAGTAATTTGTTTCACATATAAGTCAGTTGTAACTTAAAACTGAAGATCTGCATTATGGGTTCCCTTTCTTGGCTTATAATCATGGGATGGATGCTCCCGTATAGGATGAGTCTGTGTTTTGTCAAAGGATGCTCAGGAGAAGAGAAAGGTCCAGAACAACAGAAATTCAGATCACGGGCAAGTTTGCCCACTGACATTTTCCCACTGAGTGTTCAGGGAGAGGCAGAAGTGGAAAAATGCACCATAACATGTTCCTGCTCCAGAACATGCACACTTCTACTCAGGGTGAGGTGTTGCATCTGGCACTGATCTTTTCTTCATGAATATGACCATTTGTTACTACTGAGTTTGGGGTGTGGTTCTTTCCAGAGTTCCCACAAGTCTAATACCAGTTTTGCCAAGCGCATTCAACTGGTCCCAAACGTACACATTGGCAATCAGGTGTACTACCTCTGTTAGGAAAACAAAGCATCTTGCAGTCAAGTTTTCAGTGTGGATTCCCCAGGATCCATATGCTGGGTTGTGATTTTCCTGAAGACATTTAGGTCTGGCTCTGGCAGAGGCTTTCTTAACCAGGCACATGAATAAATGCTACTGCAAGCCTCCATGCTGTTTGGAGGACTGAAGGCTCCCCCTTCACAAGGCTGCAAATCTCCTGAGAGGAGAATGCAGCAGTAACTCCAAAATGTTTTCCTTGCAGACCTTGTCAAGCTGTTTTTTTCCCTGGTAGGGGAGCATTTAGACCTCTATGAACAAGATAAGATAAATGATTTATTGTGGCATGGTAGGTATTGCTAGGCTATCAGCTGCCATCATGGAGCCCAAGCTGATGGTTGTAGCAAGATATTAGGGGCTATCTTTAAAAACATTTATCTCAGATTTTTAAAATACATCAAAGCTCCTTGCATGTCTGGGAATATTTGGGGGTGAGTAAAATGCTAAGAACATTTCAGCTGGACTGCTACCCTTCCCTTCCCTTCCCTTCCCTTCCCTTCCCTTCCCTTCCCTTCCCTTCCCTTCCCTTCCCTTCCCTTCCCTTCCCTTCCCTTCCCTTCCCTTCCCTTCCCTTCCCTTCCCTTCCCTTCCCTTCCCTTCCCTTCCCTTCCCTTCCCTTCCCTTCCCTTCCCTTCCCTTCCCTTCCCATGTCTAATCACCCTTCCTTCCAGCAGTCTGGTAAAATTGTGATGGAAGGTTAAAATCAGAAGTCCATGCATAATATAATATTGCCTGTATTGCATTCTGTATATCTTTGCCTCCAGGACCTATTCTCCTGTCAGGACACTGCATAAAGAAAGCCAGATCCAGCCCTATACTTATGCTCTGCAATGAGCACATACAACACTTCCATTCACAGTATCTCTTTCCAAGAAGGTGGGTGAGCATCTGCCTTCCCAGCTGACACCAAACCCAGTTTTCAGCCAGACTGCTGGCAAGAGATACTAGTGAACAGGGTCCCATTTGACAACCATAAAGTCTAGGTAGTTTAATGTAATGCAGTTGAAATTAAAGCACTTGCCTGGTTTGTTGTGCAATGTCCCCATGTTGCCTCTGCCTGGCAAGATCATCTGGATAATATTATAAATGGATACTCCCTGATTCCTTTTCACTTATCTTTAATGTGACATTGCTTTCTGTACACATATTAATTGTATAAACCAAGACAAAATGTGGAGTAAAGGAATATATTTTTAGATGTTGCTTTATCTGGAAAGCAGGAAACGCAGTCTCGTGTGGGATTTGATACTCATGAGCTGAATGTTGCTTTACTGCCGTGATACAGTTAAATCACATAATTTCCTTGCTGCTTCATAATGAAGAAACCTAAGCTCAACTGTTTTTCCCCTTTGAGGCTAAGAATTCAAACTCTGAGAAAAGACTGATTTTGGATCATTTTCTGTTCTGAGTGTGCTAGGTATTACACAGGGTGCAAAGGCAATACACAGTGTAGCATGACACTTAAACTGTTATTACACTTATATTGCATTTAGAAAAAAAATCTTCAATCATTCATAGTTAACCTAGGAGAGCATTTTCCCCAATGTGACACTTAAATGTTTTTAAAATAATGGGATGATTTGTTTCTTTCCCCTTGAATATGAGGCAGCGAGGTTAGAAGGGGAAGCAGAGGGGGCATGAAAAGTGGCTTATATTGTCAAGGTCTCCTTAACTGTTAAGCAGTGGAGGAAAGAATCAGACTGCTTTCCTGGGCGAAAACAGCAAGATATTCTCCACTGATGACTGTCCTTCTAAGCCTTTCCTATCACAGGCTAGCAGTTAAAATAATACTCACCTACTGGGCATCCAGCAGAGTTGATCTACCTTTTCTGCTAGGAGGTTCACGTCCAGTCAAGCCTGATTAATCTGTTGCAAGTCCTGAATGATCCCAAATATAACACATAACAGCTACACCTGTTTATCAAGTCAGTTCATTTCCCTTCCCTTATTCCACACTGAAAAGGAGCATTAATTAAAACAGTAAACAAACGAGCGCCTATTCTAAATCAGAGCTGCAGGCAAAGAAGAGATAACTTAGGCTCTTGAGAAGAGGGATTTTCAGTTAATTTATGGAATCTACTGTCACTCTCAGGGCAAGGGAGCTTACGTAGCTAGGAAATTGAAGCAGACAGGCTTTGTCTAAACACTTCTTTTTCAGCAAATATCTTTTTTTTTTCCATTTTAATTTTTAATCAAGCCTTTTTTTTTTTTTTTTTAGGAAAGAAATTGCTAGATTTTTCCAGTGTTCTGGTGACTCATACAGCTCCTGTGAGATTCCCAAAAGGTAGAGGAGAGGAGTGCGCAGAGGCAGGGAGGTGAGCTTTATAAAAGACAGTGTGAGAAGATGAAATGTTCTGCTAGCAAATTCCCTGGAAACTAATTGCTGTGTTTCCATCTACTTTGATTATTCATCGTTACCCCAGCATTTTCATCTGGGGTCTGTACCCTGGTCCTAGACTTGCATTGATGTGAGTGCAGGCTTTTGTCTGTTCAGAGACCCGATGACTGCTGGGAGCCCACCTAAACAAAATAGTTGCAAAATAGCATCAAAAAGAGAAGCTCGGTTACTGTACTGAGGAGCTGACAGGCCCACCTAGAAGAGCCACTTGCTCTGTGCAATATAGAAGTGAGCATATGATGAAGCTTACAGGACTGTGAGAAGGGGTCCAGTCTTGCCTGCAGACATCCCCAGAGACTGCAAGGAGAGCACCAGGAGAATCAGAGAGGTGAAGCCAGGGGCCCAGCTCCTGGTGTTGCTTTAGGGATGATGCTGTTTGCACCCATCTCCCAGACTCAGCAGCAGGGCAGGCTGCCGTCCCCAGCCCCAGCTCTACATGAGAAGCCACACAGGGGAATTGCCCAGACATGGGTGCTGCAAGGTCAGGGCTTCCACTTCAATATGGTTTTTGTTTTGCTTTGTTTTTTAAGGGATGCACATACATATTCATATTTTGATATAGGGGAAAAACAGCAAATAAGCAGGGGAGTACCTCCAAGCTGCAGGAGAAATAGGGGCCAAACCCTCCCTGAAAGCAAAGAGGAGATGTGCTCTGAATTCCCTCTCACAGGCACATTACTGAGCTAATTGAAACTGGCTCTCCCACATCCCTGGAGAGTGCCGTGACCTCCTACCTATGGGCAGCTGGGGGGAGGGCTGGGAAGCAGAGAAAAACCCTCTCCCTCTCTCCTTCTCTCCCTCTCTCCCTCCCTCCCTCTCTCTTCATTTTTTAGTCAGCAATTCTACCCTGAGAAACCTTCCCTGCTGTAGCTCCTGCTGTACGCTCCCAGGACAAGTTTCAGTTTCAACAAATCACCATTTTCTGTCAAAAAATTCGCAACCTGCTCTTGTTACGAGTTGCTTTTCAATTCCAACGCATAGCTAAAAAGATTACTGCTCTGCCCAAAATAAAATATTATTGGCAGGGAGACAATTTAAACTCCTCTATCAGCCAGGATTTGTCATGATGAAGGCTGCGTTTCTCAGGAATCAAACTATCGTTTTGCTTCTTACAATACTGTTGGGACTCTCTCCCTGGGCTAATTAATATATTAGATGTTTTATTTTATTGCAGGCTGATATTTGGAATAATTCAGTTTGTGAAATTACGCTGAAATTGTAGTTTTCATAAAATTACAGACAGACCAAAAAAAGTTCTGTAAACCTTTGTCATTTCAGATACAAACCTCTTTTAAAGCTACAGGAACGCCTTGTACATATTTCAAGTCATCCAGCTTTTCCTGATGGCATATCCAGTAATCATGTTGACAAATTAATGGTAGAGAATTAGTTGTACATTAAAGATTTAAATTATATTATGCGGCACATTGTCATAAAATGATATAAAACAATAGGCAAATAAATGTAAATTAATTCCAGTTACTGACATGTAAGACGCAGAGTGACATCTGTACACTTCACGACTTGCGCAGCTGCCATACTTTAAAATGTAAAGAGCTGGGGGAAGCAGCACGGTGCAGTGGAGTGGGAGGCAGGGGATGGGGTCAGGCCCTGTGTTTGGGAATTGTGGTGGGCCGGGCAAACCATACCTCCGCTTCTAAACAAACAAATCTGCGTCCAGCATCGCCCCTGTGTGCCCCCGGGGAATGCTAGAAAAGTTGCCTTTGTCAAGCAGGATGAATACCTTGTCATGACAATACTCGGGGTTTTGTATTATCCCACCCTGGCCAAAAACCCGTGAGTTCCTATCAATACCGGAGTGCAATTGCTTCCCGGGGCACAACCCCTGGACTTTCAAGGGCTCGTACACTACTGTGCTGGCTAATTATACAGATTCCATTTCCTGGTATGAAGGAATGCATTACCTGCAGCAAAGGATGCATAAAATATTGGGCGCGGGAGGCGCTAGGAGGAAGCAGAAAGCCGCCGTGAATTCAAGCCCTAGCTCTGGGTTTATACCCACAATCCAGACCCATGCTGAGAGCCTAATCACTGGGGCCATTCTTCGGGCTGTTGTCCAATCAGTCCCTGAATAGCAAAACCCCACAATGCGGAGTATGAATTAGAGGGGGGGGAATAAACGTGGGCACAGACTTTTTTTGCAACAATACCTAACCGGGCCTTTCAGCCAGGACAACTTGCGGACAAAAGCGCGGCGGAAATTGAAGTAACTTTTGGAGGCCCTTGGCAGTAAGAGCTAGCTCGACAAGGGTAGTGCTGGCTTCTTTTTGTGTGGACCGGATCAATTATTCGCTGGGGGGTGAGAGGTGGAAGGGAAAAAAAAAAAGTCTTAAAAATCGCACATTTGTGTCGCACTGGCCTTGGAAATCATGGCTGTTCACTGAATAAAACCAAATATTTTTGTCTCCTCCTCCCCTTGGCGGATGCTGCAGTGATTTAGGGGGCGGCTGGCGGAGTGCTCGCATTCCTCACCCTTCCCCCCCGGGCGCCCGAAGAAGAGAAAAGCTTCTTGAGCTATAGAGATGTCAGGTCCGTGTTTTAAAATTTAGCTTTGTTTACCCAACAGAATGGAATTCATTACTGTGCAAAAGCGCTTCAATTTTCTGACCTTTTTTATTCAAAATGTTGGAAGTAGCAAAAAGCTCATTTGAAGGTCACAGGTTTATGTATCTATTCTCTTAAGTGTTTTAGAAATTCATATGGAGGACATTAAAGGTGGAATATGTGAAAACATACTGTTCATTGTTTACCCTAACCTTGCCACGATTATTAGATAAATGAGGGAAGCAAAATGGCATTAAAAGCCATTGTTAACAGTGAAATTTTTTTTCCCCTGAAGACTGTTCATTTTTGCCCCCGATCTGCAAAGGTCATTTTCTAATTCTTTTCGCTGAGTAGTTTATATAACTTCTGCATTTCAAGTCTATAAAAAGCTTTTGCAGACTTTTCATACTGTAAGTAGTAATTTGTTTCATTACCGTTTGAATTTTTATATATAATTCCTACAGACGTTTTGATGATATTGTCAGGCTTAAAAGCCGAGAGGCTTTTCAGTTATTTCTTTTTTTTTTTAAGCCCAGATCCATTCTATCTGGATAATTTAAAATTAGTGGAATTAATCAGTCAGCTATTTAAAAGCCAAACTTCGCGGTGCAAGGGACTTGGAGAAAAATTATTTTATTTTTCTACATCCGCAGCTGATTTGAAAGGCCTTTTCAGCCAGTTATCCGAAGCCAATATTTAACTGTTACTTATTCCCCTAATTTCTGTCCTTTGTCAAGGGAACTTTCCTCGCTAGATCTTGTTGCTCCGTTCCGCACTAATTGCAGCTTACATTATATAAATGGCTTTGTAAAGAAAACTATAACCCCCAGCCTCGAAAGTTGCATGTTTCTATTTGCTCAAACTTGATGCACTTATTTTGAGAGGGTCATTTCGAGGAAAGCTGTGTAGGCACTGAGAATGTCCCGTATAATAAGCTTAAACAGAACCTTTTGTCCGGCCTAGTCTTCTCAGGCCCGAAAATTAGGCCTCCTTTTTCTGGCGGGGGGCTGAAGTGGTTCATTACCGCAGCCTCCTCCGGCAGGCCTTGGCCCAGCCATTCCCAGTACTCGAGCTCTGTAACTTCCTTAGAAAGGACGAAGGAAAACATGGCACACAAAGGTCTTGTTAGCACTTCCTATGTGAAATTAGCAGCTTTCTAAAAGGTACAACTCCAATTACCTCACATTGTGGGGACGCGCACAAACCCAACAATGAGCCCAGTCTTGCAAGTGACATGCTGTCTCTCTGGAGTTACTTCCCTAATTAGGGATGACGAAGCCCCATTCTGGCGAGTGCATCTATTTACAGTGGGCCACAATGCCTTAACTCGAGCATCCTCCTGAAAGGCCAGTGTTAAAAAACACAAGTGCTCTTTTGGCGGAGCCGTCCGTGGGGAAGCGCCGCATTCCTCGCGGCTACACCCTCCCGAAAAGGGTGGCCGCTTTCCCCCGCATTGTTCACACTTCAGGATTCATTTGGGACAATAAAGCTCCTGCCCCGTGAGCGCTGGGAATTACAGTGGACAATGGGCAGGCTTTCTTAGCGGGGTCTAATGATGGAAAAAAAGAAAAATATTTATTGCTTTTGACAGTTTCACAAGGGGCAAAAATCCTTGTCGTGGCTTTAAGTTTTCACAGCTGTTGGAGGAAGGGTGGTCATATGGACTAAAACAGTTCGGCTCCTTTGTTAAGAGGCTGAGCACAAGGGCCAAGCTGTGAAATTAAAGATTAAGTTCATTAAGGTAAGATAATTGTGCTTGCATCCTTGTTGATACAGGTGTATACAGGCAAAGCTTGGCTCACCGGACCTATTTATTTACCTCCTGGCTTCTTGCGAGGCAAATCAGCTTGCAAGGGAGAGGTGATGGAAATGCTTGTTGTTTGCTCAGCCCGGGATGGGGCTGGCGACCCGCAGCCATCGTGCACAGAAGCCTTGTCAAGCGGGGGAGGAGGGCAAGAAATATTTGGGTGCACCACGAAACATACTTTTGCCCAGAGGAGAAACCCGCCCCAGTTTCAGGTTGGGGTACGACTCGGCTTCTTTCTTCGGAAGAGAAACGCCTTGAAACACTGGTGATGTTGCTGTGAGGGAGGTGGAATTATTAATTCCCCGGTAGCTTATTTGGCATTAAAGTGTTGCTGATTATTAGTTTGCTGCTGCTAAGTGTCTGGATTCTTCGTTATTATTGTGTTATTTGTATTGTTAACAGTTCACAAGTTCAACAGTTTCAACTAAATTGCACTATAATATTAGGGTTCCAGTATGAAATTACTGCAGTTAATAATAAAATAAGACCTTTGTGTAGGTATATAGATAGCTTCCCAAATTCATTTAAAAAAGCCTTCATGAATTAGCGCAAACGTACTGCTGGGGGTTGTGCTGTTTTGGTTCAGCAGATCAATTATCTGTTGTGCTACTTCAGTGATGAAGAAGGATGATAATTTCAAGTGATTAAAAACACTACGATAGTTTCCATTTTATTTCATTAAAATAAACATAAATCAGGGACTTGCAGTAAGGAGCCTGACGGTTCACTTTTGCCAGTTTACTTTCTCTTGCCCAGCCCAGCATCCCACTTGGACCACCACAAGTGCATCACACGCAGCAAGGAGCCAGCTGAGGAGCAGAATCGTTTCCAAACGCAGTGCTCAAAAACTGTACCTTGCTAGGGCCTCTCCTGTGAGAGAGCACAAATTAATTCACCGTTGTTTCCCCTGCAACAATGCTGCTCCTCGATGCAGTCTTCTGTGTTTCACGGTGCAAAGTGGTTTGCAATAGCACACTGCGGGTAGGACACACATAATTTCTCTAATATATTTTCTTCCACAGGTTTTGTGCAGGTCAGTGTCAACAAGTGGACATGAACAATTTTTTAGGGATCAGAAATCCCACAGCCTAATATCTGTACTTCCCAGGATAGGCCTGTGCACAGGACTTAATTTTCTGTCCCACTCTACCTTGGCAAGCCCAGAGCTTATATGCCCATTCAGGAGAAAATATATAGAAAATACTTATGGCAGAAATTCCTCAAAGGCAACATCTTTTCTGCAAAGCTGAAGAGATGCCTGTATTAACAGGCAGATGAAAAATACCAAGTTTCTTCTCCTTCAAGCTAACAATACATTGGGCCCAATCCTGCTCACATTACAGAACTAGTTCCATTACCTTCTGCCTGCTTTAATCTGTTTTCCCCATATAGGTGCCTAAGGAAGCAAATAATAGTTCAGGTTTAAAATGTGCTGAGCTATAGGTATACTAACTATTAGAAACCCTGCTCTTTTACAGGGTTTATACACAAATTCTCTCTTTCTTCTCCTGGAGAATGTAAACAACAAATCGGTGTTTTTAGAAAACAAGTCATTCAAGTAATATACAACCTCCTTATGACTTCTTTAAAATTTAGGATCTAGGTTTACTCTTGTGGCATAGATAATGAATTCTGTTTGCTGGCTCGAGAGAAAAACCTGTTAGATAGCTAGAATATATACCCTATTACAGCTAACATAACATTTCATCATTTGAACCATTTGATAATTACAAAGAAAGTTGCAGGCAATTTCTCAAGTGTTCTTAGGTCTCATTTTATATTTTGGTCCTAGTGAGAGAGGTCATTAGAAGGGTGCTTTTTAATGAGGTAAAATGGTTTTGATTCTTTTTTTTTAATCTCGGTATGTTTTTATATAAAGAGCTGATTATTACCAAAATAACTTAAACCATTTTCAGCTAAGAGAATAATTTTTAATGAAGCTTGTGAAAAACAATTTATGAAAAAATATCAATAAAAAAACTTAAAATATAAATCTCCAACCTCTCTGTTTTAATATTTTCTTCATAAGCTGTTGAAGGATACTTGTAAAATATAACTGAACTGTTTATGAAATAATCTGCCTAGGAATCATTAAGGACAAATTAAATTAGCTTTGTTTTCCTGCATGTACATGTGGCTGAGGAAAAACAAGAACTTCCAACATTTATTAAATAGATCACAGCCTAAAAAAAGATGTTTTGTTGAGGTAGGTAAAAGAAAGTGAAGAAAATTGACACTTCGGCTGTGTTTCTCCATCTATGTTTGCATGTTTACAGGATAGAGACATTACAGTATTCTATTTGAAAAATAGCATCTCTTGGGTAGGTTGTTTTCAAGAGGAGTTCGCTCCCTGAAATAGTTCACATGTTGCATGTGTGAGTGTGTTTCTCTCTCTAACACGTGTGTATGCACAGTCATTGATGAATGCCTATAATATGTAAGTGTGGATACGGATGAACATAACAGTGTGTGTATATGATTAGAATTTCTATATGAGTGTATGCATGTGCATATATATTAGTTTGGCAAATTCATATTGCTTGATATATATTATATGCCAGATGGATTGTTCATTACAATCTTTCCTGGTCTGCATGAAAATATAACAGATCCAGTAATAATTTAAAAATTACTTTGAGATAAAGGACTTTCTGTAGCACTGTTTCCATTTTTCCTGCTTTGCCACCATGCTGCCATAAAAACAGAAGAAAATTTTTAGCAACCCTTGCCAAATCTTCTGTGTTAGGAATTATTCACTGAATTTTAACCTGTGATTAATGATTATTGTGTTCCACTTGTTCTGTGATTGACCAGGTCTTCTAGAAGAGTAATATACACCTCGGGAATATATATCAAATTTGAACAGTACCTGTGTTTTGATAAACAAACTATCGAACGAAATACATTTCACACAATAGTTTCTGCTTTTCTTATTCTCTGAAGGATAAAACTACACGGTTGCAGTTGTGTGCTAGGCACATCTAGGGCTTATGAGAAGATTTTAGTGTGAGCACAGGATTTTTTTTTTCTGATTTATATGCCAGGTGGTTCTGACTAACCAATATATGGTGAATATTATTAAGAAATCTGTGAGATTGCATTTCCCTGTGTCCTCTACAGTATGTCCTAAAATTGTAATCTTACTCAGCTGCTGAGTCCACCTCCTGTTCCCTGTGGATTAGTTATTTAGCTTGGGTATTAAGTATATCAGAAAAGCTTAATCTAAGAGTCATTATATGTGTTTTAATATTAAAATTTGTCATTGCCAAATCAAACTTTAATATTCTAAAATATGTTCATCCCCTTTAACAGCATGATTAGCAAATGTTTTGCAGGGAAAATAGATGGACAGATTCAGTACATGGTTTTCACATAACATGTTATCTGTCTTACTGGAACTAAAACACTCTGAGCTTTTTTTATTGTGGAATATTTTTTTAAAGTATTAGGCTGATATTTCTGAAGAATCTTGTATGGGCTAGAAGGGCTGTCACTAAGGATCCATGGTTTTTTTGGCAAGAGAAATCTGCCTTCCTTGAGCTCCATACTGTGCTGCTGGTACACAAATTAGCAAACATAAGCAGACTCCAGTGCAAGTCATTTGTCCTGCAAGTTATTTCCTGCAAAGTTAATGTTACAATTTTTTTTATAAATGATCAGACATTCTTGGGCATAAAAGCTTGCAGACATCAAATGAAGGATGCAGTCACCTTGTACACAGGGATACTTTGGCCATCTGGAAAGTCCTCTTGTGAAATCCTCTAGGGAATCCTGGATAAGCACAGGTAGGCATCTGAATGGGCTGCAGTCATTTCTTTTATAAAACATGCAGGAGACAGATTTAAATGAGCCTAATTGATCACAACAATGCAGTGAGGCCCTTCTTTGCTCCATTTATTTGGTTTCAAAACTATTACAATGGTCTCTTTCTGTGCAATGCATGAATTGTCAAAAACGGGAGAAGTTTCTAATTTACTGTCACTGTATCCAATGACTATTCCCTCTACCAGCTCAAAAGTATTTGTCCCTCCATGGTGTATGTCTGCTCTGCAGAGCTACAAACTTTAAACCAAACAGCTCGGGTACAGCACAAAATGTAACTGAGAAACACAATGATCTTGCCCACTTGGGACTTTGATCTCACCGGGCAAGACTGCTTCCAGGAGGTAAGTCAACATGTTGCTCCATAGCACTGCAGTCTTCAGTGCAGACATAGCCTTAGACAAAGAGTCATCATGTAGCCAGAAATGAAAGAATCTTGTCTGGAAGAAGCTCTGTTCTCTCTTCTTTTACTTGTTCTTACTGCACTTCATGACATGTGTTTAGCTTCTGTGGGTTTGGGGTCCATTCTGAGGAGGTTTAGGACCCCAATTCCTGGAGTCAGGCAACGCAGAGCATGGATGTTGTTATTCATCAAGTGGGCTGCTATTTGCTATCTCATGATCTATGCTATCAAACTGTAATTCTAAATAGACCCTGAAAAATACCAATGATTTGAGTACACTGATTAATTCTAAGTATAGAGCTAATATTTAATTTTCTGAAGAGTCTCAGCTCTTCTCATACACTCTTTCATCATGTTGTTCTCTGGGTTTTTTGCCTGTTTATGAAGAACTGGAGTGTGGAAAATAATAATGATGGTCAAAAGAGGCTCAAAGGCTACTTGAGTGAAGGCAGAGGCCACAGACACTTTTTCCAACATAGGAAAAAAACCTCAGATGCTACTTAAGGTCCAGAGTAAGAGAAACAAGTCAAGAGAACTGTATGACATTAGACAAGAGCGTGGATTCAGGCAGAATAAGTGGAAGAAAATGAGAGGAGAAATGCTGGTGAGTATGCAGAAATTTTAGAGCACTATGGACAGGGATGATGAGTTTAAAAGGCATATGGTAAGAGACAGAGAGCCAAAAGAAAGAATAAAAATGTCCATGATGTTGGTTGGAAGAAGGAGAAAGAAAATTGTCTTAGGGGTCAATTCCGAATTTTTTAAGAATACACTTGAGTGTAAATACCTAAATAGCTTCACAGAAATCAAGCGGATAACTTTTAGTGAAAGCCATGTGTGCACCCATGTACCCTGATGAAGTGGAGCTTTTAGCCTTTACACAGATTTGAGTGAGGGTGGAGTTGGACAAGAAAAGGTTACAAAAAGCAAAATACATGACCAGCAAACAGAAAAAGACTAATGCAAACTGAGTGCTAAAGGTAACATATTTCTCTTTATGTTCCAGAGCTTTCTACCAACTTTGTTCCACACCTTCTGTGTTACTTTTACATCAGACTGACAACATTCAACATTAACCTAAAACTTCAGGTCTCTTAAGTTCCAGCTCTGATGATGTGCAATGTTGTAGCTGTAATACACAACTGTTTCACTCATCGCTTGCACTGTTTCAAGTTTACTTGAAAGATTCTTGAACAGGGAGGGGTCTTTTGTCTCTGGTAGGTCTGTGGGTGCAGCATAATACTCAAGTGTACAATCCAGGCACAGATCTTGGTGGAGCTGTAGTTCTAGGTCTTTTTATTATTTCCAGTTGGAATATCATCCTAAAGACAATGAGCAAACTCTTTTTAAATTCTGCAATTTTCTTTTCATGGCTATGACCAATAACTCTCTTCCCCCACCCTTCCAGTTTTGCCCTGCTACCATCACTGTATGTGCTGTGCACCAAACTTATAGTTGGTGCTTCGCATACAAAAGTGGGGTGTCCCTAAAGACAAAAGCTTTAGGTCCTGACACAAACACTTGCCTCTACTCCCTTGAGATGTATGTCAGGGGTGGATCTACAAAGATTCTTTATGTTAATGAAATTAGGCACTTAAATGTTTGAGGAATCAGGACATCGGCAAAGACCGAAGTGGGACAAATGCCATAGTAAGACCTTGAGGTTGTGGAGTAAGTTATATGGTTTTGAGTATCATTTGTGTCATAAAGCTTCAGTTATTAATGTAATGATAATACTCATATTTTCTAGTTCTAGACTATTGACTTCCTATTGTCTCTGTAACCCCTTGGTTTTCATGGCGACATCCCTTTGCTTTTTCTGTCTCCCTTTCCTTCTTTATACATCCATCTGTGCCTGTGAAAGGTGTAAGAGTTCAGGAAAGATGGTCTCTAGTAATGCTGATGAAGTGTGATATCTGTGATGGTGTTAAAAGATGTTCCTTCTACTGTCATCGAGCCCTTTCCTTCCAAGAAACCCTTCTGGATTATTAGCTCAGTAGATGCTGGTAGGTATTTGATGTAACCATAACTGTGGTTGTTGGATAACTCTTTTTTTAAAAAATCCTTTAAAACTGTTACGTTTTGCTCATGAAAGAGATAGATCAGTGAAGAGATGCTATTGCTAGGTGAAATTTCAGTTCCTTGTGATTTTAGCAATACCCGAGGCACGTTAAAATCTATGGAAAATATTGACTGACTGCAGTAAGGCCAGGCCTTTACTATCAGTATCCATTTTTACTGTAGTTATGGTCCTCCTTACAAGTGTGCTTCCTCCATGGATGAGGCTTTTTGAAAATCTTTCAGACAAACCTTTCCATCACCAGAGTGGCCACAGATCAAAAGCTTGCACTGCTCTGACTACGTCATAGCTTTATAATATAATGAGAGCTGTGTTCTGCATCTGGAAATTCAACTGTGACACTTGATCAGATGGTGCTGAGCTCTGCCGTTAAAGAAAATGCCAGCCCTTCCCCAAGCCCCAGGAAAGCAAATTAATACAAAGGCCAGAGCTAGTCAAAAATTGTAGATATTTAAAAAAAAAAAAAAAAAAAAAGGCAAAAACAAAAACCAAAAACATTTCAGCCTGATTTAGTAAGAGCACTGAGCACTACACATTCCTTAATCTCCTGATTTCCTGCATCCCAGCTCCCACCCAGACAGGGCTCCTTTTTCACAGGGGCTTTTTTCCCAGCATGTTTTATACAGGGTTGATCCTTTCTACTTGACAGAGAAAGATAACTGTAGCCATAAACAACCATTTTACATTTTGTAGCTGCTTTCTGAACTGCCTTTTGTAGGGTAAGTAAATCACTCTCATGTTTTTCTTCCTTAAAATGAAAGAATAAGTTTCCAATAGGCCAGGAAAAATAAAAAGCAAAAGTCAGGCCTCATATTTCCAGTGTTCCTATAGTGGACCAGTGGACTCCGCCACAGAACGACTTTTCAGATATTTTAGAAATACTCAGATTTCAAAGACAGAAAACAAAACTTTCCCCCTGCCAGAGCTGGTGTGGCATCTGTAGTCAGACATTAAGATTACTTTTGTATTATTGCTAAATTAGTATTAAAAGTACCTGCAAATCCAATAAGTAGACTCTCTGAATCAACTGAAGCTCTGTATGCCAAGTCTGAACTTGGTACTGTGGTAAAAAAAAACCCTAGTGACTTTGCTGAGTATCTAAAAACAAAAGAGCAGGACTGAGTGCAAAAGCAGTAGAAGCATAAGTGAGACCTCATTAAAATACCTTGTCCCTTTGGCTTCCTTCTGATTGTCAGTCTTCGTCACTGGGAAAACCTGCCTTTTCCTGCCTTTGGTTACTAAATTTGCGAACCTCCTCTTTCAGTGTTAGTGCTAAATATGCAGAGCCTAGCCCTGGTGGCAATGCAAAGTGAAATTAATATTAGAGTTGTGTGGATCAGAACTCTTAAGAATATTTTCCTTGACCCTACCCACCAAAATCAACAAGAAAATCCATCCTAGGGAACTGTGTCAGAAAATTCTGTAAAAACCTGTTATTTAGATAGAAATCTGAAATTAGTATTTTTAGTCAAACTTCCAACTTGAATTTGACCTCTGTTAGGCAGGCCTTATGATGCCTGGATTTAGTTGTTTTTCACAGTATCGAAGCATGCTTCCTTTTATGTGATACATACATGATAGAGGAAAGGATGAAGAGTAACATTGAGAAGGTAACCATAAATCTTAGTAAATCTTAATAAATCTTAGCTGTTAACATTTAATATTCCACCAAAACTAAGCAAATAGTATATTATTTATGCATATGCACATATATTTCTAGTTGGATGCAACACATTGCTCTCTTCTTCAAATTGCCAATGTGATTTTTTTTGTTATCGATGCTGGGCACTTTCCCTCTGCTTTCGTACCTGCTCATACTGCATCAGTTGTCAGAATTTGGAGTGTTTGACATTGCTGCTGCCATTGTAAATTGAAAGATGGAACCATGGGCCAGATTGCTTTTATCTGTTATCCAGTTTTGATCTTTTTATCTGCTCTTTGCCAAGTAATGTCAGCCATGATTATTTCTAACTTGCCAAAATTCTGAACAGCTTTTAAACAGGTGACATTTTCCTATAAAAAGACTCTACCACAAGCATGTTTCTTTTTCCAGCCCCGAATGTCACCTTTTTTCCCATAATTACAGTGGTCTAAGTGACACATTTCTGGACTACTGACAGTTTTAAAGATTTGCTGTTTGTGGGTATTGCAATTACTGTGCATTACCTTCTCCCTTCTGAGAGGAGTGAAATTATTTCCATAGATGTTGCTGCCTTCACAGTTTTGCTTTTGATTTTGCACAGTTGGCTCTAGACTAGATCTAGATTTGGAAGTAGCTGGGAATAACTCAGTGTGAGACAAAGAAATAACTTCGGACTTAGCTACTGCCATCACTTAGATGAAATCTTTCCTAAACTTTTTCCTTCTTGTCTGGAAGCATTTGCAAAAAGTTGTACCCTGGGTAGAGTTTGTGGGCAAATATTTTTGTGCCTAGGGTCACTTATGGATGTTAATGACACCTCTCATTACAATTATTCTCTTGCGTGGGTACATCTCTTTCTCTTGCAAGTGTCTGCCCCGTTTAAGTGCAGCCCCTTGTGTGATGATGCTGTATTTAGCCCATGGGCTGCTGATACATGGGGTCCATAGGTTTCTGCTGACATCCCTCCTCTTCATGGAGAGAAAGACTAGGTTGAAAATGAAGTCAGTAAGCTGACTGGGCAAGTCTAAGTTCATCATTTACTTGGTCTGTCTTCTGGCTTTCTGTTTAACACCACAAATAAAACACAGTGATCAACAAACATTACTGACCTAGACTTCATGCAATTTAAGTGATGTGTACTGTAAAAAAATCTAATAGCTCCTTGTCTCATCCGCTTTTTTGTTTCAGAATAAACCTCTGGGAAGCACCAGAGACATAAAACAGAGATCAATTTGCGAACTCCTCATCTTTTATTCTATGTATCATAGCAAACACTTCCAGGGCAGACTTACCCAAGTCTTCTACAAACTCTAGAAGGGGGATTCTCACAATCATATTTGAACACTAGCTACAAATTTTAATATTTCAGGTTTGAATAGCAAGCTACATAGATCTGTTAGTCTGCACTGCAGATCTCAGGAATTAAAAGAAGAACTATACTATGAATTTGTAAAAAAATCGACTCCTTTATTGATTATTTTTGGACAATTGTTTTTTAATTTATACGCATTTACACAATTACACCCAAAAATTACCTACAGAAATTAGGAGCCTGAAACAGGAATTTAAAGAATGGAAAGAACAAGAACAACAATAGACTTCACAGTCAGTCTCCTTTAAGTCCTTAGTATAGTCACAAAGTTAAGATACAAAAGCATTTGCAACAACAACATAGTGGGCAGAGTATAAAAGAGAGGCCATGCAGCCATTAAGGCAATTAAGAAAGATTAAGATTGCTTGTGGTGGAAAGACCCATTAATCAATAGGCCAGAAATCACAGCATGTTGTAGAATATACTTCACACAAAAAAAGAGAACAAACAGGCTAAATATATCCCATACCAAAGGTTACAGAGCTCTCATTAATGAGAAATCATATTAATCCCTCAAACATTGTTGGCTCCATAGTTAGGTTTTCCATTTGCACATGTAGGAACAGCGCCAATGGAATGCATCCTAACTGATGCAGAACTGCTGTTGAAAATATACCTGTCCACAGTTGGCACCACAGATAATTCCAACAATATCTGTGGAGGAAAAGCAGAGCTGACTCAAGAGGGCATGGGTGGATGCTGCTCAGCGTTCTGCAGGAGAGGTACAGTTATTACAGTTATTCATTGCTAGCAACAATGACGAACAAGCCCCCATTCACAAATCTAAAGCTGCTCTACAAAGACGACATGATGCCTGTCAGAAGGATGGGTAATTGAAAATCCTTGCATTTGAAAAATGCCTGTGGGCATCTTCTATTGCAAGTCTTCATATGGTAATGAGGAAAGGAAACAAAGTGGGAGGGCTACTGCACATGTTAAAACTTGCACCTGAAATAATTGAAAATTGGCTTAGACGGGCATGTAACCAGGCTGAGACCTCCTCTAGGGCACTCAGCTTCATCTTCAGCAGCAAGGTCACCACCTAACTCCAGGCCTATGCACGTTGTCTAAAGGAGCAGTTACAGGTGGGCAGAAACTGATTTGCTAGCTAGTTTTGCAGAAATAGCTACAGCTGGTTGAGATTATTTTTTTTATTAGAGCAAACTGAAAAGCAGAGGTGAGAACAGGTGCTTTTTTTTCCAGGAAGAGGTTGGTTTCTGTAGTTTTTGAACCTGAAACTAACTCCTAGAACTGTTCCACAGGAATTTTCTGCTTCTTGACTCAGAATAAATTTTTATTCACTGATTTGAGCCAATAATATGGAAACATAATTTTAAATTATCAAAACTACTGAAATGAAATATTTTAATCATCCAAGCCATGCTGGTTTGGTTTATTGGTTTGCAAGCATTCCTGAGATGTGTTGTTGTTTCAGGGAGGGATTTATTTATTACTTTTAAGTTTTCTAATTGACAATTCAGGTGAGGAAAATGCTTTCTCACAAAGCTGAACATGATTCTGGAGTATATAGAAACAATGGATGAGGCATCTGAAGTGGTCTTTTGCATTCATGAGTTAAATCATAACTTTGGGGGTTTTTTTGTAGCCAGGATACATTTCTTCAGTTAGCGTTTCTAGAAGATATTGTCAGAGGCATTGTAAGAGCCAGGATGATTTAAGAAAAGAAGACTGGTGACATGCTTAACTCACAGTAGTTTTGCTGTTGTGTGTATAATGATAAATATGGGATAAAACCCTGTTCTACTGCAGGTATCCTAAGCAATATTAGATAGCTGTTTTCCCTGCTCTCCAGAGAAGTCAAGTATCCATGGTGTCTCCTTAATTTCAAGCAAGGTTATAGGCATCTGGACTTTCTTAACCTCTATATACTTCATTTCTTTGTTTTACTACAGAAAAGCTCACACAATTCCCAGAAAAGCAAGACTTAAATAACAAATCTTCTTGAAACAATTGATTTTTTTTAGGATCCTGCATCACTGTGAAAAAACATGATCTGATATAGGGCACCTCTGCTCTAGCTTCTACTGGCAAATAATTTCTTTATACAGGTTCTTCATAGTTAACAATGCAGCGTGGTAGCTTTTGGCTGAACAAGCAAGCCCGAGAAGTTGGCTGTCTCCTTGACTGCAAAGACCAATAGCCTTTTCTTGTATGACAGTTGCATTGTGATTTTGAAGATCTCGGAGTCTATTTTGATACCAAGTATGTGTTATTGTTTTGGGAGGCAAAGGCATTTTGTAGATGTCTGTTGTCTGCAATAACAGAGAAGCCTGGGGCTTCCAGGTTTCTTGATCTTGGTGCTATTTATATTCTAGTAAACAAATATTTTATTGTTGATGTGTGGGTGTTCAGCTGTCACCGTAGTGTCTGAGAATATTAGCCAGTTTTTAGCTGTTGTACGTCTGTTGTCTGCTGTTCCTGTTCTATATACAATCACCTCATTCTTCTCCTATTGCAGCTTCTCAATTTTACTACATAAACACATCTTCTATCATATTGTTTATCCATGCATGGAGGAAGAAAATAATCTGACTGCACCATTCTAGACCTCTTGACATTTAGAGAGAGTTGGGATTTAGGCAGACCATAGAAGGAATTGCACTATTCAAGATGCAAAGTGATTAAGACGTGAACAAGGATTTCAGCAGAAGCAAGGTCAAGGTAAAGATGAACTCAAGCAGAATTTCAGAGGTGGGAATAAGGAGAGTGGGAAAGGTAGGTTGGTGCTATGAAAAAGCAGTTTATTGTTTTCAATTTTGCACTGCTGGGATAGAAATATAAAGGCCTTTAATATCCTTTAATTATGCCATGCTAGTCAGAGCACAGAGATGCCAAAAACAGTGATGCATTGCTGTAGTTTCCTTTGTCTCCCTCTAATTTCTCTACTTCTCCCTCCTCCTGATGCTTTGCCATATATTCTTTTGCTAGACGCATGATTTGAATATTCTATATATACAAATCTCTTTGTTATAACTGGCTTTTACAATTTTGATTTTCTCCTCAGGAATTCAAGAACTCTTTCTGCTGCTGCAGAATTCACCACAGCTCTTATTCCCAATGTCTGATACCAGAGCAAAACAACACTTCATGGAAATAACGTGTAGTTTCCAGATCAGATTTGTTTTGCTTTTCCTGTTATCTGAACTCCCATAGTGAGGTCAGATATGCTTTAATATTCTGAATAGTTTGTAGGTATTAGGTCTGCTGGTGGAAAAACTCTGGTCCCAGCCACTGGGAGAATCCCCAGCCCCTCCAATGTACTCATGCTATGTGGAGGAAACTAGAAAGAGAAATGGCAAGGAGGGAAGAGTGAAGTGCAAATCTTTGGAAGGGGACATCAAGGCCGATGGATCTTTTATAGTTTGACAGTGTCAGCTTTATAAGATTTTTTTTTTTTTGCTTAAAAATCTCAGTGCAGTTCTTTCTGATGCTTTATGTCAATTTCAATGTGCACATGTAGCTATTAACCAAACTGCTTGGCTTTTCATACTAGAGAAACCTAAACAGCTATATAATAAAATAGATAACCCACTACTGATATTTGCCAAATGTTTTCATTCCATCTGTTTTATCATAAGGTTCTACTTTTTCCAGTTCCCTCCTTCCATTTTCTATAGCATACTTCCTTCCACTGCATATTCCTGCATAACATTTAGAGATGAACTGTACTTCTGATAGTGGAATAGGTTAAAATAAACCAATATCTTACTTGATAAGTATGCATCATTCTATTCATTCTCTGTATTGTTTTACTAAAGTAAACACAATTAGTGAAAAACAAAATGCTTTATGAAATCACATCAATTCCTCAAAACACAATTTGGGAGAAAATTTTTGGTTAAAATGTCCTGGCATTGTCAAAACATCTTGTTTTGATGTCTTTGAGAATACATTCTTTTCACTTTCCTCTTTCCATACTTTTTTCTTTTGAATGTCTTTAAAAATTTTCTTAGGTACTGTAGCATTATGTAAAAATTGAAAGTTAATGTTTAATGAAATATCTTGACTAACTGAAAGTAAAACTTACCTTTTCTTATTTTTGGTGCCCCAAATCTTAAAAATGTTTGGGCATTTTACTCTTGGCTGGAGTTTTTAAAACCCTCATAATGAGACCTTTAAAACCTCTGCAAAATGGATCTTTCATTTTCTTTGTGGCTTTTATTGGCTCTGGGCATCTGTATTGAGAGAGAAAGAATTTCTGAGTCCAGGTTCCTGATCTCATATCCTCCTTCAGGTGAAGCACCCTCACTGATTACCACTGCTCCATTTAAACAAGAGGGAGGCAACCTCTTCACAAGCTGAAGGCCATTTAGGGCTCTTAGGGTGGATGCAGTCACTGTGTTGATGAGAGGCAGCGTGGGTAGCACGAAGTTACCCTTTCACATGTTATCAAGCATGCGCTGTCCTGAGTCTTGTTAACAGGGGAAGAAGGGTACCTCCCACTCAGCTCCCTCCCCCACTGATAAATTGCCAGCATGGCTTTAAGTCAACCACCTTAAATGCCATCAGGAAACCAGTTGGTGGCCAGCATAGATCCCAGTGAGAAAAACTGTTTTGCAAACCTGTCACACTGCAACAATTTCAGTTTCTGACTGGGTAGACTACTTTGAATTAGAGATGATGAAGGCATACACAATGGTAATGAAGTTCTTGCCTGAGAGAAGAGCTTGCACCACAGAGCTAAGAACAGGAACTTGTATTTTAAGACTAGGAATGGTTACAAAGATGTTGTTCAGCTTTCCTTTGCTCCTTCACAGTTTTCCAATAACTTAAAACCTAACCATACAGTCATACTGCCAACACAAATGACAAAGGGCTCATCTGTTTCTGACAAAGAGCTAGCCAAGCCATACTTCTTATTCCCTTCCAAAACATCTAATTCTTCCTCACCTACATGAAGTTCAGCCAGTAAGCTGTTATGCATGTGCAATCCTCCTCTGGATGCCAGGTAAAGTATTCCACTCCTTCAACCAAAATGGAAATGGAGCTGGACATGAGAATTGTGAATTTCCCTCTTACCTACTAGATATCAAACACGGGGCAGGTACTTTTACAACATCTGTGAGAACTCCCGCAAAGAAAATAAGCGATTGCTCCAAATGCCTGGTGAATGGCCTGCTCATTTTCATTATATTTTTCCAAGAAATAGAGATTTTTTTTTTTACTATTGCAATCATATCCATCTTGAACATAAATACCACCTCCTTCTTCCAGATATTTAACCCACTAGTAGGCTTTACCTGCTGACTTAGTCAGTAACAGCAGCCAAAATTTGGTATCACTTTATCTTCTCTGTTATATAAAAATCCCGTTCCCATTCTGATTATTTTTGCTAGTTTATAGTACCAGACAATATTATAGTTCTCGGGGGGGGGTTGTTTAATGGGATGACCCAAGAATAAAGTAGCTGGATATGGACTTTTTTTAACATTTTATTTCTTTCCAAAAACATAAAAATTATCTGTTCCAAATTGTACGATTTTTTTGTGTTTTGTCCATGGGTTTTCCATGAATCACATCCCCAGTTCAGAAGGTGCTCTAGGTAAATGTGAGCAGAAGAGCAGTCCTACCAATGTGCTTGAAGTTAGACATGTCTTGAAACAGAGCACATCAGCTTCATTCATGTTTGAAGTTTCTGTGAAACTTTCCTCTCAAATTTACTGTAGTAAATTTCTGGCTTTCTAATGATTAAAGTATGAATAAATATTTATGCAAATACAATTCAGTAAATAAATTTATTGTATTAATGTAAGCAGGCATTACAAAAGTTAAGATACATGAGAAATGAAAACAAACCTAAAAAGACAGTTCACTCTTGGTTATACAATGAAAAATGTCTAGTTATTCATTGTTCATGGACCAATATTTTTATAGCAAATAAGGCATAAAGAAATTGTGCACAAGAACAGGTCTGGGAAAAAAAAAATCAAAAGAATCCCTCAATAGATGTGACATAGTGAAATACTGTAGCTTTTTGAGCTCCACATGTATATATTTATCTGACTACTGTTTGTATAACTTAAAACGTCAAAGAATAAAAGGTTGCTATGCACAGCAGAGGTAGCTTTTCTGAGATGTTTTACCTCTTGATGCACAGGCAATCTAAATATTAATATTCATCATGTTCTAATTTCCTTATTCCTATGCCAAGCTCAGAACCACTTAGAATTAAGACTCTTCTGTTTTGCTGATATTACATATGGTTTTGTCTGATTTCACTTCAGCTTGTACAGTTCCACCTAAACAAGCAACTGTGCATGATTGCTTTCCAGCTTCAAACTGTGATATGTGGAGGAAATAAAATTCCCTACATGTTTCTGGTAAAAGATGACATCTGCATGTCCATTTTAACATATGTTTGGAAACTTATGACCCAAAAATCTCAGTCTTGCAATTAGATCTGTGTAGTTCCTGCTACCCGTTTTCTGTATCTTTTGAAAACCTTCTGTAAGGCATCCTGACCCCCTGATGCAAGTTATTCATTGTCTTCAACATATCCCAGTTTTTATTCACAGTGTTGTTTATGTAGATCCTTTCCTTTTTTTTTTTTTTTTTTCTGTTCAGCATCTTGGCTTACAGAGATACATAAATTCTTGTCTTTCCATGTAGAATCTGTGGGACAGAATTTGTTGTAGGCAGAAGAAAATCAAACTTGATAATCACTGAGAGATTCAAAGTATTTCCATAACTCATTAGGCTTTTCCAAAGGATTTCACTGATGAAGGGGGCTGAAGCTCCATCTGGACAGACAGCATTAAAATCATATCATTATAAAATGACATAATTCAAAGAAATATTATAAACCAGTAATACCCCTGTAAGAATTACAACACATTTGCCAATGTCTGGATGAGTCCAGAGTCTGGATCTAAAGACCTTAGAAACCATACAGATTCTGGTGAATGTCGCAAGGCCATGAACAGAACTATTCTGCCTAAAATCTCTTGGGACTTCAGACTCAGGAATTCTTGGTATTGAATCCTTTTGGGGGAGGATGGTGCAGAGACCTGTTTCAAATGCCTTCATAATGGTGTATTTTACCAGAGTCTGTAGCACAGGTTGGCTAACATGTTTTTCAGAATGAAAAAAATCCCTATCCACATAGATAAAAAATCCTGCAAAGTTCTTATTAATAGCAAAATGAATCTTCGATGTCTGGTGCCAGCACAACTTCATATACTGGTGCTCACACTTTTTTAAATTTTTTAAAATTTTTTTGTAATTAATTTTCCAAATCTGAAACAATAAAGAGAAAAGGAATTTTGCTGCTGAATTCAAGCACAACCGGGTGTTATCCAGAGGCTAAATTCTTTTCCTGCTTAACATAAGAACATAATAAGAACATAAGAGGCATACTGGTTCAGAACAAAGGTCAGTGTAGCCCAATATCCTGGCTCCAACAATAGCCATAAGTGGGAATGCAGGGACGAGTAGAGTACAGGCCTTGCATATCTGATGCCTCCCCCTAAGTATTCTCCCGGCTCTTAGCTACTCGCAACTGAAGAATTTCCTGAAATGGGTGTAGTTCTGAAGTATTTAAAAACCCTCTATACATTTCTGTTCTGTGGTCTTGCTCAGTCTCCCCTTAAGGTTATGTAAACTTACAGTATCTACTAACTGATGCTGAATGGGAGTTGGGCACCTGGATTTTGTGGCAAAAAGTGATTAATGTCATTAGGGACTCAAGGATAATACTTTCTCTGTATCTTCATTAATACAATAGTTCTAGAACAAATCTGGTGATTTACAGGTATCTGATGAGAAGTGAGGCTATGTTCAAAATATTACCATGTTTTCTTTAAAATATCTATGCAGGCATTGTGATCTGAGGGGAAAAAAAAAAAAAAAAAAAGAGAGTGGATTTTGGCAAGGTAGGACACTAATAAACTGCTGATAAAAGAGTAGCCTGTGGGCTGAATGAGGAGATACTCAAACTGTTCAGACAGGGTGCTAGAGGCAAAGAAATAGGTGATTACCTTTGAATTATGCAGTTCTGAATAAGAGGAGAAAAACTGACAGAAGCCCATGGACATTTTTCAACCTTGCTGAGGAGTAAGCAGACATTAAATGATATATCCATTCAGTGGCAAATTCCAGTTAGACTGCTCTCAGACCAGATTACAATAGATTCTTGCATCTGTCTTCCTCAATTTTTCAAACATTTATTTTCCCCTTTTTGTTTTCAGTGAAATTTATCCATTGTTTATAATGATATAGATTAACTTTCTGAGATCATGCCACTCATTTACATTTCCCCACATTTGGCAAATATGCAAAATGAACCAAAGATATATATAACAAATCTTCCTGACTGTAAGTGCTTGCAAACAACAAAGGCACTAGGAATATTCTGATGACAGGGCTTGTATAAGGACCTACGTGGCTAGACAGAGCGAATCTTTTATTTTCTGTGCCTACTGTAACCAGCCATATCTCCTGCTGTTCTGAATCACTAGGTTCAAATCATTGGCTTCCAAGAATCCTGTAGTTGGAAATGTTGAAGACAGAAAAACTCTAATGGGTCATTTAGGACAGCCTCCTGCCAGGACATGATTATTCCCTCCAGAGCTATGTTAGTGCTTGATGAACAGCAACACTGTCCACAAATGAGGCAATGTTGTCCACAAATATAGAAACTCAGAAAAAGATATTGTTGAATGTGGTCATTGGATACCTTCCTCTGTAGCCTGTGTTTTTTATTCTGTGTTGTCTTTAGTTTTATTCCTGCACATTGGAAAGACAGGAAAAGGAAGGCTTGTTTGAAAAGCCCCAGGAGAAATCAAACTGCTGAATTTATGAATTTGTGTTGGTGTCATTGTGTTTGAGTATTGAGGAGTACTCTAAAATAACCATAATCAAATGCTTCTCAGACATCTTTCTCTAACATGTTGTGGGTTTTTTTCTATGAGTGTATGTGTGGATTTTGTAGGGTGGGAGATGTTCTGTTACCTATTAGTAGGTTTGGTGTGTTCCTCAAAGGATGTCTCATTTGATCAACAGATTGCTCCTGGTGCCTGATAACATAACAAATCCTCACTGACATCATCTGATCACACAGCTGGCTATTTTTCCAATGAGAACTTTTAATAAGATTGTTTCTGTCAAGGTGATGTCTATAATCTGAATTTCTGGGAGCAGTAAAGTCATTTTTTGGAGTGATGGTAAATGTCTTTGTTACCTGAACAAAGTGTCAAATGTGCTGTAAAATAAAACATGTTGTACAAAACCTGTAAGAGGGTGCTGGACCTCCTCCATGGTAGGTAAAATCTTCTGATGGGGTGAGACCCACATGAGGGAAGGGGATTGTCAGTGCTAGTCTTCAGTGTTCACTTTTAATGAAATTTTCCAAGCTTTTAGTATCGACATTCTCAATCTGCAAGTCCTTTAGAGTCCTTAATGGTTTCTGCCTATGCCCACGGCAGTAGCTATGAATGTTTTTATCTAATCTACTTGGTGATGAAGCTGTATTCAATTTCATCTCATGATTAGATCTCTGCAATGCACCTACATCCAGTTACACCACAAGACCAGAACCAAACTTCAGCTGTGGTTTATTTGTGAAGGGGTGTTTTATGAGCAGCCTGCAATGTCTCCACTCTATTACTTGAAAATAATTTTTTACTGTGGTTTTTCCCTTAAATAGTTATGATCCTTGCTATGGAAACCATCTCCCTTTTTGTGTGATTCTCTGTCAGTGAAGATGAGCTGATGTGCCTTGAGGTGTCAGGAATGTGCCAACCTTGACTCTGATAGATGGCTTCTTGGCCGATGGAGCTATGCATCTTACAGTCTCTGTGGAACTGTAGGCTCTCAGGTGATACTGTGAAGCTCGAGTTTACCTGAGCTTTGGGAAGAGGGTGGAGATGCCAATAGTGTATGATGACAACAAGGCATTTTTATGTTTTGAACTGTGAGGATTTGAGAGTATCTTTGCTCTGATGACAGTCAGTGATGACTGAACATGAGTCTAGATAGGTGTATTTTTATATTCTGAAATAATAAGTGAGAGACACTCTCTGCTCAACCACAAATCCTTCTCAAAAGCCAGTTTCTCCATTCTACCTGTGTTACACCTAATGCGCTTGGGATTATACTTTAATATATGTAAATAAATTATTCTTAAAGAAAATCAAAATGTATGTGTGTGAGAGACGGTGTTTTCTGTTGCTATCTAGCAAGGTTTTATAGTTCTCCAATTCCAGTTTCAAACATATTTATTGTAGTAGGTAATATTTAAGACGGAGTGGTCCATTTTTTACATCTTTTCTGTGTTCCTTTTGCTGCTTCGCTGGCAAAGCATGACAGAGATACATGGTGTATATCCTCTAGGGGCTCATGGCCAAGGAAAAGTTGTTTCTTTTTAAAAAAAACTTCTTCCTCTGTGGCAGTCTCAGAAGGAATCAGATTTTCTATGGCTGGTTAAAGAGCTACTTGTCTCACATTAAAACTATCAACCCTTTAATTTAGGAAAACACCTCAAAACAGGACATTCTTCTTCCCCCTCCTTGAACTGAACTTAGATATGAATGAGATTGAAGTACTTGGTGTCCTGAAATGAAATACTTTCCTCAGTTAGAGCCCAGGTGGGGTGGAGTAACAGGATGGATGGGGCAAAGGTTTAATGTGTTGGTGTCTCAGGAGGTGTGTGGAGAGGACAGCCTGGATAATTTTACCGAAGGTCCAAGAGAACCTACGGAGCCTATCCAGAGGCCACTGCTGTTGGTGGCAGAAGTCCCCACTCCTTCAGCAGGAGCAGGCTCAGGCCCAGTGTTTGTAAAATGTAGGCTTGTTATCCCCAGACTTCTTACACAAAGATGATTACTGTAATATTTCATATTACTTTTCTCTGAACTGACTATTCTTCTTATTTCTTGAGCAGAATTGCCCGTTTTTCTCCTTGATGCATTTACACAAAGTATCTTTTCTTCTTCCTGTCTTTTTAGGTAGGATTTTCTGTCAGCATGTTTTATTTGGGAAATAGCATGTGACACTGATAGATCTTCCCCTTTTTTTTCTCTTTCTGATGGAAAACACCTGCAGCATAGAACTGCCTTTGGAAAAGTCAAATAAGAGTCTGTGTGCTGCTATGTGCTGCAGTAGTAAATATATTCTAGTGTAGAGCAAGCAGCATAAATATATAAACATTTTGCAACATGTGTGCTTACATATCCTACCTTTTTTTTTTCTTGCAGAGCATACACTTAAAATACGCACATCAAGTTACATATGTCTGGTATAGTGGCAACAGAGTCTGCTCTGTTAAGAATAATACTGAATATGTAAATCTCCCCACTTTTTATAACCAGTGCTTTAGGTTGCATTTACTGTAAACAAAGATGTATTTTGAGGGGCAGTCGGTTTGAGTTTATTGTTTATGTAAATCTCTCAGAATGTGACATAGTCAGATAGCTTCCTATGTTGTGCTGATCCACATTTTAGGCCAGCAGCCAAAGTATTTTATCTTTTACTTCATTATAGTGATCTTCCAATTAGCTGTGGTCTGTAATACCCTGATTTTGGTGGCAGTGGTTTGGGGAGGATTGTTTGATAGTTCTGCTCGAGAGGCAAAATGAGGGGCCTTATTATAGAAAGTGCAGAGGTTGTGCAGTAGCTGAGTTCTGTTGCAAAGTTTGCCGATAAGGGAAAACTGGCCCTTGAGCATCCATTCTATTCTGTATATTAACACTTCTAATCTGCACTGCTGATAAAACTGCAAGCCATTTGCCTTTGGAGGAATTAGTTCTGCCTCACTTGTGTAACCAGGCGATGGTGATTAACCTTTAAACTGTCCAATATTCTCAGCAGACTCCTGCTCCAGATTAGAAACTATTTAGTTATGACCAACTAAATTAACAACATTCCCTCCTCTGAAGAATAAGATTTGGAAGGTATGCATTTTAAGGTGGAATGTGGATAATGCCCTTATTTATTCACCACTTTTCCTACATTAAATGTATTTGTCATTTAAGAAGAAAAAGAAAGGAGAGAGGGAGATTGATTTCAGATTGAAACAATCTACAATTAGTTCTGTACAGGAGGCAATTTGGCTGAATTTGGCTTCAGGTGCTGCTTTAGATGGCTGAGACCTGTTTCTGACTTTTCATTCTTAAATAAAACTTACAGTGCAGGGGATAAAACAGGCAGGATGGTTCTTTGGTATGGGCAGCAGTTTAGGAAAAAGAATTCCTTCCTTTGAAAGGAAAGGCAATTATCTCAGTTCTTCGGGAGAGTAATTTTTGGAAGTTTACTAACCTTCCTGTCACAATCAGGCAAAACAAAAGGTTTTGTACGTGGTGGTTACAGACCGACATATCCAATGGACTTTAGCTGCTGTGATAACCTAGTACTGTACCATTGTATCTACATATTTTAAATGTGTAATTTATCAGTTGAAACATACCCTTCAATACATGTGCCATAAAAGAAAAGAGCAAGGGCAATTATGTAATAGTATAGTGTTTGTCTGACGTGCCTTAAATCCCCATATTGTTATTCCTCACTGAATAACAAATACAAAATCCCTGTTAGCAATGTTTTCCGTTTTAACAGTTTTATATTAGCTGCCTCCTTAAAAATTGCTAATCTAGATACTACATTAGTAGGATGTCAGTCAAACTGCAATCCACAGTGAAGCCTTCTTCATATACCAATTTAAATCATTCATGGTCCTTTCTTTGGCATTATTCAAAAGATCATAATAATTTTCTTGTGCCCACAGCACAAAAAAATCAATTATTTCCCCACAAAGACTTGAAAGTACTTAGCGAGTGCTGTAAGAAAAGCTGAGGGTTATATCAAATTGAAATTGCACTCATTACACACAACACAATTAGTTGCCACTAGTCTGGCCGGTGCTTTAATTCTGAATGGCATATCTTTATTATTACAGAAACAAGCATGCAAATGGCATTGTTCAGGATTTGCAGAAATCAATAGGATATAGTGCTGTGTGTTTGGTGGCCACTGTCACTCAGTCTGCTGTGGATTTGAGATAATGTGTGTATTTGAATTAATGAAGGGAACGTGAGACATCATAAGTGACACCCAAATAAAAGAAATGGGTACATGATATTTGTAATTATTCTACTTGTGTTTTTGTTGTAAATACTTGTGCTTTTTGTTTTTTAATCAAAGGATTAATTGCATTTTAATAAGGCATTATGATTTTCAGAGCTTTAGTTAATTAAAACTTGTAGTATATAATTATGAAGTGATGCTGAGATTTGTCTAAAGATCACCCATACGTTTAGAATATGTATATTTTTCCTTGTTAAGCGGTTGCTACATTTTGGGGGGAGGATGAATTATATTAAATGTTTGAAAGATGATGGCAGTTCCAAATGGATTTCTATAAATGACAGCTAGGAATGTAGATTATGTTGTTGGACAAATTAAAGTGGAGGAACTACCGGGGTTGGAAACACTTTTTTGGCTGTAGTGCTGGAATATTCATTTGCACAAATGTTAGCTTTCAGCTGCAGGAGTAAGAACAGATGTATTTGTTCAGTGTATCATATCATTCCGCCCATTAGGTCCCAGTGAAATTGCTGCAGTTTGAAATTTGGAGTACAGGCCATAAATACTCACTGGTTGTGCATGGTAAAGATTATTTTCCATGTGACAAAAGGGTTTTAAAAGGATGGAGAAAGTAGGTGTATGTGTGTCTGTGTGTGTGCGCGCACATGTACAGACAACTCTGTTATCGACTTGTTTCCCTAATAGACATGAATACTCCTGGTACAAAGCTTTAATCACTCACAATCTAACCTGGGACATATATATATATATATATATATATATATATATATATATAAAAAAGACTGTTTCCTGTGGGAGTATATTATGTACAGATTGATAGACTAATTGCCAGATAGATAGAGTTAGAGTAAAACAGTATTAGAAACTTAAAATCTTAATGTTACAAATGAAGCTTTCCTTTGGCAGTATTTTTTAAAAAATTTCCACTTATATTTATTCCATTCCTTTTGTAAGTGTATATTGGAAATAAAATTTAGTTTTGCTCTTTTTTTAAAAAATATAAAGAGGGAAAAATGTTGCTTTCCTGTTGAATGGTGAGGGGTTTTTTTAATCTCCTGTCAACTATAAAATGAAATACATGTTTATGCAGAATAGTCCAGTACAGTCATATATTCCTATCACATAGCCCCATGAACTAGAAAGGGTTTCTAACGTTCTCTCTTGAAGGAAGGGTCTTAAATCAGACCTCAGCATTTCCTACTTGGAAGCTTGGGTCTTGCAATGCATGAATATTTATTTATTTATTACTCCTCATCTTGCAGATACTTTTTGAAACAAACCCACTCAAGAGCTTAAAATGTTCCAAGCGAGGTGCAAAGATGAAGCCTGCAGAGAGGGCAAAAGAAAGAACAAGAATTCTCAAAAATTTACGTTGACTTCAGCACTCAAAACAGGATTTTATTAGGTATCTATAAATGGATTTTAAGTAGGATTTTCCCATGTTTTCTCCCAAAGCTGATTTAAAATCTAATATTATTAGATTGGTCACAGCCTTCATATTTTAACTGTCAAACCCAAAGCCTGAAAGGTGATTCATTCAAAGCTTGCTAAAATATTTGCTCAGCAGCACAATAGTGTGTGATGGAAAATAAACTCCTCTAGAGCATCTCACCCTATCAGCCATGGCCTGCAGCAGGAAAAGAATGAGGGAAGGTCAGTCAATTATGTGTGGTAATCACCGTAAGCATATTATCTGAGACACAGATGTCTTCCCTGACCCCACACGACATAGCTATTAACCCCACAGTAGTATAAAAATGGGGAGGAGGAGGAGCCGGTCCCCTAGGTAAACCAGACCTTTTCAGTCAAGGCTTGTCCAGCAGCTCGGCGAAGTTGTGGCAGCGAGGGCGCTGTTGCGGGGAGCTGGCCTCTCCTCTTCAGGGACCTTTCTATAGACCTAGTCATGTGAGATAAATAGTTGCATCATTGGAAAAATGAGACTGGCAAATTGACTCGTGAGATATTTTGGGAGCGTAAACAGCCGTGGAATGCCGGGCGCTGCCTGTGTTTTTATGGGAACAACTTTTGTGTTCCTGAGTACGCTTACATAGTTGATGAATTAGTGCTGATAAAGTATAATACCACTATCATGCAATTGTCTGATGCTTCTAGAAAACAGAGATGATTTTCTCATTATACTGAGTAATGTGCTGATTACCACATACGGTTCCTTCTGAGTTCAAGTTCCTTCTATATTTACTTCAGAAAAATGATCGGCTGCTTATTCAAGTGAAAGGGATTTTTTCAGTGCAATTGTTCAAACACATCCAGTAAGCAAAGCAGATTTTTAAACTGGCTATTTAAACTGACTGTTGAAGTTCAAGGCTCATTTAAAAGTTTGCATGTAAAATTTGGTTGCTGTGTAGGAAATGTGCGTTAGTAAGAGATGCAGTATCCCTCACCAGCTCTAAGCTTTCTAACATCAAGCATTAACCCTGAAAATAGGTCTGTTTATTTCTTGTAGCCTTTGGAATATCTTTTCTTTAGGTGATGCTTTGTTACCTTTTGGGAGGCCATTTTGTATTTTTCTACCAAAAAGATGAATGACCATTAAGCAATGTAAGCTATTACAGTGCTGCACAACATACAGTGCAAAAAAGTCCATGACCGACCAGATTTGTGTTTTTTCTCCTTTTTAAATAATTGATTGTAATAGCATTCCGGTCTTGTGGCGTCCTTGTAACTGAGATCAGACTGGGCCCAGTGAATACCAGAGCATGAAGGGAACACTTTGCTGGTCAGATTTACTGCAGAACGTAGCAGAAGAATCCCTGGGTTTTCCTTCTGACGAAAGGAATTATTAAGAGATGCTCTTTGATACTGTCTCCTTTCCCAGGGTTAATCATCGTGTGAGTGAACATTTGCATGCACTGCTGAGCTACAGGTTACAGACACAGAAAGTGGTGAGTGGAGCACTTGGATAAACCTAACCACTGGACTCCCACGAAACAAAAATCTGTTAGAAATTTTCTTGACATGGTGCAGGGTGAACACAAGTTGCCTCTCCCACTGACCTCAGGGATGACCTGAAAGTGGATGAAAAGGATGGTGGAGACAATTCACTAGGATAGCTGGGCTGAAGGGGGTGTGGCAAGTTCCCATCACAGCCACTGCTGACCAAATTCAGCTGGAGTCCAAAGAAGAGATTTGGGCTGTCCTCCCCATGAGTAAATCTCCTGTGGGAGTCTCGACTATGTGGAAAGATACCATTTTCACTTCCTCCTATTATTGTGGTCAGTCTTGAATTTTGGCCCTCTTGTATTCCCTTATTAAACTTCCATCCTATTGTCATTTTAGCCCTATGTCTAAATGTTGCTAAGTAACCTCCTGTGTCAAATACTTTTTCTGCTGGGAGAGAATCTTGCATCAGTCACCTATTGTGACTGCCAGATTAGATACTGTAATGTGCTCGACATGGGACTGCGCTTTACTTCTATCTGGAAACTGCAGCTGATACAGGATTTGGCAGACTACTTGTTAAACAGCATCTTTTCCTTGAGCATATTAAAGCAGCCCTGAACAACTTGTACAGTTCGTTTACTGGTCCCTGGGCTGACTTTTAAGTCTGGAGATTTAGGGATTTTTTTATTTTACCTTTTAGCTCTAAATCCTACCTGTTTGAATGAGCAACTCTGCTGAAGAACATATTGCTCCCTTTGCAGACAGTGAAGGCTGTAAATTAAGACCTTAACTCTGAAAGAGAGCAAGCACTGCATACCAGGGGCTTTAACAAGCCATGGTTTCTACAAGGCTCTTTTATCATGTTTTACATGGGGCCAAATAAAAGCCAAATTCTGAAGATCACTTGCGTAAGTAGAAATCAGGAGTAATGTTATTTAAATAATATGTAATTAGGGTAGAGTGAATGAGAATGGAACTTGGTCCCAATTGATTATATATTTCAGGTCAGTTGAAATAATGGAACAGCCTTTTCTGTCTCAGCTTAATGCAGTGGTTCTGAAGAGTTCATCACCTGCTCTTGGCTCTCTTTCCTATTTCCAGCTGATAAATCATCTTTAATGTGTTTCCTAATATTACTTTTCCATGTAAGCACTGGTTATAGTTCTGTGTGACAGCAATGAGGGGGGGGGGTGGGGAGGGGGGGAGCAGGCAATAATTTCACTGACACAGAAATTACTCTAAAAATGCATTAATGTGTCTTAAGTATAACTGACATACTTTGAAATATATATTGCTTATAGGCAAAATTAAATTTTGCTAACCAAAACCAGGGGTAGGCAGAACTTCTGTAGCATCATTCCTGGATACATATTAAATAGTAGTGATGGTTTTCATTGATATATTTGTAAAAGATTATCAAATTTCACATGTAGAAATCACATGTCTTATTCAGTTATATTTTGTCAATTAACCTTTTCTTATGTGATAGTTTATTTTTCTAGTGGAAATACTTGATAAAACCCATAGTAATTTTAAGTACACTATTTACCATGTTAATACTTGTCACTTATCACATTGCTCTTCAGTTCCTCCTTGATATTCTGTTAAACTTGTATGTCACAGCAAAAGCAAAGCACTTTCCATAAAGCTGTGGGAAGTCAGAATTTAAATTGGCATTTCTTCTCTAAATTTTGTCCTAATTATAAATAATTATGGCCAGTAAAACAATTTTTTAAAAACCCACCTTGCGCTACAATTTTATCATTTGCCTAAAACCCTCTCCAGAATTCTGAGAACAATCTGAGGATTTTTGACTTTTATACATCCAAGTAAACCTATAG
This sequence comes from Strix uralensis, assembly GCF_047716275.1. NCBI lineage: Eukaryota > Metazoa > Chordata > Aves > Strigiformes > Strigidae > Strix > Strix uralensis. The sequence goes on along the minus strand of NC_133974.1, from coordinate 99,327,157 downwards.
CTGTTTTAGATGCCAAGGAACTCAAAAGTACTGATTTCTCCATGGTACAGAAGGAAAATGGATCTCTATATACTTGATAAGTATACTGGTTGCAGGGAAACTAATCACTCACGTGGGATGACTTAAGCATGAGAAATGGCACATATAAGTTGCAGTCGATATGCACGTTTGACCACTTCACCTACACACTGCAATCTGCTCTATCTGCAGCATTGCTGGCCTTGCTGAGAAGCTTCAAACAGCTGCAGCTGAAAATACAATATGAAACACGGCATCCTGTCACTCTCACCCATTGCACTAGTTTGAAGGACAACGTAAAGACAGGTCAAGTTTGGCTCAGTGATAGATAAGCTGCGACCTCACCTGCCTGATTTTTTAAATGTATTTTGGGCTTCCAAATCATTTAGTCGCTTTAAAAGAGACTGATGTAGCTCTGTATGTCAAGAGATGGAAAAAAAGATATTTTCCGTAAATGCTGCAGTATGGTGATGAAAAGGTTTTACACAGATTACAGTGCTGTTCGCATGAGGTTTCCAAACACCAGAGAGAAAGGAACTTCGTATGTAGTCTTTTGTATCAGATTCTGCAGGAGAGACAAAGTATTTTATAGGTGAGATGTCCCAGAGTCAGTTGACTATACCTACAGTGTAAGCAGGAGTTTGTTTCTGCAAACCGATGTTTACAATTTTATGAAAGGACTGGGAACCTTTGGGAAATGCATGGATAATTACTAAACACAGAGGTCTGTATTTAGACAAGGTTAAATATAGGTGTAAACTCAAAAATATGTCTTTGCAACAACCCAAATTTTCTCTGTATTAAACATTTCTGCCTACATCTGTCAAATTATTTGAGTCAAAATGTATTTTCAGTATGCCTTTAAGTTAAAGGGTAAAAGGGTTAAGTTGCTGTCATATCAGCTATGTGCTGCCCCTTCCATTTTTATAACATCTCACCTGTGTTCTTGTCTGGAACATCTGTCTTAGGAAGAAAAGTGTGGCTTGGGTATACGAACTAGGAGTAATTTTTTATCTCCTACTGATCTGTAATCAAGCACAGTAAATACAAACACTTGGTCCAAATCTCCTGTGACATTTAATAAGATTTTGATTGTGAGTCAGACTCAAAGTACCTAATTTTTTTCTATGAAAGTATTGTTCCACTGTTAGCCAATAGAGCATTTCAAATGAAGTGGATACAAAGTGTACTTCACTAAAAAAAAAAAAAAGTCAGGTTTTTGACGTGGTTCCTTTGGGTTTTAAAGAACATATTGACAGAATAAAATCTATTGTTCTGTCTGGTAAGCAGTAGGGATTGGAGTACCTCCAGTTAATAACTGACCTCAGAAATTTCAGATAATTTTTTTCTTTGCTTGGTAAAAGTTAGGCAAAAACAATAAACCAGGAAACTTCAAGTTCTAACACAGTATGAGATAAGAAAAACAAAATACTCACTTCCAGGACTGTTCAGTGCCTGGTGATGGCAGAGGCTGTTTACTACTTTTGAAGAGGTCTTCAATATTAGCTACGTAAGTAATGGTCTTACAGAGAGTACAAGCCTGCAGAAGGAAAAGTCTGGAGAGAAAGCTTTGAAAGAGGAACTGTGGTTTTGCTCCACTGATTCCTGTCTGATGCTGTCCAAGAAACAGTGAATCAGATGCCAGTCCTGTAAGCTCCTGAGGGAAGCCGAGAAGTGCACAAGGCACTGATTTAGGGTCTGAAGTGTCAAGGTACTGAGCATTTTGCAGAAGATCCCCAATAATTTTTACTGACCTTTGTTGTACTCAAAATCTTGCAGAATAGTGCTTCCAGAGTTCTGAGTGACTAAATCCTCTTTGTCACAAATGTTGTTTGTTACAGTCATCTAGACATGTTTAAATCCCTTGTGCCATGTTTTTTTGCACTAGTGTTAAACACGTATTGGTCTTAATACACTGCAGGGTACAGGTGCCAATGCTGTGCTTTCAGGCTAGCATATTGGCCATCTTGTTGTCTCATCATGGATTCTCACCTCATCCTGCTCAGTCACTGCATATTTTGGGTGTTACTTTACCTCTCTGCTACCTCTCACTCTCATTCCTTGCCCGCAGTTGCATCAGCTCTTCCTCTCTGCCAGGCATTCAGACTCAGACCTCCTTTCCACAATTCTATTCCAGGTCCTTTGCACATACTGAAGACACGACTTACAAGATCACAACTTCCATGCACATCCTTTCCTGATATTTGTCTTGCACATTCAGTCTCTACCCAGATGCAACTTGTGCAACTGCTCCCTCCCCTATGGATGCTTTTCCTTGTCCGTGGCTTTAGCCTGACTCAGCTGCAAAGGCATGCAGCAAAACAGCTGGTTGACTTTTTTCTTCTCTGCCTTTAGCAAACCCTGGATCAAGTCTCCTAATCCCTACAAAGGTTACATCCTTCACCCTTTTCCCACAAAGCATTGCTCCTTTCTGACCTCTCACTTTCTACATTCACCTCTATGACAAGCACCTCATCTTGTTAACAGCTTTAAGCAAAAATAGTCTTTTTGCCTTGAGGAAAAAAATAATCAAACCAAACCTGGAGAAAAAATTGCAGACAGCTCTGAAATATTTTATGCTAGAAAACTGCAAATTTACTTTTCCATTCCTGGCATATTTCCTTCGATCATTGCTGCATTTCAGCTTATCTGCCTGTCATCTCTTTTGAAGATGCTTTATCTTCAGCTTTGACTTAGTATGGCCAAAACAGAGCTCTTCTGCTTCTTTTCTGTACTCTGACTCTACTTGGACTCATGTTCTTGGTTACACTGACCGACATTATTACCATTCCTGTGATCTTAGACCTATTAACCTGCCACTTTGTCCCTCCAAGATACAGCCAAACCCATCTTTCTTTTGGTAGTAAACCAAGGAAATCTCTCATCTAAACCTCTGTAGTCTCTTGCACCTCTTTCTTTGTGGTCTTTGTTGCTCTTAAATATACACAGTCTCTCTTTGATACACACAGAAAACCAGCCCTAGTCATGCCCGTTACTCCAAGTACTCAGTCCTGCTCATTCCTCCTCTCTCATGCCTTCCCATTGCTCTCACCTTCAGGTCTACCAAACAGTCACCTTGTCTCCTAGCTGTCACCAGCCTACACCCTATTCCTGGTTATTAACTGGTATGGACGTCACCATTTTTTTTAACACAAATAACACCCAATGGGCTTATTTGTAAGGCTTTCTCATTTTTCGGACATTTATTTCAAAAGCCACATCTGCTGCAGCAATGACCGGTGAAAACACCCTGGGGTCATAGTTGGCACATAAGGTTTTAGTACTACTAGGAGAAAAGAAAGAGTCAGGAAGGTATGCAGATGCTTACAGCGAGAGCAGGCACACATCTTTTTGATTTTATAATTTTTGTTTTTCAAATTCTGTGTATTGCCTGCATCATTTGACTATAAGCTGTCTGGGGCATGGATGCTCTGCCTTGAGCTGTGTGTAACACCACCTCTGCGGGTTTCTAATCCCAGCTGAAGCCTCTGTGTGTCACTGCAGCAACCTCACTGGCTCAAACCCCATTCACAGGAGTGTGCATTCTGGAAATCCTCTGCATCCGTACTCCTCAGCCTCTTTCCTATACTTAATGGCAAATCTTTCTCAAGCAAGCACAAGATGAGGGGCTCCATTAAATGCATCAACCTGCAAAAGGCTTATGTTTAAGATGTTTGTCACATATGTTTTGTGGAACTTTCACAGTCATGATGTTTATCTTAATTTAGTGATATATTTTTCCTCAGGAAAACAGGAGCTCCAGGGCAGAGATGGACTCTGGCAGCTGTAAGGAATGATTACTTTCCAGTTTGGCTAATGATATAATCCACTGTGGTTGCAAGTCTTGCTTTCCTCTTTAGATGATGTCAACATTTCCATGAGCTACATGTGTTGTATTCATAAGTGGTACTTAGAAATATGTGTTCTGTAATCTCCTCCTTATGCCTGACACTTTACACATGTGTTTATCTACAAGGAGTGGTGACATTAGCTTGCTAATTTTGCCAGTATACTGTACCAGTGAGGGTGTGAGAGACTCAGAAGGATATTTAAACTGGCAAAGAGAGAATTATTGACATTAGCTATGAGTACTTTGTAAGACTCTGTTTTGGAATGTCATTTGTTAGAAAATCTTTGCTGCTGAAAGTCATCCATCATTCCCAGATGGACCTGCGAGCCTTACAGAAACCTCTCTTCCCAAATCCCGCTCATTGTCAGTGGCCAAAAGTACTTGCCTATTGACATTTGCACATTAGATATACAGATATTATTCCCTGAGAAGAAGTGGAGTGTGCAAATGGTATGATAAGATATGGTTTTCTTGGCTGCTGAATGGACTTCAGTGCTGAAAAAAATGCTCTTTTGCCAGAACTCCACCTACATGCCCCTGTGTATCCATGGAACTCAGCTTTTCTTTATTAACTAGACTGTATGCACAATATTCACATGGTGAAGATCCTCAACAAGAGCTCACACTGCCCATGTAAGTGTTTTTTTTTAAAGAATCAAGCTCTTACCTCTCAAAATTACATTCATATGGCATTGTTCAATATGTATGGCTGACTACTATAGAAAGCAGCAACAATGGGGTACAATGTACTAATTTTATCCCACTTTGACTTTGAAAATATAATCGGTACTTATAAAAATTGTAAATACTACAGAATCATGCTAGTAGGATTATTCTAAAATGGAAGTGCTAATACATCAGGCAAAATAGCTTTGCTAGTCCTAACTGGCTCCTATTATCACCATTATCAGAGAAGATATACCTCTGGCAACAAAAACATGCTGGAGCACAAATGAATATATGCAAGAGAGACAAGATTTATGGAAGTGTTTCTTTTTATCCTACAACGAACTTTGTTCTTTTGAGTGCCACAGTTAGAGTAATAAGTGCAAGCTCTTATGTCCAGTGGCCAAGTCTCATCTAGCTAATGAAACAGTATCCCGATAAAATACACATAACTACCCATTTTGGCAGTACACTATTCCTCTCTGCATTAGGCAGCAAAATACAATCACTCTTGATGCATTATGTATTTATAATATTACCTATAAGTGCCTATTGTAAACAAGTTGTTAGATTAACAAGCTCAGCATATAAAGCATTATAAAGTAATCATTCAATCAATCACTCAATCAGAATCATCACAGGGTTGGTTTTTTCGATGTGAAAGACAATGCCTGAACTGAGGGGTTTTTTCCTCAAGTTATGCTATAGAATCTATTTTTGTATATCACTGTTCTGAATGTTAAATTGCCTGTTGTGGGAAACTGCAACAAGAACAGCATAGTGATTCAGACATGTTTTGGGGGAGAAAAGGCCACACAGCAGAGTTTGATTTCAACTGAGTTGAAGATGGCATAAACGCCATCGCCCGGTCACCAGTGACAGTCTTGATCATTTCTATTCGTGTCCTTTTTCATGAAGTTTTCAGCGGGTATGTTTCAGACTGCTGCAGCCTGCTCCCACTGGCCTGAAAGTCGTGCACCCTCCATGTGCTGAAGGTGTTGTGTCAGCACTGTGTCAGAGTATCCGAAGCCAGACGCTCACCTCAGGAGTCCCATCAAATATAATTGCACACAGCCAAAGCTTCCTGGACTCTGCAGGGATTCATCTCATCCTGATCAAGATGACACTGTGTTGACTTTGGGACTGTCACAGCAGCACTTGTAGGAGCATGGCAGCCACACAAGGAAAATGAAGGGAAAAGTTAACTTATGCCCTCTACCTCCCTTGAGGAGAGCAACTTTGCAAATGAAAGCAAGTGAACACAGACCTCACTTCTCTTTCATAGCCCAGTACACATCAGGTCAGCAAACCTGTGGTGGTTAGCCTCTCACTGCCAGCTGAAATAATGTTCTGCCTAAGCCTGACACCTTAACACAGCAGCAACAGATCTTAATGTCTCTTTATTCCCAATGAACAAAAGGGCTAAATCTAGACATTGCCCCTTCTATAAATACTTTCTGAAGTACAATTTACCTAGTTTGTAAGTTGTCTTGGTTGACGCACTCACTTAGTTAAATACAGATAGGGTTTGTGAAATGTGCCCTAAGCCTGGTAATATCTTCTTCATACTCATGGAAATAATAGTAGCAGTGCAAGTAGTGATAGAAGAATGTAAGAACTCATTCATTAGCAAGGTGGGCAAGATGAGACAACTGAAATGATTGTACAGAGAAATGCAGACAGCTTCAGAGCTTTTTATATTCCGCCGTGCAAGTTAGAGTAGCAAGTAAGAATGAAAATTCTCAATTTATGTAGTTGAGTTCAAGCTCTTTGGTTACTGGTGGAAAATGATCTAGCACTTGTTATGGAACAAGGTTGGAACTGCATAGCTGAGTCATGTTTAGGTGAGGTGGAAGGATTTGTTTTGGTGTAATTAATACAACATAAGACTGCAGTGTGCATGAGAGGGTTCTACTGGTGTCGATGGGTGGATTAAGTCTTTGACTTTCATCTCCTTTAAAATGGAGCTGGTTACCAGCTCAAAAAAACAGTCTGCTAGAAGATGCTGATTAAGTAGGTAAGTCCTGGAACAGCACTAGGGTGAGACATATCTGCCAGACAGCATCTGTTTTGACGGTTCATGCTCAGTATTTAATAGAACACCGAGTCGTCCAAAACGCCTTGAGGTAAAAGAAATTGTTGCCAGCAGCCTGCTCTCTCGCTGGTTTAGTACATCTTAATAGCGATCTTTTGTCCTCAGCTGCAAGGTGATTCCTAAACATGTCTTCCAAGGTTTTGTTTGCAAAATGACAATCAGTAATTTATACAATAACTGTTTACATTATTTACAACAATAGAGCACTGGCAATAGAATTACCTTGTGGAAACTAACTAGTTATATCGTAAAGGCACAATTTGTCAAATAGGCAAATTAAAGTGTCTATGCCCTCTGCAAAATCCTGGTGAGTGGATTTATTTGGGTTGGTGGACATCTGGTTAATCCTAGCTGTCTTCACTTGGCTGCTGATGTGAATTCCTCACATTGTGAGGAAATTTCTTGTTAGCTGTTAGCTAAAACCAATGAGATTTGACTGAGCTCTTCGTATGCGTGGAAGGCAGCCAGGATGTTGTTTGGAGAACACATGCGAGGTGCTTCCTGAGCACTTCTCATCTGTTGTCTGTTTCTGATGGTCTGGATTCAGGCAAAAACTCTGTGCCATAACTACTAGGGTAGATTCATGCCTCTCTGTGTGAAGAAGACCACCGAGTCTTTTCATTTTGATACAGGCTCTTCTGCTTGCTTTAAAAGAGAGGTATTTCGTGCTTATTCTAACAGTAAGTCACTAGTACTAGAAATATCTGTCTATTTGGGGGCTGGAATGTTAAAGGAGAAGTGTTGAAAGTGAGCAGAACATCTTGAACACTTCGATCCCTCAGTATTCTCTGAACTTTCAGGACAGTGACCCGGATGTAGCCTAAGTAGGGCATTGTTTCCCTCCACATCCATCTCCTCTCTACTGATGAAGATCCACTGGAATACAATTAGATCTCACAGTTGTTTTCATTACTGAGGGTCACTCATATTGCTGAGTGGAGGTGTATGGAATTGCATTTCTTTCTCTTCAGCATCTAACAAAATGTAATCTTGGATAAATAGCTTCCCTTTCTTGCGATATTTTACATGTGTGGGATAGTAAAGGTTCTGTGTTTGTTCGAAATATATGTAAGCCCATTAGAAAAGGAGAAATGAAGTTAAAAGCTTTCAAAGTGTTGATCAATCTTTATCATATGACTTTACTTCAGGTATCCAAAGAATGTGGCTGAAGATCTCTTCACAACCTAAAAAGTCTGGATTAGAGATGAGTCATTCTGATAAATCCGATGTAACAACCATAAATCAGGGGAAGCGATTGGAAGGGCTGACTGCTGTTATATCATTCCACTTGACTGAGTGCATTTGTTTGTTTATTATTTGCATTTGCAAGGACCCCGCCAGAGTGAAAATGTGAAATATTTTTCTGTCATTCAATAAAAAATCCCTAGCAACATTTGCTTTAAAATGTTACCGATAGCTGGGTTTGGAGTTTAGAAATTTACTGGTACAAATATTTCCTAAGCAATATTACTAGAGATCTCTGCAAAATATGGAGTCAAGATTGACAGTCTGATGGAATCAATCCTATTTATTATCTTAACTATCACAAACACTTGCTAAATCTGTACTTGCCACTTATTACCTTGGTTAATGTTAGTGAAACACTAGTATCTATAATATGCTCCAGGAAGGCAGCATGCTGTAAATATACTCTGGTTATATTTGATAACCAGGAGTCCCTGAGCACAAAATTTGCACAGAAATCCTAAAATTCAAATCAGGATTTGAGATTTTTTTGTTTCAATTCACATATGACCTTTAAATAAGTGCTCTTCAGGCCATGTGTGATAGCCATTAGCCCATAAATGATTGAATGTTTAAAACCTATACAGGTTTGAAAACACTCAACACCTTTTCGAGTGTGCTCAGTCCTTAGCTGAATCAAATTATTGAAACAGTAAAAGACATATCTTCTTTATTTCATGGTTCTTTGGGAATATCACTTTCCCCAGAAATCTCATTGCAGTTTACCAAAACTGGGGATGGAGTCAGGTAATTCAATAACTTAAATTAAGAATTATTTGATCTATTCTGTCCTTTCAAGACACACATTTTTCTCTAGTGCAAAAGAAAAAGCTGTATAGCCAACCTAGATAAATGTTGAGTCTTTAAGGTTCTTATGAGCATCCTCTACCAAAAACTGTCTGTCAGAGGTGCTCAGCACATGCCAAGATCAGATCTCATATTTACAGAAAAAAAAAATGGTACTTAAGAAATTACATGCATGTACATGAAATGTAACAAGTCACCAATTTGCAGTGTAGTTCATCTACATATAAATATATAACACAACACAAAAAGAAACTTGACAGATTTATTTTTTGTAGAGTAAAATAAATAATTTTATGCACAGCAGAATCTGTTACTATGAGCAATTACATCTCACTTACAGGGTTTATAAATAAATATATATGTGTGTGTGTGAAGAAAAGTCCTTGTAAATATCCATTGTATTATCTTGTAATTATTGTCCATGTAGAAGGTTACAGTAGAATGCAAAATCATCTTCTTGTCTGAATTACTGTCACCATGGAACAAATTGGAAAAAAAATTATTTTGTGTCAACCAGTCGCACCCCACTGCACACATGGATGTCTCCTAAAGCCATCAAGATCGTATCTGAGCATATAATCATAGCTGGAACAGTAAGGAATCCTCTTTTTCTTCAACAGTCAAACAGCACATTGAGCCCACAAAGACATGACCGACATTGTCACTCTCAACCAAAGTTAGAAACAAGATTTCTGCCTTATGGCCTTTGAGATATCTTTTTTTTTTTCCAAATGTGCAGGCAGGAAATTTATGGAGACAACCTTAGCATACTAAATAACTTGCACAGCTAAGGTTAAAACTGCAAGTTTTGCAACTCACTAGAAATTCCAAAGCAGAAACAAAGTAAGCTTAAATTATGTCTAAGTATTTCTAGGTCTATACAACTGTTCACCCTCTGTTTTTTTTCCAGATCTGCCTATGCTGCGGATTACAGATTCAATCAGTCTTAATGTATTCACCATACTAAAAAGATTTAACTGCTTCAACCAAGTTATCTGACTATATATATTTTATTCACAATTAACTGTATAATTCTTGTATAAACATACTGACTATATAACTTGTGTTTCTAACAGTAAAGCTCTGTTTCAAGGAAAGTAAAGTAACTTACTTTTAAAGACCTTATCTTGCAACATACTGAATGCTCCAAGTACCATAAAGTCTGCAATGCGTGCTCAGTGCCACACAGAAAGTGCACTGCTGTTGACCGCATCCTCGGATCAAGGCTGAGTGAAATCAAAGGGAAAGAACTCCCAGTGACTTCGCTGAGCTTTGAATTGAACCCAGGTTTCTTGTGGGTGATCCAACAAGGCAATGTGCTATTTGTGAACCACCAAAAGTATAAGCCCTTACTGTAGCTACAGTTTCTCAGAGAAAGAAAGTAACCAAAGAGTGATCCTCAGTCATAAGGAATATTACTTTGGCTCAGTTTTGGAATTTTCAGTGACTTGCAAAGCTTTTAATTTTAATGTCAATTACCCATCAGGAATATACCAGGGAAATGATGATAATGTGCAAAATACTCATTTACCATCACTTTGAATGCTCAGTGTTAAATATATGCTCTAGCAATCTCTGGAAAAGGGGTATCTTAAAAACTAGTCTGGACTGCTCAAAAACCCTTGATATTGTGTTCTTACCTGCACCAAACACTGATCCTGAGACATAACAAGAAGCTGTGCTCTCCAAACTGATTGGGAGTGGTGGTGGTGTCTGAGAAAGAAGTTTTCTCCCTGAAATTTTCTAGGTTGTATGGATTCTACTAGTCCTTGTCCTGAAGAGGTGCTGGTGTCCTGGCAGGGTATTTGTTCATATGTAGCTTATCATTTATTGTAGAAAGCTCTGTAAAGAAATATCATAACATGAAATGCAAGAAGGCTTGGGCCAAGGATTTATTTACCCTCCCATCAGCAGTTTCCTGTTAACCCAAAGCACCAAAGCTACTATATATATTTTAGGTTTGGAATTACTTTTTTTTCAATTGAATAAACCTGTCATTTTGTTCAATTTTGTTTAAAAAAAAAAAAAAGCAAACACAGCTAGAAGATGTGCCTTTGGTTTCACCACATTTTCTTGTTTATGGATCTAACTTTAATGTAAAGTGCTGTGGTTTAGTTCTGCTTTTAAAGGTAAGCTGAACATATTCTACATTCCAAGAAGTCTATGGGTACTTCTGACCAGGGAACAAACAAATGCATTTGTTTTCTAAATGGTCATTTTCCAGAAAGCACATTAAAGTGCAATTTATCCAGTTTACAAAAACACTATATCGTTTCTGTGTTTAGCATTATGTTCATGGATGGATGACTCTTCTACAACAGAATATAGTATTTACTGTACAGGCAATGGATTTTCTACACTGCCTGGCTACCAGTAACTAAATAACTATTCTGGGCATTTATGAAGCTGAATGAATTGTTTGCCACTTCTGTTTAAATACAATTCTTGCTGAACAGATTCAGGGCCAGATTTTCAAAACCTCATTGCTAGGAACATTGCTGTCTAGTCAAAGAGGGAGGGGAAAGTAACTGCACTGGCTCAGGGACAATACAGGAATCAGAGAGCCGTTTGACTGTTTTGATGCATAGGTAACAAAATTACCCACTGACAAAAGCCATTACCTGCAGTGGTCGACTACAGCCTACTAGTAGTGCTGGAATTATTTTGCCATTAACATAGACAGAAACAAGACATAGACTACGTTCACATCAACCTTAACATGTTGAATGTAGAATCATACAGACCAAAATTAGTCTTTGGTGGCATTCCTGACACAGCCAAGTGGCTATAATTTGTAGCCTCTGCCCACAAATTAACACCTCAACTACTTCTGAGACTAGTAGACTACAGCAGTGGAGACACGATGCATCCAAACATTGCTATTGCAGGCAGAGCTCCAAAGTTCAGCTTCCTTCTGGGAACAGTTGCACAAAAATTTTCCTACTCCATTTGTACTGGTAAGTTGCTTGAATTTGATCAGTGTATCTGAGTTGTTAGTAACTGTTGTCTTGCCTTTAATGGCTGTAAGTATTTTTAATTCCAAACAAGGGAAAAGTCAATTGTGTGGTTTGATATATTTTGGGATGTCTTCCCACAAATATTGAGAAAAAGAATATTGTAGATCAAAGAAGGAAGCCACAGGAGTAGGCAAGATCTGTAGTGGTACCCATTCTTGATTTTCCTAGCAACTTATTTCTGAAATGCTAGATACTTTAGCATGTGCACCAGAAGGGACCGCCCCACATGTAGAGAGAAAGGTACCTTAGAATGCTAGTGAATTGTGCATCGTTTTTAGGAATGTATCTGCATTGTGTCTTCATGAAAAATATATTGGTCTTGCACAAGATTTTTCTTTTGTGATACAGTTATTAATATCTCACCATATTTTTCACTACAGTTACAAGGAATTGGACCAGGTTAGTTGGGCAAGATTGTGCAACCTTGTACAAACAGCAAAACTGAAGGTCATATAAAGTGGTGCTACCAAAAGCAACTCACTGAGCAGTAGAGAGTCAGTAGTAATTTAATTAGCTGCTTATAGCAGTCATAGCATGAAAAGCCAGCTGTGTAACTGCAGTCTTCACAATTTCCAGCAGAAGCGTAACATCAAAACACACCCAAAAATATTATTTAGGATTGTGAAGTCTAAGGGCATTTATTTGCCTTTAGTAATGTGAATAGTAAACTCCACAGAGAATGGGCTAATGACCACATGCATTTGTTATATTACATACACTTGTGATGTTGGATTAAAAAAAAAAAAAAATAGAGATGTGGACATAATGTAGGCTTTCTGCTGTTGTGGAAATGGAAATCACAAAATAATGTTGGACTTTCACCCCATGGAAGTGCTTTTGCAAGGTTTTTGAACATAGACATGCTCCCCATAGTGAGGAGGTGGGAAAGCAAGTGATCATCATTGTAAGAGCTGAAGCAGGTTAGTAATATTTCTCATAGCAGGAGACACAGAGGGGACATGCACTGTGGCAGTGCCTCACAGCAAATCCTGGGTTCCTTCCCATCCTTGCTTCTTAACAGTACAACCTTAAGAGCCAAAGAGGATTGTTGTGGGTATGCTGTTATTGTGGGATATATAACAACAACAAACATCTTCAGGAAGAGATGGAGTTTGGGGTTTTTCCCCAAAAAAATACCAGATTGGTTTCCACTTACTGACAACAGCAGTCTTGCATGAGCTCAACCCAGGTCCAAACCGGCCTTGTACTAAACATGCAACTTACATGGTTTGCTCTTCTCCTTCAGATACTTCTCAGTGGTAAAAATAATATTGCCCCTCACAGCCCCGCAGACACCATTGCATACTGGGGAGTTGGAACTGTTACCACCAACCATGAGCGATTCATGAGTGTACAGCTCATTTTTAGAACTAATTAATTATGTCATGGAAAGGAGATTTATTCTTCTCCCCTCTTCCAGCCCCCACCTTCCCCAATCCTTGCTAATCTTTCTTTTTGGATAACAGGGAGAAAATGAGGAAGGTGTTTAGCAGTCTCAGTTGTCTCTGTGATTCAAATCACAGAATGAAGCCAGACAGCAAAACAAGTGCAGATCAGGCATAGACTCCCTGCTCCTCTCATGCTTTCTCTGCAAGAATCAGTTTCAAATGTTAGGTGGATTTTTTTTTTTTGTTGCAATTAACTAAGAAAAATATTTCAAAGCCGTATAATTAAAGGCCAGCATTTTATTAGGGTTTAAAATAGTCTTTATGAAATCTACTCCTGCCACTGGTAATTACAATGTACATCTTAATATACCTCTGCTAGGCCTGAGCTGGAGATAACAGTCCTGTGTGTATTGCATTTGGCTTGTGCATAGAAGGTAAAATCCTTTATCTTATCTCAATCTCCACACAACAACCAGCCTCTCTTCCAATTCAGCCCTAATCTTCTTAGTAAATAATACTGATATTTTTCACCATAACAAAAATGGAGCTGCCAGATTCAGACTGATAACACCTCTCATTTACACACCATTCTCTGTCAAAATCTGCCTGATTTTTCTTAATCTCTTTAACTCATCAAAAAATACTTTTTTACATTCAGCCATGGTAAGTTCCTTGCTACCAAATAATATTATTATAAATAAATCCGTTGACTACAGCTGTCTCTTTGGATAGATATTGGAACTCCTCTCTTTCCTGCCTTGTTTCCTTGAATGATGACAAATTATTGTTGTCCAATTTAATTTTGCTGTAAAGTTTGGTATTCTAACAAAATTACCTAAAAGGAGTGTTTAACTGAGAGCATGCCCAAAAGGTATCTTTTTATTTTCCACAGGATGTCATCTCAGTTCACTTCTCTTGAGAATGCTGCCTTTGCACTCCTATCCTTTCTTTTGCAATGGTTTATCTTTAAAACAAGGAAAATGATAACCTAAGTCCTTGGATTTTTATAGCCTGTTAATTATCTCTGTATGATTTCTTAAACTGCAAAAAAATACTGCCGAGAGAACGGCAGGAAGAAAAGCTGGATAGCAGGATTTCTGCTTACAGTGATTGAGTGGAAATAATATATGTGACTAGTTTATTTCAGTAGCAACCTGACCTCTGAGTGACACAGACATTTGGGGTACCCATCCTAAAATGGCAAACCGTCCATGTAAGTAAACACTAGACTCAGTCATTTTACACCAAGCCTGCTTTCACCTACTGTGTGTGACAGACTGAGGGATATATCACACCAGCAATTTTTCTGTAGAACTTCCCATATCAGAGAAAACAATCTGAAAATCTATAGCAAAATATGGCCCAGAACTGCCAGGTGTTACAGCTGGAAGGAATAGGTATTTGTCTTCTGTAGAGCCTGTGGACCTGAAACGTTAATTTTATTCCCAGGTAGAATTCTGTGGGATATCTGTATGGCAAACAGGGGTTTTCCCACTAACTTTATGGAAGGTCTTTCAGGGTCATTTTTACACCACTCTTTCTTACTTATTAAAGTTTGCAGAACTGTTTTTCAGAAGCAAGGCTGCACATGTTCATTACAAAGTAATAAGTTCCTATTTTAAGGCTTGAAACCTTGCTGACATGCTTCCAAAGTGCTAATCAGGGACTTTTGATAGCAAATCACCTACAGCATCACTATCCATGTCAGGATTATGAAAAAGATGAACCATATTGTTTAGATAATCTGTCATATTTGTACCACTCTGAGAGAAGTAAGAGCTCGTAATATCAGTGAGTACAAAACAGACATCTTGTAAGGCTGGTGGGGAATGAGACGTGTGGTGTGGGCAAATAGGTGATCACAGGCAGGGCTCCAAAATAGGTCCATGACTGTTGTACACTAACACTGTACTTAGCCCACACATTGGGACTTTTCCTGCATCCAGTGCTATGTTGGTCTTCTTTCACTTCTCTGAACAAGGAATAGAGAACATAGCTGAGAAACGGAGCAAATACTTTGGGAACCAAAGGCAGGACATGATTGCTGATGCTATTATACTACTACAGCTACAGTTACCACTACTGTTACTGTTGTTTCTGCTACTCATTCGATCACAAAGGTGTGCTAGAGTGCCAGAGTTCCCTCTCAGGAGACACTACACAAAACTGGGACAAACAGAAGATCCCTGCCTGATGGGCTAACATTTAAGCCAAAATGTTATATACACTAATGGAACAAGTTCCCTGAAAGATGTACGTAGCTCCCTGTGGCCTGACCAATTGTCAGCACTGACTACTAATAATATCCATCACACAGGAGACACAAAAGACCAGAGTCTTCCTATAGACTTGAAGAAGAAAGCATCTGTCCTGAATATGAGTTAGGGTAAATGGTTTCTTTCTAATGACAGCCTCGGTATTCATATGTATCCCTGAAAGCACACTTGCTGGTTTACTCTCTGTTTTCTGTATCTTTTTGGTTAGCCCTCCTCTGCACCTGGTCCAGTTTTAATTTATCTTGTCTGAGACTGTGTAACAGGACTGTATCAGCGCTCATGGTGAGGTCTCACAAGAGACTTTCATAATAGAGCTAGTCCTCCTCTATTCACCTGAAATACACCTGCTGATGCATCCCTCATGCCCTTTTTTACTGCAGTATCTCACTGGTTGCACTCAGATGTACTGTGACTGACAAATAACCTGGGGTCCCCCTCTAGCTCAGTCTTTTCTAACTGATTCCTAATTTTTGTTATTAGTTTCCAAATGCATTATCTTCATTTGGGAATAAGTGACTAGCTTCATTATCTTCAAAATACTACTTCTCATCCCATTCTTATTACACCTGTTCTTACTGTCATCCAGCCTTTTTCTGTATATCATTCTCTCCTGTGTATTGATAGTGCCAGCCTATGTAGTATCACCACATTCCTAATATTTGTGTCATGGTCTTAATTGAAATAAGAAGATCAGACCCAAGACTGATCCATAAAGAATTCCACTGCTAACTGGTAACCCTCCCGATACTTTTCCTTTCAACACTATCTTTTGCTGTCATTCCTTGAGACAGTCTTTTACCTATCTTTCAATTCCTCTACTAATCCCTATCTTCTCCAGCTTAACAAATAATTTCCCATGTGGCACCACACCATATACTTTATTGAAGTCTAGATAGATGAGATCGACTCCATTTCCTTTGTCTAGAAAATCAGCTATCTTATCAAAGGAAGCTATTAAGTTAGTCTGCCTAGATCTCCCTTCTTATATTATATTTCCTACTGCACTGTATCCAGTATTTCCTTCACCTCCATGTCTTTATCTGTTCCTTCAAAACCTGTTCTAAAACCCTGCACACTTTAGAGGTTAAGTTTATGAACAAATATTTGCCCAAATATTATTTTTTCCTCTCTCATTTAGTACACTTTCTGTTCTCCAATCATATGGCACTATTCATCTAGGCTTTGTTTCCCTTTTTGGCTTGAAAGACAAACTCAGGTTTTTAGTCCCTTTGACTTCAAGAAATTCAAGGTCTAGTTCTAATTCAAGTCTCTGAGTTCATCATTCCACATGATATTAATAACGAATTGCATTAGTTCAGTAACGTTTGTTCTCTAGTAATAAGTAAAATATTACTTGTAAACTTTTCTAAAGATCTGTCATTTAATTGAAACTACTTAACTCATTACCTATTTTTGTCTTTCATAATCAGATTTTCCATTGGCCCGTAACGGTTTTGATGATGGAGTCTTGCATTGAGAGGGAGAGGTATTTTGCTTCATCCTTCATAAATGATATCAAGTGGATCCAGATAACTTGAACTGAGAAATACAAGAGCAGTGAGGAACTGATTGTGAAGGAAAGGGAGCCTAGGATTGAGGTGGGTTGTTTTGCTAAGAAAACTAAAGAAAAACTGAAGCTGGGGAGAACATTTTCAAGTTGATATTTACTTCATGCAATTGTTTAAGATTTTATCCAGAGCAAGGCAGGAATGTAATTTTCTGAACATCCAATCTAGTGGATGTTCATCTTTATAACAAGCAAAAAGGAAGATACTATGAAATAGACAACAGAAAATCAGGACTAACCCTGAGGCCTGAAATCACCATAGCTCTTTTTCTAACTTGAAAATTCCACATAAACTATCCTGGTTCAAATATATGTGCAACTGCATGCTCTTATCTCAGTCAGGGTTCACACCGTTTCTTTCCATTCAAATGTTTGTGGAAGGTTTGCAAAAAGGGAGAATAGACAGCACTCCTTGTATAAGCATACACTTATAAATATTTCTTCTTGGTTTAACCTTTTTTTTTCCCAGCTACTCTGTTTGCCTAATTTTATTGATCTCCTACCTCCCAGTAAGCTGTTAATCAAAAACTCTGAATCCCGCTTCCCATCAGGTGGTGAATGAAGTTTAACTGGTCTCCAGTCAAGGAGATACACTGCAAAAGCAAAGTGCTTGCAACACAGTGCACTCTATGCTTTTTAGAACTTCTCAGTATTGCCAAAATCAACTGGCCTGTATCTGACATATGCCTGTTTCAATTGTGTCTGTGGAAATATTCCCACCTGTATAGCTAGTGAGCTGATTTATGGAATAGTTTTAGTAATTTGTGTTTAACCCTTATATTAAAAAAAAAATTAAAGCATTTTCACAGTCCTGACAGAAATGTGAGTGTTGAAAAGTTCATTTCCTGACCAATATATAAGGACCAAATGCTGTTCCTGATTACACTGGCCCCGTATTTTTACGGACCCTTTGCCAGATGTCAAAGACGACGTTTACAAGTGAGCACGCAGCTTTTGCATACACTTTCTGAACTTTGAAGTTTCTGCTGCCTTCCCGCTGAGCAGAACACATTCAAGTTCAAGTGGGATATAGAATTGTTATTTAAATCTTACAGTTAAATTAGACCCTAGAGACATGATTGTATAGCGTTATTGTCTCAGTCCCCATGAAGTTAAGTGTTCTCATATCAAATATGATGTGTTTCAACTTACCACCTACTGCACAAGTATTCATCTCATTGTTAAAAGATATCAGGCAAAGTGGCGTTTTATTTATTTTTACATGTGTCAGTTATTTTTAGTGGTAATGCTAGTGAGACACTACTGCCTTTTCCTGCAAGTCACAGGAACATGAAGCTGCTACCTCAAGTTCTCAGCCATGTTAATGATAAAAAAGCCTCCAGGCTTTTCTTAAAGATCAGGATTGCATTTTTCATTGTGTCTCACTTTTGAAGAAGGATATTTTCACTGTGAAGTGCTGCCCTCAGGAGAAGTGGGCTTTCTGAATGCAAGTTTCAGTGGTGGCCCAAAGGCACAAATGATGAGACAGCAGAGCCACATCGCTGTGAGCTCGGTGGGCAGGGAGCACCAGCCCCATGCTGGGAGGGCTGCTGCTGTCCAGAGGAGTCCAGGACAGAGGGGCATCTGCCTGCTAAGAGGGACAAGAGTTCACATCACAAATCAGCCAGAAGGATTTTTAAGGAACTATTTGAGAAGTCGTGGTTTCGCTGAAACCAAATTGCACTGCAAACATTTAACTTGATTTCACCTGAATTTTCTTTTGAAAGAAAACCAAGGAGAAAATGTCAAAATAATCCATTTCAACATTGTTGGGGTTTCATTTTTCACTTGAAATGATTTTTCACTTTTGTATTATATTTTCTCTAATACAATAGATTATATAGTACAGCACAAAATAAAACATTAACATCAAAATGGGATATTATGAATGACCTTGAGTGTTTTTTAAATAGTTCTTTGTGAGAAATTTTGAAATATCCCTGCTTTATTTCCGGCACAGAATGAAACTCTTGTCACCAAAGCTCCTTTTGCATAGCCTCAGAGTAAGTCTGCAGCTGATTTGGGAAGTAAAGATTGAATTTGCCTACTTGTCTCTCTGGCTAGCTCAGAAACACTTGCGTTTCTGAAAATGGTTTCTTACATATTCTGTGATTTCTAAGACTTGATCTATAGTCCTCTGAAGTTACCAGAAACCTTTTTCTTGGCTGGAGTTTGGACTGTAGACACAAAACTTTTGTATACTTTAGTAGTGTTACTATCAGTATTTGTCCCTTTCTTTAGTAGGGTGATAGGTGATACATGAGGGACTCTGGAAGACATTTGTAGGCAGGCATTGCTGGAAGGTGAGGTGAGATTAGGGCCCTTCTGATCTTAACATTAATGCCAAATAAAATCCAGACTTCCTAGTCTCCCTGAGCTATTAAAGCAATATACAGTTGTGACTGAAGAGCTCCTTTTCCTTAACTTTTTTTCAGTGATTTAGCAAAGATGTATTTTGCATTAGTACTTTATTGTACACCTGTATAAATTATGCTGTTGGGTAGCCAATGTTTTTTAAAACAGCATTGCTGTCAATTGCTTGTGTAATGGCACATTTTGCAATGCTATCAGATGACATATAACCTGTTAAATTACATTGAAAAGTATTGGAGAGTATCGCACTATAATTAAATGACAATAATAATGAGACCAATATTAGCTGCTGCCATCAATTATGTAAGACTGAGAGTTTATTATATATTTTTCCAAAAAGCTTTGCCTGCGGTTGAAAAGACATTTCATTCAAAACCCCGCTGGGGCTTTTAGCATCTAAAAAGTTGTTAACCTCTGAATTCACATTCAGATGTTCATGCCATGCCCAGAGAAGAACTTCTATATCAAGAAGTTTGCTAAAGCTCTGTGTGGTTCTTTTAAAGACATTTTATTAGTCACTTAAATATTGTGCATTTTTATTTGTTCTTTTTGTTTGTTTTATATCTAGGTGATTAACAAGTTGTTTAAAAATTTCAGGCCTGATCAACTGATAAAACTGCATTCACTTCCATGTAAATGTTTTGTTGACTATTGAATATTGTTCAATGCTACTGTCTCCTGGTGAATCTCTTCAACGTGACCCAGTTAATGCAGTTTTCAAAAAGCAACACTATTGTTAACACTTGTGTATTCTTACATCTGAAGTTACTTTAACACTACAGCAAATACCTTCTGTTGCATTTCCACAGACAGTCTGATTCTGCTTTCAGCTGCATCAGAGCAGCACCCCTAGGCATAAGGTCAGAATTGGACCCTTGTATGCACTGCACACGTGGCCAGGAAGCCTTCCTTTGTAAATCTGTTCAAGTCCTTTGGAGGAGCCATTGAGTATGTGCACAGAGGAGGTCAGCTGATAAATTTTGGATTTCTATTTTCAACAGGGTCCCTTAACAGAGGCTTTTAAAGAACTAAGCTGACAAGAAATAGAAGTAAGAACAGTTTTATCCACTTATGATTAAAGGGTAGGAAACAAAGTGTGGGAATGACTGGTAAATTTTCTAAATAGAATAATATTTCTAGCAAAGTCTCACAGAAACTTATTTGTAAGTCCTTACATATTTGTAAATTATTTAGAAAAGGGGTGGATACTAAGATGGTGAAGCACTCTGTTGGTTTGAGTTTTTCAGGAATGTAAAGACAAATTGCATGTGAGGAGCTTCAGGAGTTCATAATACCAACTGTCTGAGCAATAAAATGCTAAATGAAGTTGGTATTAAAAAATAGAAAGTGATACACATGGACTTCAAAAACAGTCCCAACTTCACATATAATGTCATGGTCATTCAGTTTCTCAGCAAACCCATGTGTACAAGCATCCCGAATACTGTGTGTGGTTTTGATCCTCAGCTCACCCAGCCCCAATCTCAGGGAAGAACAAGACAAAATACAGGGAAGGGGAAGGGGAAGGGGAAGGGGAAGGGGAAGGGGAAGGGGAAGGGGAAGGGGAAGGGGAAGGGGAAGGGGAAGGGGAAGGGGAAGGGGAAGGGGAAGGGGAAGGGGAAGGGGAAGGGGAAGGGGAGGGGGAAGGGGAAGGGGAGGGGGAAGGGGAAGGGGAGGGGGAAGGGGAAGGGGAAGGGGAAGGGGAAGGGGAAGGGGAAGGGGAAGGGGAAGGGGAAGGGGAAGGGGAAGGGGAAGGGGAAGGGGAAGGGGAAGGGGAAGGGGAAGGGGAAGGGGAAGGGAGATTTAAGACTTGTGCTGAACCTGAATAGATTGGGTTTTCTCAGCCTAGAAGGAGATAACTGAGGGAGATGTGATGGAAATCTTTAAAATCACAAATGGTGTGGAGCATGTTCATGGTTTTTCACAGTGCAACAGCTAAGGAGAACACATGAAATAATCAAATGGGACTACAAAGAAAGAAAAAGGATACTCTTTTTCCTCTCAGTTCATAAACTGTTCTTACTCATTTCTATAGCATATTGTGGATGTTCACATGGATTCAAAGACATTTGGACAACTTCACAGACAAATAGTCCATGAAAAGCTATTAAAACACAGAGGTGTCACCACTGGCTCAGAAGTCACTGAGTTGCAAGTTGTTCTAAGGTGAGAAAGCACATCAGGAAAACAATGCCATCAGCTTGCACTGTGTGAACTGGGGGGTACCCAAGCAATTTCAGGGAAAGTTCCAAGGGAACATCAGTCAATTCAACCTCCATTAAACCTACGGACAAGCTTTGTACACATTCTTGTTAGCATCCTCTTGCTGGAGCACGTAGGAGAGAATAGGTCATGTCTGAACCAGGCCTCAGAAAATCGTCACAAACAGTGTCTGATCTTAAATATTTTCTGGTTTGAAGAAGATGAGATTGTACTAACCACAAAAACATCAATGGGCACAGCAGCTGCAGAGCTTCTCTGTTGTCCTTGTTCTGCATTGTCCCTGTTGCACAACTTACCAAGGCTGGTTTCTATGTCAGTAAGAGCAGCAGGACAGGAGGGTTGGGTAGATCCTAAGCCAAGTTCTCTAAAATGTAAGAAGCCATAAAATTTCAAAGTGAGAACAGAGGAAAAACTAATTCTAAAGCTTAAAAAAAAAGTTCGATAGGCTAATTGGAAAAACAAGATTAAATATTATGAGCAAATTCCTTCCATAGTGGTGCTATGCTTAAGCTTGTAGTATGATGAGGGGAAAGAGTTAACTGATAGACTTGCAGAATACATTTTTCAGAGGAATAAATGATAAGGTAAAGGTTAGGTGTTCCTTCTTTAGAGCTGTGGAAGTGGCAATAAAATGTCAGATGAAACTCAGTGTTGATCAGCGTACATTGATACACATGAGAAGAAACAGTCCTAACTATATATGCAATAAGGTAACTAGCACTGAACAGGCAGCTATTAAAAGAGAGAAAATGCTCTTTCGAATAGTAATGCTTTTCTCAGATAAGAAATGTCCTTAGGTAACATTGTAAATGGAAATAAATTAAAACCTGACTATCCAAATGTTTTGCACCAGTAAAGAGAAAAAAACAAATAATTACATGTCAGGATGCTCACTCACTGGGTTACACAAGGAGCATGAGCCTATTTTAGAACCTGCCTGCTCTCTGCTTATTATCTCCATCAGACATTACAAATATGCAAAATACTCCAGTCGGTGTTGTTTTTGAAGGATGGTTAAAGCAGATGGATGAACTGGTTTAGGTGAAAATAGAAACTGGCTTCTAATCTGGTCTTTTTTTTAAGTGCTCTATGAACCTTTTTTTATGAAGTTTAGTAAAACCTGAGATTCACATGCTTCTGCATTTCCTGTTTTTGACCAATAGAGGAAACAGAAACATTGAAATACTGTAAGATGTTATTTTTAAAATATTTCCACTCAGCCAACCAGGAAGTTCTGGAAATCTTGCAAGAAGTCTAATCCTGTAGACTATGTAATCCAAAAATGGTTGCACAAGTTTGTCCAGCCTTTCAGGTATTTATAGTCTTATCTGATGAGGATCAAAAATATATAAAGAGCACTCTATTAGTGTGAAAAATATTTTGCATGTGCAATTGGAGTTGCCTCTGAAGAGCTTAATTCCCTGATGGGAAATATACAGTAACCTGAGCTGCAACTGGATGCCAAACACCAAGGGGCCATGGAAGGAGGTGGAGAATGAGTTGCCACACAGAATAGGAATTCTCAGTGGAGGGAATTGTAGCTGCAGCTAAGGGCACCCACTGCTTTCTGGGATGGATGGATGGATGGATGGATGGATGGATGGATGGATGGATGGATGGATGGATGGACGGATGGACGGGGGGGAGGGAGGGAGGGAGGGAGGGATGATATGTGGACCCTCAGTAAGAAGGCTGACAAACAGGCAGGTAGGAACTAGAGAAACCAACCACAGCAGTCGGTCTGGTGGGCAGAGTGCAATGCAGTATATACATGGGACAACAAGTCCATACATGTTGTTTAGAAGAAAGCAGAAGACACACGTAGCTGAGGAAGGTGAGGTATGGAGAAAAGAGGATTAGACCAAGAGTTTTTAACACCAATGACAATGTTGCAACATTTTCAAGGAGTGTCACTGTAAAAAGGTGTGCCATGAGATAGGCACTAGTCAGGCAATGAGCCTATGGTGAATGAATTGCCAAAAGTAATTGCTATTTACTTTTGTGATAGAGACAAACAATTCATAATGGAGATACCCATCCTACAGAAAGAAAGCAATGTACCAAAAAAAAAGCAAGACCCAAGTTTACAATACAATATTCTGCTTTCACTTTTTGCTTCTCAAGCATGTCCTGCTCCTCTCCTTCCTGGAACTGGCAGTTAAGAGTTATCCAAGGAGAGACAAACAGCTAAAGAAGAGATGCCTATAACAGAAAAGCCAGTGCATCACTCAGTGAGAGGTAGCTGAGATGTGAAAGCTTATATTAACTTACATCATGGCACTTAACTGTGTTTTACACTTTAATTTAAACTTCATCATATCTTGATTCCTGATGGCATGAATGTTAGTCTAAAGCAAGAAAAGGAACTGTTCAAATATGTTTAACATTTTAAAGATGGGTTTGGTTCATGTGATTTATAAAGTAAGTGTTTTGCATGTTGTGAAACATCATATGTTTTAGACAGATTTTTGTGGGACTGTATATGGAAATCCTTTCTGAAATAGTGTGAAGGCTGCTTTTTTGCTATAACACTAGTAAAACATGAGAAACTGAAAACAATCTAAAACCCAGAACATTTCATATCATTCACCAGATGAAATTTTTAAGCTTTTTTAGCATCTTCTAGAAAAAAAATGTACCTTCCATCCGCTCTAAATATCATGGATTTTCCAAGAAATCCATTTTAGGATAAATGTGTATAAGCACACTATACTGTCCCTCAGTCATATATAATGAATATGAAGAGGGAAAAGGAGGAATTGCTTCTTTATTAGTTGTGTTTAAATAACAATAAGAGGCCTTGAAAGTTCCATGGGCTCCCTAAAACATGAGTAGTAATACAGCTAGCAGCAGGAACTCATCAAAGGACTTAGAAAAAGTTCCCTCCCCCTGCCATTGCTCTGGGAAGCACACCCTTGGCTCCCTCCACAGCCCTGCCTAGGAGACAGAGACCTTCCCCTCTTGAATCACAAGCTATCTGAGATCTCTTTAGAGCCACTTACTTTATTTTCTGCTGCATTCGAACTGCCTTTCATTTCCAGGAAGTCTTCACAGATATCTTTAGTCTGTCAGATTATCACAGAGCTCATCATTATTAGTTCCTCATCAGATGATATCTTCCCCTATACATAGATATCAGTCCTTAATCGTCTGTGTGTGTGCTTTGCCATCAGCACAGCAGTACACTCTTTATGAATGGCATTGTAAAAACAAGTCATTTCTTACTTGGGGTGTGACAGACTGTTTGAATCCTGAAAAATTATCTAGCAGTGATAAACTCTTAGATCTAGATATTGTTCTTCCCACTACCCACTTCATTGTTCATACTAACTACTTCCAAACTATTTGATTCGTTGGGACACCACAGAATAAGCCTCATGTCAAAACTGCTGGCTCAACACATAGAAAAACAGTTGCCTTCAGAGATGACCCTGTTAAACAGTATGGCCATGCTCAACGGAGGTCTCTAAACACCACTGAACATTAATTAAAAACAGTGCAGTTGCTTTAAACAGTAAAATGAGTTAGAGTTTCTCTCGTGTTTGTTAAATTTCATGTCAGTTCAAAAGCTTCTCTATAAGTTTTCTAATGAACTGTTCTGTCTGAAAAGGAAAACTCTGGAAAATTCTGTATTTATGCTATTAACAATGAAATTAAATACTACATATAAATGAGACTAGTAACTGTAATTCCTGTAATAATAAGGCTATAGATCTTTAATAAGTATAAACACAAACATTTTTAGTCTATTCTTGTTGTTTGTTTAAAATAAAGATTTTAAACAAGGAAGTAGTTAATTAAGGCAAAATGGGAGAACTTTTGGAAGGGATGACAAATGTAGAAAGATGTTACGGGTATGACAAATTATGAGTCATACTTACGATTTTATTACCTATTAATATGGTATTACAAAGTTCCTTCAAATTTGCAAAATGCTCTCTGAAGTTACAGGGTCTACAGAGGCCCTGTCACAAGGCAGAGATATTTTGAACAGGTGAAATGGAGAGAGACAGATATGATAAGGTGAAACAAAATTATTACCAGTAAGTATGAAAGCAATTAGCCATCTATCAGTATGTAAATAGACTATCCCTATGTATCAAATAACCATGCCACAAATTGTTATTTGCTTTTATGCTCAAAGTAGAAGTGGCTAATGACTCTCAACAGCATTTCAGGCACCCACTGCATGCACAGAGGTAACACTAAGAAGAGGGGAGGCAACGGCAGTGAGCAGTGAATAGTGTACAGTGGGGGCAACACGAAGAAATTAAGATGGAGAATTAAGAAGGGATAGCTTGGACTAGAAGGGACAACAAGGACTGGAACAACTGGAATTTGATATGGAGGAGGAGGACTTTGGTGAAGAGAATCCTCTGAGAAGGATTTGCCCTATGAGAATTGTCTTGTGTGATGCAGAAGTAGTGATTTGAATGTCAGAGGGACCAAAGAAGAGGAGGCTGCAGTGGGTGGCAAAGCAGCTGGTGGTTCAGAGTTTTTGATGAGAAGTTTGGTCAGAAATAGAGAGATTTTAGATATGGTCTGGAGACACATGTGGCAGAACTGTACACAGCTTGGATGTGTGAATGGAGAGGAAGTCAAAGATGATCCTCAAATTGTAAGTCTCAATGTCAGTGAAAATGGTGGCACAGATAATGTGGAAGAGGTCAAAAATGTTTAAGCAAAGAGGAGGGGCTTGGGTTTTGTTGGAGACAGGCTCATGCAAGATTGTGTCAATGGAGATAAGGCAGGATGGCACCTAGCAAAGATAAATTTCTGAGCCATTGCCACTGAAGTGGGGGTTGTTACACAGAATCACAGAATCGTCTAGGTTGGAAAAGACCTTGAAGATCACCTAGTCCAACCATTAACCTAACATTGGCAGTTCTCAACTACACCATATCCCTAAGCACTATGTCAACCCGACTCTTAAACACCTCCAGGGATGGGGACTCCACCACTGCCCTGGGCAGCCCATTCCAATGCCTAACAACCTGTTCTGTGAAGAAATGTTTCCTAATATCCAGTCCCTGGCACAACTTGAGGCCATTCCCTCTTGTCCTATCGCTTGTTACTTGGTTAAAGAGACTCATCCCCAGTTCTCTGAAACCTCCTTTCAGGTAGTTGTAGAGGGCGATGAGGTCTCCCCTCAGCCTCCTCTTCTCCAGACTAAACAACCCCAGTTCCCTCAGCCGCTCCTCATACGACATGTGCTCCAGACCCTTCACCAGCTTCATTGCCCTTCTTTGGACACGCTCGAGTAATTCAATGTCCTTTTTGTAGTGAGGGGGCCAAAACTGAACACAGGAATCGAGGTGCAGCCTCACCAGTGCCGAGTACAGGGGTAAGATCCCTTCCCTGTCCCTGCTGGCCATGCTATTTTTGATGCAGGCCAGGATACCATTGGCCTTCTTGGCCACCTGGGCACACTGCTGGCTCATGTTCAACCAGCTGTCAATCAACACCCCCAGGTCCCTCTCTGACTGGCAGCTCTCCAGCCACTCCTCCCCAAGCCTGTAGCGCTGCTGGGGGTCGTTGTGGCCCAAGTGCAGCACCCGGCATTTGGCCTTATTGAAGCTCATACAGTTGGCCTTAGCCCATCGCTCCAGCCTGTCCAGGTCTCTCTGCAGATCCTCCCTACCCTCGAGCAGATCAACACTCCCACCCAACTTGGTGTCATTTGCAAACTTACTGAGGGTGCACTCTATCCCCTCGTCTAGATCATCAATAAAGATGTTAAAAAGAAGTGGCCCCAAAACTGAGCCCTGGGGGACACCACTCGTGACCGGCTGCCAACTGGATTTAACTCCGTTCACCACCACTCTTTGGGCCCGGCCATCCAGCCAGTTTTTTACCCAGCAAAGCGTGTGCCCATCCAAGCCACGAGCAGCCAGTTTCACCAGGAGAATGCTGTGGGAAACGGTGTCAAAGGCCTTACTGAAGTCAAGGTAAACAACATCCACAGCCTTTCCCTCATCCAATAAGCAGGTCGCCCTGTCGTAAGAGATCAGGTTAGTCAAGCAGGACCTGCCTTTCATAAACCCATGCTGACTGGGCTTGATCATCTGGTTGTCCCGCATGTGTTGTATGATGGTACTCAGGATGAGCTGCTCCATCAGCTTCCCGGGCACCAAAGTCAAGCTGACAGGCCTGTAATTTCCCAGATCATCCTTCCGACCCTTCTTATACATGGGCGTCACATTGGCCAATTTTCAATCTGTTGGGGCCTCCCCGGTCAGCCAGGACTGCTGGTAAATGATGGAAAGCTGCTTGGCAAGCACCCCAGCCAGCTCCTTCAGCATCCTCGGGTGTATTCCATCTGGTCCCATAGACTTGTGTATGTCTGTGTGATGCAGTAGGTCACTGACTGTCTCCTCCTGGATTGTGGGGGCGTCATTCTCCCAGTGTCTGTCTTCTGGCTGAGGAGGCTGGATTCCCTTAATACAGCTAGTCTTGTTGTTAAAGACTGAGGCAAAGAAGGCATTAAGCACCTCAGCCTTCTCCTCATCACTTGTTACCATGTTTCCTCCTGCATCTAGCAGGGGATGAAGGATCTCCCTGGTCTTTCTTTTGCTGTTGACATAGAAACATTTCTTGTTGTCCTTGGTTGCTGAAGCCAGATTAATTTCCAGCTGGGCTTTAGACCTCCTGATTTCCACCTTGCATAGTCTCATAGCATCTTTGTAATCATTGTGAGTGGCTAGCCCCTTCTTCCAAAAGCGGTAAACTCTCCTTTTCTCCCTGACTTGCAGCCAAAGTTCCCTGTTTAGCCAGGGTGGTCTTCTCTGCCGCCGGCTTCTCTTACAGCACCTGGGGACAGCCTGCATTCTATCTACACGTGGCTGAGGGAAAAAGATCATGTCAAAGAGAGACATAAGGAAAGAACTAATGAATGAAAACACTATGAAAGCAAAGGGAGACATTGTGGTGGGGAGAGTATCTGAAGGTGTCCAAGAATACATGGAGGGTAGTGATGAGAAAAGCTCAGCAGAGAGTTTATCAAAAACAGTTCTGTGAGATTAAACAGATGATAAACAACCGAATATTGGATCACAGGGGATGACTTAAAGCAGAAGTGGATGCAATAGTTTAATGCTGTTTGATAAAGTTTTGTCAAGCAGTGGGAACATGAACTTACAGTTGGAGACTATATTTAAGAGGTGGATCTACAGACAGGAAGCATGCAATGGAAAGTCAACAGATGGTGGAAGGAAGGAGGCAGCAAGCGTGGCTGAGAAGTAGCAGGAGACAGAATCAGCAGAAGAGGCAGAGAAGAAGAAAGAAAAAAGTACAAAACTGGAGTTGCATTTTGAGGAATTAACAAAGATTTTAGCTATCGGTTTCACTCTGTACCAGAGTAAAAACCTGCATCTGTGGAAATCCCTGGGACCGGGAAAAGCCTAGCATCCTTTCCAAATTAGCAGAACTTTTCTGATTAAGAAGATAGCAACCGTGTTTTACATCAGTGGATATATTTCACTGTTGCCTGCACTGTTACCTCAAGTAAGGCTCCCTGACAGCATTTTCTCTAGAAAACTATGTGTTCCCATAAAAAGTTTCATGAAACAGTTTTTTCTACAGGAAAGAAAAAAACCCACACACTGTTAGAAGCAGAAGAAACCTTCTCATCAGAAATGGACACACATGCTAAATACAAAAGCTGGGATGCTTCTAAAACCTCACATCTTCTAAAAACACATTGAGCCACAAGACACAAAATATGGAATCCCCAGATTTTTCATCCTCGGTTGACATACTGAGAAAGGAAATACTATTTCACTGTCTGTCAGATGCAACTGAGAAGCACCACAGGCGCCACTGCCTGCCACCCAAAGCATTAAGAGAGTAAGTGGAGAAGAATAGCATACCCAACTGAAATTGCAGGAAGGACTACAGGCAAAATGTGATGAGATGATCAGTGAATGCAAATGAACCCTCTCACTTTGGAAGGTGATAGAATGACTTCTTTGAATAGTACAAAAATTTCACAAGGGTTTTTAGGCCAATAGATAAGACCACATTGTTAATTTTAAAAGACAAATTACTTGAATAATTACCCTCCTCTTTAAACATTTTCTTAATTATTCTCAGGCATATCTTCAGTTTTAAAGCAGAAAGTGAAGTGTAAGACTGACAAGCTACATTTTAAAACTTTGCAGGTATCCAAATCAGAGTTGCTGATAATTGGACTTAATCTGCAGGATCGATATCCAGGAAAACTCCCATTAACTTCCCAGATAGAAAAATAAAGACTGAAGAATCAGGCCTTTCATATTAATCATTCAAAATTTACAGTTTTGTACTGAAGAATCAGCTAGTTGAGAGTGTGCATGTATGTATAAATATACAGATAATTAGACAGACAGACAGATAGAATTAAAATGCTTTTTTTTCACTATCCTGACTACAGTCATTTCTGTCACTGATTATTGGTAGGTTTGCCTTTTATCATACATCACCAATACCAGTTGTTAGCTGTCCTTGACAGTAGTGGATTGAAATGCACCAACATGGCATATATACTGGGGATGGGTGGCATTGAACAGAATAGCTTTGCCACGTAATGATACACTTGAGCTTTGACAGAATACTAGCCTGCTGTCAATCAGCCTGTCTTTGCCAATCAAATGCACATCCTTCTAGAGGCGCCTGCAGTTGACACTGGCACCCCAAACATAGCAAAAAGTTAATGCAATGACATTTCAAAGATGACACGTTGTCAAGGGCCTGGCAAAAATAGCAGAACTAGACTGTGTTTAGGAAAAACTAGTGTGTTTTACAGGACACACACATGATGACGACGTTCCTGGAGGGAATGGGTTTGACGCAAACACCCTTGAAAGACCTTGTTCAAGAAAATCAGGAGTCAGGAATGGGTAGCAGCATAATAAGATCTGGCCAGGACCCTGAGGTTCTTTCTTTTCCCATCTGTAAAAAACAAACGTCCTTTTGCCACAGCTCTGGCTAACCTTTGCCAGAGAAAAGAGCAGGAGCTAGAATGACAAAGCCTTTGGAGTCTGCAAAGCCCTCTATTTAATTGCAGGGATTTTCAGGGCAGCTTATGACTATAAAATGTATAATAACTTATTTTTCTTCTAGATAAAGATGTGTGGCACCTCCACCCATTTTCAAAAGGGATAATTGGCAATTAAAATAATTCAGGTAAGGGAAAAGCTGCATAGAAATTCATATTCCAGTATGTTTCCTTGGCACAAATAGATGCTATGTACATATTTTAGAATTCCATTTAAATTGCTCCCTCCCTATCTCCATAAACTTTCCATTTGTTTCCATTCTTCCTCCAGTTTATTTGTTTTTCACCTGTCTTACATAGAAGGCCCACTCTCCTGGCACCTTCTTATCTCACCTCAGTGAAATATAATGCGAACAGTCATATTTGATCCATTACTATGAAGAGCAAGTGTGTTGGAAATGAGGTCAAATTATTTTCTTTGTCCCTGACTGTCAACAAAATACCAGTTGGAGCAGGGACTCATTTTTATCATGATACTTCCCATTGACTACAATTAAACTTTGCTGACTTTCTCCAGTTACAGATCAAGCTTGGTATGTCCTATTTAGTTATTTGTTATTTATATGTTTATATGTTTGTTCATTTATTTATTTGTTGGAACTTGAATGCTGTTTGAAGACATAGTAAAGTGCATAATCACTGGGTCTAATGGTAGAAGAGGAAGCTATTTCAGAATAACTTGGGGATGAATTAGAAAACAAAATGTTCAATGATAAAGGCAAATAAATTTTAAAAAGAGAGCAAGGTCAGAAGTGCTGCAAGGCAATTCTCTCTTCCCTTGAGACAATGACAAGGACTCAACAGCTACTGTATCTGGGCCTGAGCTTCTTTTCATTGACATCAGTAGTATAACTTTCATTGACCTCAATAAGAGTAAGACTAGGGTCTATATAAGCTCGTGTTTCCTGCAAAGATAAGTGCATAATGCCAGACTGGCCTGGCATTATGCACTCATCATCAGCTACTTCTTTATCCTATAAATGTACTTTTAAAAATGAAGATATTAAGAAATATCATTTCCATTCTAATGAGTGGTTTTGTTTTAAGAACTAGAGATAAACCCAAGCCAGATGTTGAGATACAAAAATTGCCCTCAAAATCTTAGAACAAGAAATCAGAGGGTAATATCTTGTCCTGACACCTTTCAACATACTCCATTGTCAAAGGAGAGAAATAGGCATCCCTGGGACAAAATCCCTTCCTCTGGTCTTGGATAATCCTCATTCTAGGAGGTGCCTATCTCATTTGACTCCGGAGGCAGCCTGGGCAATGCACAGGCTCATCAAATGTTTAGACACTAACATTTAGGTGAACAGAATCTTATCCTGAACTGAAGTTCCACTGCTATGAATTTTCATTTCCCACATCCACCACCTTCTACATTTTAATCACTGTCTTATAATACAATTTTTGCTTTCTCATAAACAACCTCTCTCTCTTCCCACACTCTTGCCTTCTTCCTCTGTGGGACAATTTCAGCAAGAGAGATCTCCATCATTTACCAGCCAATCATCTGTTGGTTTAATTACTTCATTAGACATGAAAACCTGGGAGTTATGTCCACAGAGCACATACCTATAGTCTTAAAAGACAGTTATTTTAGAGTGGTGACTGGTTTTGAGACATGTATGGGATAGTGTCCCTTGACAACTGTAGATGGCATAAGCTTGCTTAGAGTCCCACTGGTAAGACAAGTGAGGAAACTCTTCTTTTCCAATCTTGCTCCAGGGCTTGTGGGGCTGCAAGGCATTGACAGTTAGTGGTCTTGTGCACATCCATTTCTTTGACAGAATATTGGTGTTATAGGTGACAAGAAACTGTAGAGGTAGGTTGCAGTTAAGTAGCACTTTCAAGGGTAATATTAGCACATGAATATCCAACATCTGAAAAGGTAGATGTCTATCTCCAGAAAAAGCAGAGTGTTTCAGCTAAAATCAACCCACCTGCCAGATCCAAGCTTGAGAGATCTGACAGTATTCTTGGACATATTTATCTTGAAGAATTTCAAAATGATGCTCTAGTCTAAAGCATAAATTGATTGCTCTCTTCTCATGCTTGCTTATAGACAGAGAGATCTACACAATTAAATTATCATTCCACAGCAGAAAACTTTCAGAAGACGATTCATAATCTTTATAGTCAATTAAAGTTTTACATAGTTTCCGATTGAAGGCTATACACTAGGAGTAAATATCTTCTCTCCAAATCACTGAATGTTTCTATAACTCAGCTTGAGATAACTGAGGAATTAAACCCCACTTCTTTTTATGTTTGTCTTTGTCTACTCTGAAATAATCATGAGACTTTGATAAAGAAGAAGTTGTCTAGCTTTGTGCTTGTTGTGCGTGAAAAGATCTACAACTTACCATTTATTTCTTGGAGGGAAATTCTTCTGGCTGCTGGATGGTTCTTCAAGGCAAGCACAGGACATGAGTCCTGAACTTCATGGGCTTAGCTTGCTGAACATACAGGTCACAGATGATCTAGCTTTCTCATTGTCATGAGAAAAGTGGCAGAGTTAAAGGTCTAAACCATTTGCTACGTTCAAAGTGTTCCCACTGGTTCTTCCCGTTTGTGTCTTAAGATTAGACAAGGAATGATTTTAAGTTTGGAAGCAAGAATTCAGGGGGGACATCCTCAGACATCACAAACTGGTTCTGGAAGAGCAAAAGCTCTTGTAGGATTATTTAACCAAATACAATCTTTTGTGAAAGGTGAAATAAACAAAATAAATAAGACAAGGTGTAAAAAGAAGTTTATTGCTGCTCTACTCAATAATGGAAAAAGCAAAGATTATAATGTAATTACAGCTTTATGTTCCTTTTATCAGGGCTCTTGCAGCCAGTTACAGTCTTCTGTATCTGTTCTCAGATGTGCTCACAAAGTCTACATGTCTTCTGGACCTGCATCGCAAGCACCAGAATCATCTCTCTATGAAGGAGTCATGAATGTTTGTGCCATGTAAAATTATTTTTTCCAGGGCTGCTTATTCAGTACAGATGTATTTTTAATTATTAACTGTAAAAAATGTTATTGAAGAAATGTCTACCTTATGTGTCAGGACTTGGAACGGTGTAAGCTTCTCTTTAAGGGTTGTGAAGCAGTTGCACGCTGTCTGAGAAGACTGGAGCTTACCAGGCCCTGAAATACTTGGAAGAATAACTTGGCAATGACTGAAAAACTGGGTACTTATGTATGTTCAGTCTTCCAGATGGTAGTTGACAGACAGACCCTTCAGTGTGCCTTGTTTATGCAGTGTTTTGGTCTGCAGCATATAAGGAATCTTTTCAGCTTACCAATGAATTTTAACTTTGAGCCCCACTGCAAGGAAGAGAATGCAACTGCTTTTATTAATACAAATTGTGCAGTTGGACAAATGTAATGGCATAAAAATAGCATGCTTCTTACTTGCTTTTGAAAAGAAACTTGAAAGAGTCTGTATACAGTGTGAATATTACATTGTACAAGCTTTTCCTTTGAAGAGATGAAAAAATATTGTTATGCTTAGTATTTTCATCTGTCTATTAACCATTCCAAATATAGTCCTTGTTAAATATATGGGATTGCAAGCTTTTTACACAAGAAGTTTCTTTCAAAATTGCTCGGGCACATAAAAGGTTGCCTTATTCTACTGCCTAGAAGTCAGCTAACTCGGAACATGCCTTTGCATTAGTATTAATGAATATTATTTTTCCACAACCTGCATAACATTTTCTGTGTGTACAAAGAAAATATATGCATATTAAAGACACTAACTTAGAGGGATGTAGCATGCAAAATGCATTACAAGGTCAAATCCAGCCCAAACTTCATTTTTCCTTTTCATTAATATTTTTAGAAGGAGTCTTCAAACTTGTAGGTGGTGACTCAATGGGATTTGATATGAAGATGTGACACCTCATCTTAAATTCCTTAACCACATTTCTTAAGTTGACAGAAATGTCAGGAAGTGTGCCTGATAAGGCTTGCTGTCCTCTCCGAGCTGACTAATCATACATGAAGTCTTGGCAAGAGATAACCAGGTTACAGTAGAGCCAAAATGACATCACATCAACTCAATTTCATATCCTGTAGACACCAGTGCCTATCACCACTCCAGGTTGCTAACATCCTTGACACACAAATGGTATTTTCAGTCTCCAATGTCCCCCTTTTACCCTGTGTCTGTCACTCTGGGGTAAATCAGGAACAAATTTGTCACTAAATGTAAAGAACCATTAACTCACGGGCACTTTGTCATCTGAAGCATAATTTTCTGTGCACGGCTCGCCTATCCCTGAACTCTAGCTATTTGCATAACAGTTTGCTATACGAATTTATGACGGAGGATAGTGCTGAACTTGTTAAAATTCCATGTGAATCTCAGCACAGAAAATGGACTGGTGCTTTAAGTCTTGGAGAGTTGTTCACATCAATAATGAATTTCAAATAATTTATTCACTTCAAGTGTAAGTGGTTGGCATACAGTCCTTACAGCTGGTTTGTTGAGATAATTGATTTCCATATAGTTTAAAGATGGGGAAAAGAAACATATGACAACTACAGCGGGTTTCGAGGCAATTGTGAATGCCATATCAGTTTAATTATAGCTCCATCTTTAGCTGACATGGGTTCTGTCCTATTGGAATTAAAATATCCCAGCAACTTGAAATGTAACAGTGATGAATTTTTTATGTTCTTCTACCTACCTTGTATGCTAGCTTAGGGCACTGTTACAAGTACACTTCTAGCTTTTTTCAGTGGATAGTTAACATGACATGCAAGACTGGTCTGCATGACACAGATAACTCAAGGGAATAGCAACAAAGTAAATGAGATGCATTAGTATCTGAATGTGAACTGGGGGATATAAGTTCTCAGAACTTCTTGTTTAATTTATAGAATTGGTTTTTTTCCCGTGTGCATAAGATTTCAAAATGGTAATCATATTCAGGAAATGAGATGTTCCCACTTCAGGTACTAATATCAATATGTAAAAGATAATCATTAACCAGAAGTACTACTCAGCAGTGCCTATTATACATAAACAAGCTAACTGAGGTGGTAAAAGAAGCTTTTACTTAAAATATAGTTATATTGACTACAGAGACACTGGGAAAACTGGGAGGTTGGTTGTTTGGGGATTTTTTTTTATTGACCACTGTAAGCACAAAGCGAAGGCTTAGTGAAACAAACAGTGTAATAAAAATTTGCATTGCAGCTAACACCCCCATTGTTTGAGGTCCAAGCTGGCTGCTTCTACATGCGACCATTTTAAAGAAGACAGGCTGCACCTCCCAATTTTCACATATAGGACAGAATGAGCAGAGAACCAAGACTACTAGAAACCCCAAACTTCACTCCATTTTTTAATTTTCACTGAAAATTTCATCACATAAATTGTAAATAGAAGAGCTTTATTTCATTCTTACAGCATTCTTACTCCATCCATAAGCTTCACAGTGTAGAAAAAAAAGTAACAGATGGGCTGTCTAGTAAACTTTCATGCAGTCAGAGACCTGATTCCCTACTGTGTTGTTTCTGCTTCACTTGATGTAACTTCCCGGATTCCAATCAGGGTCCTACACTTAAGTTCCAGTATTAAATTAAAGTAATTCCTGTGGAATGAGGCCACAGTTTTGTTTCAGGTTGAAAGAAAATTTCTGAGTATACCTCAAATATTCTTCCAGCGTCTGAATAAACTGGAATAAATGAGAATGAACCCTTCTCTGAAACAAATTATAAACTGTAACAATGAAATAAGGGCTTCAGTGGTCTAGCCTGACAGACGGCACAACATTCCTTACCATTAACTCACCTTTTTATAGATATATACAAAGTTTTTTTTAACATTGCTCAAGAGCAGAAGGTTTCCCTGGATTGTGACTCCTAGCTTCCAAGATTTCTTAGGGAGTAACTGTTTATGATCTGCCAACTTGGGGTAAAAATACTTGGTAAAGAATATTCAGTAGACTCCACAATGGTCAACATTTCACAAGAGAGAAGCAGAGAAAGGATAGGGTAGAAACTTAATCTTAGCAATGGGTATATCTGGTTGGAGTTGATGGTACCAGTAACAAGACCATTAAAAAAAAAAAAAAAAAAAAGAGGATCTTAAATTCCTAAGAGCTATTTTAGTGATAATGGTTCATAATCATGGTTTGTGCAAGTTTAGTTTGGGAAAAAAACTGCGTTAAACATTCCTTACAAGGCACCAAAGCCTAAGGCTTCTGGTATTGACTTCCATCTCCAATTCCGGAATGCAAGCTTTCACTTAAAATGAAGCACAACAGTAAGGTGCTGGAAAGGATTAGTTGCAGGTCCCTGACAGTCACCACACAAATATTTTGGGATGCATAATCTCATCACAACTTTGTTCCCTATTTGTGTGTGTGCATTACGAACACATATTCATAATTTGGGACTGTAGGTCAGAAAGAATCTTATATCAAGAAGTCCCAGTGTGGAGTCACACAAAAATTGTCTTAGCTGTCTTAATTTAAAGACAGCACCAAGAGGTACTTGAATGATTACCAGGAGCTTTGGAGAATTAAAAAGACTTATTGTCACACAGATACATTAACACTAGAAAGAGTTGAGATGAGTAAAGAATCTAAAATGGAGGCTTTATGCAGAAGGAACATTCTGTAGCTTCTGGTTCTAAAATATAATGGAAAATTTAGATTGCAGAAGAGAAATGGCAGTGGTTGATTTTGTTTGCAAGTGGCTCCTGAAATATTTCAAGGAGTGGAAATCACCTGGAAATTGTAACAGAGAAATCACTGTGGAAAGTACCACCTAGACTTCCTACATGAGAACAGAGTTGCAAAAATATTCTTTCACTGTTAAATATAAGCTCAAGTCTTGTTGATATGCCTGAGATGGCTTGTTATGGGCAATCAGGAATTCTGTCAATGGAGATAAGGTAGACAACTGTGAAATCCGCTATAAATAAAGGAAATGGTCTGCAAAAGCACTGTGCCATGGGATTTAACCTTCTGTAACTCTGAATCCAGTCAGGTGAGTAGGGCAAGTTAATAAATAGATGTCAACAATTTTTTTGTGTGTCACACTTTTATTATACATTCTAGGTTGCATCACTGCCTCCCAAATTGGTGAGTTAGCTTGAATACTAAATATATACCTGTGGAGTGATACTTTTCCTTTTACTCTTTGACAGTAATTTGTAACACCCTGTTTCCTCCCCTCAGCCTGCACAGGAAGAGAAGGGGAGAGCTGGAGGACGAAGTCTCTCAACCTCCAGCGACAGATGCTTACAAAATTATCTTTGACTTCAGAGGGGATGTGATCTGTCCAAGTATCTAGTATCTTTAGTAGCTTTTGGGACCAAAGTTTGTTAGATCTCAGAGTGTCTGTTTTTACTTTTCATCCTCAGCCACTGAGCATCCATACTCATTTTCGAAGAAAGAGACTAAAAATCTCAGAATTAATGTTTTCAAGTATCTTAAAACAACATTTACTGTGTGCCATTTTTGTGTAAATGCTGTTCTTATATCCAAGAAATAGACTATTAACTGCGTATTTTAAAGCCTATATAGAATACAAGGAATTGCACATCAATTTTCCACTACTTCTAAGATATGACAAAAAGTGAGTGAGTCATCAACAGGATTTTGTCCCACTTGGAGTCAGTGGAAAAACTTTCATTGACTAGTGTGATTCAGACTCTAGACTTTCAGCTCTTTTTTGTAGTGATGAAAAGTATTTCTGGACATCCTAAACTTGCGACTACATGGCAGAACATGTCTTTTCAGCTCTTAGAATGTACTATATACGGTGGCAAGTTGTTAATCATGCAGAAGGGTTATCTATTGGGAAGTCATTGGATAACTATATCCCTAAGTATGAAAACTGTATTAGGTAAACAACTTGGGCACACCTGTTGCTTTCACTGCTGAAGGCTATTCTAGTGCTGTATGCCTTGAGAAGAGCTGCAGTAGCAGCAGAGCTGCTGGCAACAAGAGTGACAAAGTTTGTAGGACTAGGTTGAAAGGCATGGAGAATGAACTTTTGGGGACTGGAACCTCACCCTGTATTGCCCTTAGTTTTGTCTGAGGCTTTTTTATATCAGTGCTCAACCTGAGCACTTGGTTCAGACCCATTGTCCTAGCCAGGAGACATCTTGCTGCCTACTGTCTTTCATCCAACTGTTTCCTGTACACAGATAGATGTCATCTAGTGTCCCAAAATCTTGCTATTTCCTTTCAGTTTCTGGCCAAAAAGTGGTGTTTAACTTTTCTAACTTACTGAGAGAGTAAGCATGTTTGATTCAGTGTGTTGCACAAAGGGTGTTGAGACAAATTCACATGAATGAAAATTTATTAGCAGGTTCCATGTATGGCACATATCAACAATGACAGAGGGAAAAAGAAAAGAAAAAAAGGAGGGAGAAGGGGAAAATTCTCCCCAGTGGCAAGCTGGGAAGAGAAGCTGTGGTAGGTATCCTGAAACAAGCATCTTCCCCAGGCATCCTATCCAAGGCACTTTCCCTAGAGCAACTACATAGTTTTGATCAGGACCCACTCAAACTCCCTACTGGTTGTTCCTATTTACAGTGCAAGCTTTGAGCAGGGGCAGATGCTGCACAGCTGGTTGCTTGATGAGCTCTGTGCAAGCATATTAATTGTTGAGTCCCCTGATGTAAACCAAAATCTACAACCAAAGTGTAGGAAACAGGGAAAAGGAGGGGACAATTCTTGCTCTGCTGGCAGTCTCTTCTCCTGGAACCCGCCATGCCAACACTATTGGGGTCTGCAGGCCACAGCCCACCTACCTCCAGGAGGGCCCTGTGATCTCAGGGAGCCCTGGTGCCTGGTGCCAGTGCACAACCTCGACGGTGTCAGGATTATCATTTGTCCCTTTCAGTGCCATGCAGCAGAAGATCAGGAATCCTCTGTGTGTCCCTTCAGCATCAAACCATCCAACCTTCCAACCATATTCTGAATGGGACATGCCAGTCACTGTCCATGGGGAGGACACCCTGCTTCAGGGAGTTTTGTTCATGAAAAAGGATGTGGCATTTGGAAGTATGCAGAAAACATTGCTTGTGATCATGTGCACAGCTGTATGCTCTCATTAAAACTGACAGTAAATTTATCAACAAATGCATCGATACTCCTGAAGTGCTCGATTAGCTGGTGTGAAAAATACATTAATAAATCCTACACATTATGTAATTGGATGTTGCCTCATGTTTAAAATTACAGCACAAAAATGGAAAGCCATGTCTCACGTTAAACCTTTGCCTTCCTTTTTCCAGATTGTGTGCAAGAATTCCCTAAAGCTTCTTCTCTGCGCCAAGGTGTAAAACACTGTGTGGAGAGTCTCCCCTGCAGAGCAGTGGACACAGTGGTACTGCTTCTATGCTAAATACTTGTGTTTGATTCATACTGCACACATACTGATATTTGTAGGGATACAAAGAGCTGCAAAAGGATAGCATCATATTTAAATATAAACTGCATAGCCAACTTGAGTGGTTTATTTTACAGAAATTCCTGGAAATAAAACAAAGAATTATGAAATAAGTGCATTTCACTTATCCAGATACTGAAATAACCATTTCACAACTAGTCTGTTAGCATAGAACCAGTAGTAATTCTGGACAGGGTATCACAAGGAAGCAGGCACTTGACATGTAATCCTTGTATTTCCTCTTTTCATATGAAATCCTGCTTACACAGACAATCACACAGACAAAAAAAATGTGCTTAATACTTGTCTTCTTCTCCTTCTTAATGCATCAAACATGACAATATCAATATAAAAGAATGGCTTTTACCCACACGTTTAATTTGATATAAAATAAAAAATTGAATTCCTATGAGCAAAAAAATAAATCAACATAGACCTTTTCATTTTTGTTCTTGAATACCTTTACTTCCAACACTGTATGTTAGTAGTCCCACATGATCTTCTGTCCAGACTATGCTGCTGCTTTATGCCAGCTGCAGAAGTGGATTGACGCAGTCTGCATGGCAGTGTACGTATGCAAGATGCAACCTGCTTGTCCCTGGTGCCTGTCAGTACCAAATCTCTGATAGAGGGTTTGATCCACTTTGTGATCTTTCTCCAAAACACTTCTTACTAACTTAAAAATTTTTGGTTGATCAAATTTGTGTCTGCTGTCTCCTATTTAAACAAACAAACAAAACAAAGAAAAACATGCAGAAGTGCTGCATTTGGTATCTATGCACGAGCAGGAGGCCTTGATTTATTTGCTCACTTGTTTGCATAGCTCTAACTATGGTTATTTATCTAGATTATTTATTATGCATAGACCTATGTAAACACTGGCCACACACACTATCAGTATGTTTGCAGTTCTGCATCTGCAGTGATAGATTCTGACCAGCCTTTCAGAAATATTTTGTGGTCATTTCATTCTAGAAACAGCATCTTGCTGATTAAGGAATAAATTAGAGATCTTGACCCCATATTAAGTCAGTCCTTTATATAAACTGACCTCAGTGTAATAATTAGGAATTTTAATCTGCCCGTAAGTTTACAGAGTGTAACAATGAGTTTTATGAAGAATTAACTATTTTCAGCTGAACCTGTGACACTCATACTAGGTGAACAAACACAAAAACCATATATACAGAAATAAAATAACTGTTCCTTTATGTCTTCTTTTGACTTGTTTTGATCATAAAATACCAAGATCTTGCTGTAGTTTTCAATCAATATGAAATGCATTTTGTTTATAAATGAATATTCTGGTTTGCTGCATTGGTTTATAATGAATAAACAGCAGCAGCTAAGTATAGAAAGATTAGTTTTCACTTTTATCATTCACTTGCAATAAGTTATTCTCCAATTACTTATTAACTGTGGAATAATAGTGAAATTAAATGAGAAACCCAGTCAATATTGCATGCATCAAAAATGATGAAAATCTTCACTTACGGAGAACTGTGAAATGTTTATTTGTTTTTAGACATAGAGTCCTCCAGGGAGTGCTACAAATCCACACAAACTCACTGCATCTTCGATGTTGCATTTGGAGCGTTGATTTAGATGAAATATGTGTAAAAACTCCTGTAGGCAGACAGCTCTCCAGTGACTATCCATCTGCAAAGGCTCAAGAACATAAATTATTCCAGCATGAGTCTGGAATAAATTATGCTCACTTCACAAACTCTAGATCTGCTTGATAC
The DNA here is from genome assembly GCF_047716275.1 of Strix uralensis. Lineage (NCBI taxonomy): Eukaryota > Metazoa > Chordata > Aves > Strigiformes > Strigidae > Strix > Strix uralensis. The sequence goes on along the minus strand of NC_133974.1, from coordinate 99,285,439 downwards.
ACACAGTAGTGAAGGAAAAATTGTTGTGTCTTAGAGTTAGGGAACAAGAGTTTATTTAACCATCCTGTACACATCTGTGTAATTTTACACTGAACTTTTTTCAAAGTAGCATAGCTTTAATGAAACCAACAAAGGAAAGAGCACTTGTGAAAGTAGGACATGAAATTACGTGAGACTGGTCTGGTACAGCAGGTTCCCTGTGCTACATCAGAGACGATGGTAAAGCAGCTGCCTTCTCTTCAAGAAAAATAAGAATCAAGCTTTTTTCCCCACAGCATCCTACTTAGCTCAGATCCCTTAAAGCTACTCTGTATCCCCTACAAACGTAAAAGCACTGCACTTTCTCTTCTAGGTCTATCTCATAAGACTATCAAAAAGACTATTCAGATTGGATCAAACCAAAAAAAAATTTCCAATATTCTGTCTCCAGAAAACCAGAGCAACTACACAGTGGTTCATCACTTGCTACTATTATACACCCAGATATTGCATATGACCACTGCATTTAACAGCTGTGGCAGGGCTTGCCTTCCATGAATTTACTGTGTGTCTTCTGAGTTTACCTGTCTTTTCTGAGTTTACCTGTCTTTAAGCTTTTGCAACACATTGTGTCAATAAATCTCACACTTCAGCTACCCAATCTGTGAGAAAATACTCTCTTTCATTTGGTTTGTTCTCCAGTAATTTCTTGTGTACCACTTGTTCCTGTGCTGTGATAAATAATTAATAATCTTTCCTATTTACTATCTCTGTGTATCCTGAAGAAATAACACCCTACATTAACCCTCAGTCATTTCTTGTCCACACAGAAATCTTATTCCATTTATACAGTCCTCATTCAGAAGCTATTCAATGCAGCTGACCATTCTTTCTGCCTTTCAGTGTATTTTTCTAGGTTTAGCTATATTGTTTTTGAGATGAGGTGACTGTACACCACAGGCTATGTATCAGCAGAGTAGTTTCTGATTTGTTCTTTAGTATTTTCCTAATAATTCTTAATTGGTTTTTCTGCTGCTGAGCACTGGGCTGATATCTTTATCAGGTTCTCCAAGGTGTGTTTCCTGAGATGTAATAGGTAATTTAGAGCTCATCGCCATGTAGATGTATTTGTTTTCCCTACATGCATTGTCATTATTGAACTAGAATTTATTGACTTCTATTTTATTACCCAGACAGTCAGTATCAAGAGGGGCTTTTTTAATTCTTTGCATAAGCTTTAGTTTTTCTATCTTGAGTAATTCTGTGTTAATACAGATCTCAGACCAGATTCCTGTGGGTCTCCAGCAGTAACTTCCTTTCCTTGAGAAAACTGACCATTCATTCTTTTTTCCTTGTTTCCCTCATGCTTTTCCCAATGGTGAACACACCATGTTTATCTATGAAATCGAGCCTGATTTGTGCTGTCATATTGTACTACAAACACTGTTTCAGGCAATGAAATATGTAATTAGTCATCCTTGCCATTTGCCTTCTGTTTTTCTTTCCACATTATTTCTAGATATAGTTCTTATGTCTTTTTTGCTTCCATTTTCTGTCTCTACCACTTTCCCTTGCTGTGTTTTGTTCACTTCCTCATCCATCCACTTTCCCATCCAACATCTTCTTCTGGTCAGTTTTCCTGCAGGATCAGCCCTTTCCTCACTACTCACATCTCTTTATGCAGGCTTACTAGAGCTAGAATAACTGCATACGTGTTCATCACTTCTCTCCTTACCCTATCCATCCCTCTTCCACTAAAAATGGAGGCAACAAGATGCAATCTGTGCATGAGCGGAAGTCACTGAACTGAGTAGAAGTCTCTCCACTGGAGTAAGTAGAGTTGGAGTCAAGGTTCCTGTGAAAGCAGGCTGACTTACGTATGAGGCTGGTTTACAGATAGACACTGCACTGCTATTCCCAGCAGAGTTAGGTGGTAGGGAATATGCCATGTCTCCTCTTGGGCTGTTCAGCCAGGTGATTTGGACTTCAGGATAAGATGAAGAGATTTGCCCAAATGGGTTGAGGTGCACCAGGTTGAATCATACTCCTCCCGGCTCATCTGCCTCTGGTGAATTGCATCCAAGCAATAGCTCTCAGAGGAAAACTGTAAAAATTCAGCTAACTACGCCTTTCCTAATATTTGGTGACTAGAGGACAACAGAGCTGCCAGCACATATGGAGAAGAATGAACAAACAAGAGCGCCAGACAGGAAGTTGATTAACTCACCTAGGCTTGCTGCAGATGCCTGTAGAGGCAACAACAGCAAAACAGGACACCGAGCATTGCAGTCACTACCTTGGAGAGCTGTGTTGAATTTTGCTCTTCAGTCCCATGACTCCTGAAAAGATGGAGCAACCACAGTACTTAGATGTTAGCATGATCATAGCAGAGATGGAGCAGCCATCCTATCTCCCGTCTGTTACTGATGACACCTGTGGAGAAACACATGTTGGGACACTGTAGTGGAACTTCTTTCCCACATGGTGGAACCTTCCCACATGGTGGGACTTCTTTCCTCATACCTCAAGCCTTGATTCTCTTAACTGCCCTTTTTGATGCCAGCAATTCTTTTTCTTCTTCATATGTACAACATCCTTGGTTTATCCAGTCATCACCAGGGAGCTCTGTGGGATTCAAGATTCCCAGTATATTGAAAATTTTGTGAGATTGGAATATGTGGTGATGGGTGAGAAAGTGGAAAAGATCATTTCTGTGATGTGGCTTGTTACTTTTACCATTCTCGAAGCCATTTGTCAAGCACTAAGTCAAATAACCAGTAACAGGACACTGTTCTTTAATCTTCACAATGAAAGAATCCTTATTTTTCAGCTATCTCCACCAGACTTTGCTCTTACATTCACAAATATCTTAGTCCTTCAATGGCACTGAAACCAGCAGGGATATTTGTAGAGTGAGATATTCTTCTACCAAATAAATACTCTCTGTGAGAAAGAGTGGTGGACTGAACATATTTGGCACAGTGAGGCATTCTGCAGAACTGGGGACAGCATGGGGGAGTGAAGGTGCCACAATCAACTATTTCAGTGAAAATAACTGAATGAGTCAGCTGTTATGTGTTAGAAGTGGTAATGGCGATAATGACCACACCTTGTGACCACGCTGCTCTCCTTTTGCCAAGGATTGTTTTCTATTGGGTGACCTCTTCTTCAGGGTAGTCAGGATATTTCTGCTACTGCAATGCTTTCACACAAAGGTTCTTTGTGCCAAATAACATCATATTTTTGCCAGAGGGTGTTCATGGTTATTGTTTCTTCAATGCGTCTCTAATTAATTTTGCCAAAGCCACCCACCTTCTGCCATCTGTCAGGTGGCAAGAAGAAAGAATGTGGCTTCATACAAATAGACATTTTGAAGGACAGAAGAACATGTGGTGAGGTGAGAAGGATATGGAGACAAATTCAGATCATCACCTCACAATAGCTTCTTTTATATGATAGTTTACGAATCATAATGGTCTATTATATCTATATAAACTAGGGAGTTAAAAACCCACAGATTAAGAAAGTGCAGCAATGTTATGAAGCAAGACACACTAAATCCCTTTTTGGTCTAATATATCAATGACAACAATAATACAGTTATTGTAGTGATTCTTTTTAACCAGTAAGCTGAGTCCTTATAGACAACGCTCATAGTTTATACTTCCCATAAGAATAAACATGTATTATCTTTTACCTTAACTGTTTCCACATTTCCATATGTTTCCAGTTATTTATCTTAATTGTGGAAACCAAAAAAGACACAACATGTGAAGAAATGGCTCGACCTTCCTTCCATAGGCCACACCCTATATTCTTTGCACTCTCCAAAGCTACCTTGCACTTTGATTAACTTGACTAGGAGTTATGTTTGTGTATATACCAACATATATATAATGTGTATATAACATGGCCTCACATGGCTCCACAGCACTGAACTGAAATTCCAGTAGAACTTCAGCTGTGGTATTAAACATGTATTTACAATTGCATGTGGGTTGCAAGAAAATATTTAAGAGTCCATGGAAATTTTTCTTTAAAGTATACAATCTCTAAATATTTGGGTTTACATTATGGTCCTTTAGTTAGGATTTATTAGACTATTTCATATTTGCCTTTCTGTTTATTTTGTAAAAGTATACTTGTCTAGCACACATTTTTATGCCAGCCTTGCTTTGCATTTTTACAGTCTGCTAATTAGACCATTTTAACTAATTTGTTTGCATTTTGTATGAGCAAGTTGGGCTTTTGGATTGACTAATGTAATTGCAGCCAGTTTCTGCCAAATACAAATTACTCTTTCTAGTGTGAGCTAGAGAGAAAAGTAAATATTTAATAGCCATCAATACCCTTGCAGCATTTTAGAGTGTGCTTTTTTCCTATGGAAAGTTTAAATAATTTCTTCAGTGCTTGATTGCACTTTAATGTTAAGAAATTATTTTTTAATCTTCTTTGAAATAATAATGAATTAGACATTTTAGCATCTCCGTAAGGGTTTTACTTCTGTGCACTTTGCAGTTTTAAATTCCAAGCTTTAAGATCTGGTACTTTCATGTTTGAAGTTTATTTGTGTAGCTTTTCATGTATTGAATACTGTCTCCTGAAACCATTTTCCTGGAATGTACTTGGGTTTTAATGTTTCTAAGTGGATGAAGTCAAGTCTTACAGCAATGTGGGACTTTTGCTTGCTTTCCCTTTTTTTATTCTTTTTCAGAAGAGAATAGGAGAAGAGAAGAACTTGTTACCAAACCTCAGCATTATTGGAATCTGTCTTTTGAACAGCAAATCTGATGTTCTTCATCTCTGCAGAAGTGGACATAAAGGCATAGGTACACCAGAGACTTAAGCAGGCTAAAGATCCTCAATTTCCAACCTTAATATTCCCAGGTACTTGCCACAGTGCAGATTGAGAAGACCACCTGCTTGCCAGGACAGGGCAGCACTCTTCCTTCCCCTCTTCCTTTCTCACACCTCCCTCCTGCCATGACCTACGCAGAGGACAAGGGTATGTCTGCCTCACCCAAGGGGCTGCCTCCAAAACTTTATACACAGACCACACTTCTCAGATCAGGACCAACATAAAAGTGCTGAAAGGTGTTGCTTTCTGACAAAATTTAGCAAGGGTGCTCTTCACCCTGGTGTACCCACCTGCACAGTGTCAGTGCATTTTCACAGGGGTATGAGTGTTTCAGCCTCTAATTTCTTTTTCCACATGAAGCTTTCAATTGCATGGGTCCCATAAGTGTCTTAACCAATGGCCTAAGGAGTGGGGCTGCTGTTGCTCTCTGTCTCCCAGTGAATGTGGGAATAATCTGTGGAAAGCAGAAGGGTTTGAGCAAGAGTGGTAGGTAATGGTTACCTGGTGCTGGGGTTGTCTTAGTACATTTCCAACCTTAGCTTACCTCTTGTCAGTCATCTTGGGCAGCTATACCAGTCCCAGAATGCTGTGGGAAGCAGAACCTGCCTTTGGCCATCTTACTGTTTCATCTGACAAAGCTAAAATGGTAACAGATCTAAGGAGAGAGAAATCAAAACACCTTTTAGCTGAGCTCTTGACGTGTCAGTACTCATTTTCTTTTCAGATAGGGTGCAACTTCAAGTAATATTAACCCATCCATAATTATTAATTAAGAGGGTGAATACATAATCACTGCCAAGTCACAACAAAGGTCCATGTCATCATCAGGCTATATAACCAGGTTCTGAATTTCATAACCACAACAACCAAATTCTCTCTCTCTGTCCCGTTCCTGTTACATCAAATGTGTCACAGAGCGTGAAACAACATGTTTTTGATGGATGCTCTATCACTGTCTCTCGTTATCTTTACAATCTTCCCATCATGCACTATGAACAGGTGCACTGCAAAAGGTAATCTTTTTTAGTTTCTGGTATTTGCCTGGCCTAGATGGATGGGGAGGTGATTTGATCAGTGAACTAACCATACTGTTCTGTGAAAATTACTATTAACAGTCAGTTTTACCTGCCCTCCTGGATAAGTTTAAGTATGGCGTTCAGTTAGTAAACCCAACACTGCCTTTCTAGGATATCTGCAAGTCTCACAAGCATCAGTAGCAAATTTGAGCATAACTCAGTGGTAATTCATCTACTTGGATTAAAACCTAATTTTTTAGATGTAACACTACATTTAATGCTAAAATTTAATACTGAAAATCTGTAACTTAACAATAAATGTGATAAAAGTAGGTTTAATACTAAATTTCTGGTGCATATTTTTCATTATGGACATGGTCACTCTTTGGGAACAGTGCTCTGTGGTCCTAATTCATACTTAATTTCTTGAATAAGTACTTGTTGTTCCTAAATACAGAGAAGAATAACTTCCTGTGTATCCTTATACTTGTTATTTTGGTAACAGTATTTTGGAAACGAAGAGGACAGATTATCAAATGGATTTGAGTACGTACCCAGTACTTTTCTGAGTGTGCCTATCTGAAAATATATTGAAAATCTGGTGTGATTCTGGTACCCCTGAGAGGAGGTAAAAGAATGGAAGCTTTGAAGATGTTGGTACCATCACACAAGGACTGTCTAAAATAGCTGCATACATTGTCTTTAGAAATGAGAAGGAAGTTAGGTTATTTTCTCACTTCTGACCATTCTACAATTTATCCATGACTATATTCTCTTGCTGCTAATAGGATTACTCACACAAGTAACACAATAGCACTTCAGTCTTGAGCAGTTGGCCTCCACACTGATATACAAGTGAACATGTCAGCTGGTACTTACTGTGATGCAGAGAACAAATCAACCAAGAACTGGACTGGCTCTGTTTTAAGTCATAGATAACTGAAATCTATTTTAATCATTTCAGTCACAGGAACGTATTTTCTAAATGTGTTGTGTCAAAACATCCCAAAAAGTGACATGAAATCCAAGGCACATGTTTTATTCTTGATTACATTTGCAAATTCAATCTCAGTCCTTTCAAGGCATTTTGAATTTAAAGTAATATTGTTAAATGCTTGTGTTCTCGATACTTAACTAAAGCAGTGCCACAGGAATATTCAATAAAGGACTTCAGCACAATAATTCATTTATTCACTGAATACCCTGTCTTAACAACTGATAATTTTTACAGATCTAACCCCTCTCCAGAGATCTAATCATTCTCCAAAATGTAATGACAAGAGATGAGATGTTAAAAGAAAAATATAGCACTTTCCAAATTGTTCAATAAATAAATGTCTAACATAAAATACAGATGCTTTTCACCAGCTACATCACAAGACCTTTCAGTGTCTGCTCTTGCCTTATAAACTCTCTATTTCTTTAAAAGCCTATGAAAATCAATGTCTTTACAATGTCAGGTCCTTGTAAGACTGTGCAGGGGAAACAAATCCCAGACATTTAGTTTTCTAAAGCTACAATGGTGTTTCTCACACTGACTCAGCCTGAATGCTTCTGCTGTGCTAGGTTGTGTCAGTAATTTTCAGAATTTCATATTTCAATGCAAAATTATTTGTTTGAAATTTTGGCTATTTCTAAGCCCAGTATTTCTGTGCCAGAAGAACAGTTTGAATGTAAGGGATGATGCATGAGTGTCTCTGTTGCTGTTACACTCCAACAGAATTCTTGATCCAGATGATGAACATAGAGTATGGTGTAGCAGTTAGTTCTTAAACATATATAAACTCTGATGAACTTGTGCTCTGTCCATAACATTTTTCCACTAAGGATAGACATACAAATTTCCACGTGAACAGCAAGAATTTTGCAATAATTGTGTGAACTAAAAGGAGAAATGTCAATCATCAATTTTAGACTACTTTATTTATACAAAGCAGTAGATGTTTCTAGTGTTAATTAAGCTCTTACCAGTATAAGCGTAGTGAAATGTTGTCCAAGAGAAGCTGTTGCTTCATTTTACGTCATTTGCATCTGTAGTTTGGACTTAATAGAACAAAGTGAAGATATGTATGGGGAAAGTATGTGAGGAAAAAGTGCAAGCAAAGCAGTGATGTAAATAGCATGACAGAAAGAAAAGCTGAAGAAATAAAAATAATGGTCTGATTAGGTGTTGGTGGAAGATTTTCTACTCACCTATGCTAGAAAGTGGTATTAAAATATCTGGTCCCCACAGAGCTTTACATTAACATAGGACTTCTGCAAAATTTAGTGTCTTGATCAGTGACTGGGTTTGCATCTCCAAGAGTTTAGATCTGCATCTGACCATCACCTAAGTAATGCACTTTGACACAGCACATTGCTTGCGTGGCTGTCAACTATAAAAATTTGTTTGCAGAGATGAACCTCACTTAAAAAGGTGATAAAGACATAATGAACAGGAGCCAAAATTTTTAATTGTTAATCCATTCTATAATGTATGTGAGATATACTTAAAAAAAAGAGGAATGCCAGTTATGTTTGAAAGTGGCTTCAGATTAACAAGGGCAGATATAATCCCAAGTACTGTTCAAAGGTCAGTGAAAAGTTTAAAGGTTAAACCCTGCCACTTTTTTTTTCAGTTCAGACTCCAAAGGTTCAAAAAGAGAGGCCCATTTCTACTTCCAGCTATGCTAGTGTGAATTTAGTATTCATAAGTGCTTGGGTTTAGCTGAATTGATGTGGATTTACAGCACAAGGACTACGAGCTCTGGCTCTATACAGTTGCTTTGCAGCTTGGTTGAAAGAACAGATTTTGTTCAACCGCCACTTTCCCCTGGAAAAAAAAAATATATCCGTGTAAATTGGCCCATGGAGTTTTCAGAGCAGAGAAGCTACCCAAAAGACTCTGAATACACTGTGGAGGCTGAAAATAAATATACTGAGAAAGGTGATTTCCATATTAAATAAACTGATTTGATACTCATTGTCTCATAGCAAGAATAGTATTATTTCACCAGCAGTTTTACAGCATTTTTAAATATGGTGCAAGTGTTGGATTATATTTTACAAGGGACGTTTGTTAACAGTAATAACATCATAACCCTATTTCTATAATAACCTAACAGAAGACACACCACTGAAAAAAAGAATGTCTTATCTCAAATGAGATTTCCAACTAAAATAATCTGAGGAAATATATAACAACACTGTGACTCTTGGGTGACTTCATGTTTTCTTTTCTACTTGTTTTTCTACTATTATCAATAATAAAACCATAATATTTAGCAAAAGCTTTAAAAAATGTCAACCAATAAAAGTATTCACATTTGCATCTTTTATTCCTAGAGAAATCCTTCAAGTCTACCTCTTGGACTCCACTCTTACCCACGTTCCCTGAGGACAGAAAGTCTTCCAAGAGGTTCAGGGTCACTCCTGATACAAATTGCAAACACAATGCACTTGAGCTCTGCGGCACTGCCTTCACCTCCTCTCTGCCAGCCACACTACGCACCAAAAGCCACACTACACACCAATTGCTCTGTCCTGCCCAGGTCCCTGAGCAGTAACTACTGGGGAAAGATGCTTAAAGAAAATGTACAGAGTTTAGTGACAAATATATAGAAAGAATACAAACCACATTCTGCAAAATCCCTTCAGGCATCTTCCCAGAACGTTATCCAAAGAGGCAGCTGGGTTAACAGCAGCAAGAAGACTCTCAGGATCCCTTAACTCTCCCCTTGGTCTTACAGGCTCTTTGAAATTACCTGCTCTGCTTCTGTGTCCTCCAGTTAGTTCTTCCTCAGCTCCTTGCATTTCATATCCCACCTCTGTGTTGTCTCTTCAAGTGTCCCTTCAGCATCTCCACTGCTCCCCAAAGCTCCCACTCCCATTCATACCACACTATCCTGCTGCTTTCCTGTCCCTGCACAATGCCGATCCACGGACAGTTCTCACCTCACAGTTCTCTGTCTGATTTTCAAACCATATAGCACTATGGAGGGGCTTTTTATAAAATATTATTTTTTAGATTTTATTTTTTTTTCCTTTTGAAACTCTCTGAAGGAACTAGACAAGATTTAAGTCATGACCTCATGCAGAAGGAAGGACCAAGTGTTGCATAAGGGGCAAAAATGAGAAATGGCAGCCTTTTTATAATACATCCAAATATTCCTGAAAAAATATTATATGGTTCTGGAAATTACAACTGGTCTTATGACCCACCTTACAACTTGTGGCTTGAAAAGCTGCAAGACTTTTCTTCCCCTTGATCAGATATCTGTAAAAGCACTTCCAGCAAGAAGAGTTGCCCATGCAACCTTGTAGGATTTTTTTACCTTTTCAACCTTTGTAAACTTTCATACAAAGAAATTCAATTGCTTGGATATGGATAGAAAATGGATCCACAAGAATGAGAACTTGGGCAGTGTATATTAATTTTAAAAGTCAAAGAAATATTGATGGAAAACACTTCTGCATCTTCCACTAGAATTACTGAATAGATTTGATTAAATATATAAACTTCACTTTGCTATTCAAGTTCATCAAGCATGTTTGGAATAACAATTATTTTATTAACATACTGACATAATCTAGTCAAACAAAATTAAATGTGTTTTGGGGTAATAAAATGTAAAGCCTTATTTAAGTATCTTTGCTTTTTTAAAAAAATGGAGAGACAGAGATTTCTGCAGAAGCAAAATTATATTCCCACAAAAACTTTAAACTAAAATAATTAACCTCAGCCTTGCCAGAAGCATCTTCTTCCGCAGGGGCATGGTCCAGCTGTCCTCAAAGAGAAATTTTAGTTTCAGAAAGCTCTTGGGAAAAATTTACAAAATACACTGTTACGCTATTTATAAAATACAACAAGTTGTCTCTAATCTGTTCCCACTAATCCGTGTAAAACCAGAAGAAAAAGAAAAAATTGCTCTTAGAATAAAAATTCTCAAAGAGTCGTAGGGACATAGAGAAGCTTCTGAAGGGAAACGTTTCATTTTAGGTAAGACATCACATTCAAACCATGACATCGGCTTAACAACCTGTACAGGCTCAATTTATGCATCTGGCATCAATTTATGCCAGACTTTCTGAACTGTGAAACATGAGTGATATTTCTTACCTTGCTCAGAGCAGCCGACCCACTTTAGTTTGAACAATATTTGATTTTCCTTGTCCCATTGCCTGCTCTGGTGCACTAGGGTTGGCCTTTTTAGCATTTTACCATGACATCCTTGTTATCTGTTGCCTCAAAGTTTTTGATGGTGCCATATATGTACATGATGCCCCATAAGCAGCAAGGTTCAAAACTGACGAATTTGTGCACCCATGCAATAATCTACATGCAAGAATAATCTAGTTAATGAAAAGATGGCCGGGGGAAAGCATAGCCTGTCTGTAAGCTTGGGATGTGAGAGGTAGCATGGGCTGTAGTTGGCACTAGGAAGACCTAAAACTGCCACTGACCCATTGCATGATTCTGAGGAAGCCATTACACCTTTCTATTGTGCTTTTCTTCTCAGTCTTCATCTCTCCAACCCGGCAGCCCTTCACAGCAAGATCTGTCTCTTACGATTTGTGTCTCACAGTGGGAGCTCAGCTGGAGCTTCCAAATTAGAGCTGATTGGGAATTTTTCAATGAAATTAATTTTCATTAGAAAATGCAGCTCAGTTTCAGTGCAGTTCTGCAGTTGTGGGGATGCTCACCCAATATGTGAGGCTGCAAATTCAGATAATAACTCTGAAAAATACGTTATTATAGGAAGTAGATCATCTCTAGCAGGAGCTGTGGAGTGCACCTTGCCCTAGGATAACTATCAGGCTGTGGATGAATTGGCACAGTCATCTGTAGTTAGAGAGACAGCAGGTCAGGAATTCGAACCTGAGTATGCTAGGGGAGATCACATGCTGTACATCTCTTGTTGTTGTGCTTGCTTGTTTGTTTTTATAAAAACAACCCTTCTAAAAGGACTTGGATTTGCTACAGGAAAGAACTGGAGCATCACTGAAATCCTGTAAAGTTTCATGGGTGGGTCTACTTGGTCTCACTCAGTTCTGCTCTGAACCCTGCAAACTGTTAACAGTGAGATCAGACATATTTTATCTCGTAAAATACTTACAGTCTGAAGCAGACAGACCATTTCGGAATTAATCATGACCAAATATTTGAGGAGGGTTAATGACAAAAAGAAAGATAATTTATTTTTTTAAATAATTCCAAAGAGAAATAGAAAGACCTTCTGGTGATTAGTAAAAACAAGTTGTCCCCAGCATGAGGAAGGAGATGGCAGTAGGCGGGTGTGGGCAAAGAGAATAATTGGATCAGTAAACCAAAAGAAATAGTAACAAAGTTTAGTGGAGACAACAGGAAATTAAAGCATGGAATTAGGGGGAAAGTGGTATGGTGCTTTAGTAAGTTTTGATGTGCCATAATGAGAGCAAGGAAATAACCAGGAATTTCCAAAAGTTTTATCATTACAGCTTTTAGAACATTTCCTTAGTATCTTCTGAGTATTAATTTTGGTGGAACACTCTGAAGAGAGAAACACTTTAGAAAGAGTTTTTTTTTATAAAAAGGATTTGTTGTTATGAAGCAGATCTCCACTATACGCCAGCATAAATTGCTAATTGTGTAGAACACTGCAGCAATATCAAAATGGCAGTGCTGAAGTGAAGATGTGTTTTCTCCCCTTCCTAGCCCCACTTCAGCTTCTCATACTGACTGGCAGTCTAAAACAGCCTGTGTTTCTAACCCAGAGAGCAGCTGAGTCATGTTCAATTCACGTGGTCACTTTGCATCTGAGTATGATTGCACTACCAATGTGGCATCTCCAAAGAATTTGCAAAGTATCATTTGCTGAAACAGCAACTCTGTAAACATGTCTCCAGGGGGCTTTTTGTACTAAAGTTAAGACTATCAGGAATATCATTTCACTTAGGCTAAAGATTTGTATGGGATCACGCACTATTCTCTCTCTAGCCTCTGTCTAGCAAATGCCAAATCTGTTTGCACGGCTGTGAACCTGAGGTCAGGGTTCAGGCTCTGGTGTAACTGAAATCAGGACAGAGTCTGCTGCCTGGCATCGGCATTGCCACTGTGCTCACCCTTCAGGAAAATGAAGGCCTCTTTCTCTGGGAGCTAATTTTGCTTGATCACACTCCTTAAGTTTCCATTCTCTAATTGTTCACTTTAGACTCACCCAGAACAAATCATTTTTCCAACTTGCAGAACAATATTCCAGGAGAATATATGGAGAAATTAGTCAAACCCTGGAAGAAATCTCAAAAAAATATTGCATCGGCAGTATGAATTACTAACAAAACCACTAGATTAGGCTTCTTCTCTTTTCCAGTGCAGGATGATGGCCTGTATTACTTTCTCAGTAACAAAAAAAATCATCTCCTTTTAAATGACATGGTCAGTAAAAAAACAATGAACTATGGAGTCTTTTGCGGGGAAAAGATTTGCCTGTGAACCTTCTGCTACATAAATTGAGATTAAAAAGAGAAAAATTTGAGACAAACAAGCACTGACCTGTGAGTGAGAGTTAAGCAAACACATAGATGAATTCAGAGGTGCAGCCCTGTGATGGGGAAATACCCAGGGTAAGAAATGTTTACAGAGGAAAGTTCTGTGGATTTTCAAGCAAGGGAATAGCAGTGGTTACCTCCTGCTGAAATATCATAGCCGCAACGAAGTGGCAAAGATGACAACTGACATGTCAGAGACACATAAATCTATCCTTATAGGGCTGACAACTTGGTATGATTGCTTTCCAAAGATAACTTTATAACTTGCTGAAGTGTGATTTAAGGATGCCCTGGAGCAGCACTAACCTGTGTACCTTTCTTGTGGGTAACTTTATAAACTATAGCTTTAGTTAATAGCTTATGTAATTTTTCATTTGACCTACGGGTGTCCCATGTGGGTGGGATTTTCAAAAACACTCGGGCCCAGATCCACAAAGGGATTTACACAGAGACGGTTGCACCTATAATGTGTGTAAGAAGCAGAGCAGAGACCTGGCCACAATTTAGCCTGTAATCTAGCAAGGACGCAGGAGAGGGGCAGCAAGACCCTTAAATATTCACCAGGAAATCTACCCATGCTTATGTGTGAAATTGCTCTGGACTGTGGTGATGTCTTAGCTCTGTTCCCACCAAAATGTAGTAAAATTAGGTGCCAACCAAGTGCTCTTGAAAAGGCCAGAGTGAATCTTTCTTTTCCTATTGTAACCTTGATCCTTTCTAGAATATCTTTTAGAAAGAAGTACTTGAATTTTATTATCAGGTAGACCACTTCAGCAGGAAAAATGTGTGCTGTTTTTATTTCAGTGTTTTGTTTTTCAAGTGAACTATTGTATATACATGCAAGAATAAAAAGGATGATAAAAAGGATAATACAATATCCAGTTTGGTCCCAGTGATGCCAGATGTGTTTAATCTGGAGCAGTTGATAATCTCTGCATGGAATTTGGGCTGTAGATCTCTGAACACATCTTGCCTTTTGATGCTGGCAAAGAGCAGGGGTGGTATCTTCATATATGTCAAACACTAGGATAAATTATCTCCTCCATGGGTAACAGGTCACAAGCAGCTGTGTATCTTATAAATAAGCCTTTAGGGAAGCTGCTTTATTTCCATTTTTTCCATGTCTTTTCACAAAGCCAAACCATCCCCTGTGGCATTTGGGCAGTCAGAAGACAGTTGTGTTTGAAAGGCTGTAAATAGTCAAACTACATAAATAGATGTGAAAAGCTGAGGTCCTTGCAATGCCATGCTACAAAATAGGTAGACTGGCAGCTTTTGCAGGAAGGCCCGGTGGTGATTTGCTTCCTCAGATCAAGAGATCTTTCAGCGAGTGTCTCTGAAGAAAAGCAAAGTGCAGGTTGCACTGGCCTCGCATCTGTGGAGCAGACACCTACTTTTCTGAAGGCTGGTGCATCACCAGGACATTACAAGCTAAACTCTCAGAACCATGTTCTGACTCCAGTCAGCGGCTGAATTTACACTCCTCTTATTGGGGAGAAATCGTCTTGAAAGCAGTAGAGGACCCCAAGGCTGTTTAGAGCTCCTCAAACGCTCAAGTGTAGTGGTAGCAGAACATAATCATCTGGCTTTCACTATGACAGGTAGTAAACCCAGTAAACTTAACTCAGGGTAAACTTCTGTGGGCTGCAGAGTGAACTGGAGAAAAGTCTTTGTTTGTTCTCTAGGGACAGTGTTATGGGAAAGCCTATAAAGTTGTAGGTCCAAGCACAGAGCCTCCACTGACTTCCAGGGGAGCACCAACTGCAGATAAATAGCAGTGTGAAGGCCTAAAGGCATGATAAGAATTCATCTCCAAAGCATTATAAGTTTATTTTGCTTGCACTTCCAGGACAGACAAAGTATGGTAAAACTACTGCTGTTGTAGTAGTATGGTCTAAGGATAAGAACTGCAGGAAGAAGTAGTATTTTCTCCTAGGCCAACTGTTTTAACTAGCAGGAAAAAAGCTTGCAGACACAAGTCCTTTTTAGTATACAAAAACCTTCCTCCCGCTGTTGATATCAGCTATTCTAGTAGAAGAGGTTTCTTTTCCCTTGGAAACAAAGTGAGATCTGAACTCTGCTCCAGTGCAAAATACTGGGTGATCTATGCCTACACAGTAAATAAGCAAGGAAAATGTTTATTGGGAAATCCAATGAATTCACAAACACCCTTTTTCCTAAGACTGACATGATTTTAAGGTTAGTCAGAAAAGAGGTTTTTCCCAGTGGATATATTTTGTAGGCATAGTGATTTAAAGTCACATCCTTGCAGGAAATCATCATGGAGTATCTGAACTCAAATCCTAAGGGTGAAATGTGGGCCCTGCTGAATTGGTATGGTTATAAGAATGCACAGGCCTTGTAATAGCATGTTTGTAATAAGGTGGAAGTTGGTATAGAGAATGGGAGAAGAGGAAAGCATATTCTACCCTAAAGCACTTGCACCCTGGCTCTTAATAAGCAGTCAAGTATGTATTTTATGCTGCATGGCACTTCAAGATTTATGACCTGTTGTCCTCACTGATAAAGAATATACCACTTACACACAAGTAGCAGAAAAATCATATAAAAATAGTTTCAGCTACTTCCAACTTCAGAGGAAGAACTAAAGTGGTGCTGTTGTCCCTCAGCATCAAAAAACTTCCACTTTGTCAGGTAAAATGCACCATTCATCACTTGGTGCAAAACATATGTTCTTGATAGTTTTAGCATTTCATTCCTTTTGCACTCTCTAGCTCTTAAATGAGGGAAAATCTGAGGATGATGCTATAGTATCATAGAAAAGGGAAGCAGGTTTTTTTTTTTTTAAAGCTCTCTAGTTCCAAGGAACTAAGATATTTCTTCTAAGTATTCATTGCAAAGACAGGAAAAACTAAGGAAAAGTGACTCCAAAGTACCATTTGGGGTGCATGTTCTCAAAAACTATTTTCTCTTACACATACATTTTGTGGGCTTGAGCATTACATCCAAAGAGATGATTGGGGACTACTGAAAAGCAAACAGAAACCTGAAAGCAGGATAGTCTCCTAGACCCCTGGGCAGGTACACTGTGTTTCTGAGGCTGCCTTAAAGTCTAAGTCGGTCATTCTTACTCTGTTATGGTACATGATCTAAAAGAAAGTAGTAGCACTGTTTCCTCTCACCCATGCATTTTCAGTCAGTGTTCACTTTAATCCCATGTGCCATCAGAGACTCTTTCTTAATGTGTATTATTACTCTGGCCAGCATGGAGGGTTTCTCTTGGCACCGCCAGATGTATGAGTAGTATAAATATATTCAGTGCTACAGTGATAAGCAAAGTCTTTAAAATAACACAGATCTCAGCATACATGCATATTCAGATGTAAGGCACATTCAGCATTAACCTAAACAGAGGAAATCAGGTAAACTGGCACAAGCACAGAAAGCAAGTATAAAATGAGTCTTGATCAAATGGTTTCTACTTCATTTATTTTTGTCCTACTCTGACTGGTATAACTTATAATTAGTTTCTGCCTGCAGTGGTGTGGTTCCAAAGAATGGTGGATTAAGAAGAAACTCTAGAATTTCTCTGTAACTTGACAAGTTATAACCTGAAAAGCTACACTTAGTCCATTAAAGATTTTTCACAGTGACATTTTAGTGCAGCTAGGGAAATGCGCCACTTTGCCATTTATCATTTTCAGGGCATGGACAGTGAAAAGGAGGTTGCTATGAAGAACAAAATAAAATAGATTACACGTATAGAAGTGAGGTGAAGAATACTGATAAATATACACCACTGAATGTCAGCAAATGTCACTTGAGAAGCCATTTGCAGCTACCAGAACAGCCTTGCAAACCGGCAAAAGTAGTAAAACCAGGCAAAACAAGTTGGGTGTACTCACTTCCACATGAATAAGCAATAAACCTCTCTGAAGTTACACCAGAAAGTTGTTAAACTTGATAGATGAATCTTTTCCAAATTGCTCTGTCGCATACTGTATATGGCTACAAAGGACTATGGATGGTTTAAAAGAGAAAAGAGAAAGCATTGCTGAGAATGCAACAATTTAAGCATTTTTGTTGAAACACTTGTGTTCTGCTTTGTATTAAAGGGACAGTTTGAACAAAGGAGTGATTCATCACACCGTTTTTTCTTCCACGGGGCTGCTCTTTTTTTGTCTGAACTTCGTTATGAGAACTATTGTATTATTACCATTTCTCCTTTAAATATATTTGCTGCTCTAGCAACAGGGCTTAGAGTTAAATCAATCTGGGTTTGGTAGGCAGAAACGTTGCGAATGAAAGCTTTTCTGCCGAAAAACTTCTAATGATAGCTATCTAGGATGCCATCTAAGTGTGAGCGAAAGACCTGCAAGATGTCTCCTATCTTTCCAGCAGCATCTGATTTGTAGATCTATGGATCAACTCCATTTTGGTTTATAGACACGTTGACCTGGAAAAGGCTCTCCTTGTGAAAGTTACAATACTTGAGAGACAACATCAAGATTCCTTCAGGCTTATTTTAATCTGGGCTGTCTGTTTGCAGCCTCTTGAACTACTCTTCATTGATAATAAACAGAAGTGAAGATCTTTGACTCAGAAAATATCTCCAAGGAAAAGTAGAAGTTCTTAACATTTCAGAAACTCTGACTGCTTTTATATTTAATTTTCCATGAGATTCTTCCTCCCAAATTCTAATTTATCTTAGCAAAATCAGAGACAGCCTGCATCATTTTGATTTCATGAGACTGTTATCCCCAGACACCACACTCATGCAAATTTCAGATCAGTTTTGTTTTCATTAGTGAAAAGCAGCAACATGGATCACATAAATGGGGTCATACAGGAACTCCTTTATTGAAAATATTTCATACATGCTAAGATACACTGACTGCAGAAGCATTTCAGTCAAACTTCTCACCATATGTTCATGTAAAAGCTATAAACAACCAGCCCTACAACAGCATCCTAAAGCCTGTGAGTTTAAATCTTTGAAGAGAACAAATTTCTTGTACTTACAGATCCTGCAGATGGAGTAAGGGCGAACCTTCCTTTCTTGGGCAGGATGTTTATACAGTGAATTTTCTTTGTACGAGTCTTCACTCTGTTCTTGCAAAATCAAAATCAAAAGTGATCCTCATTAGCCAAACTGAACCCTTTATTAAATTAAATCTAAAGCCTGTTTTAGAAATGAACAATGAAAATCAGAAAACAAAGATTAAACCGATGGGTTGAACTTTCCTGAACTGCTCCCCGCCCCCCTCCCCCCGATTCTTTGAAAACTGAAGTAATCTTTGAGGCAGAACAGGCATTTGACAGCATCCGTCATCCAGAAGCTCTGTAGCAGTAGTGCTGCTTCTTTGGTCTTGTTTTGAATTTCTCTGTCAATTTGAATAGACACAACAGAGTCTCAAGGAGCGATGCTCGCAAGCTGAGAAGGCAAGGACCGTGTCGGATGCAACAAAGGGGAAAAGATCTATCAGTTTGTTACTTCACAAATATCAGCGTTCCCAAAAGCTTGTCCTGTTACATAAAAGTGTGCAGATCAGTGAAAAACACAAGAAAGCTTGTTTACCTTTTATATGTGAAATGTAATATGTGTTACGTAATAATATGCTCAACGTTCTTTAGAAACTCTGAAATGCATTACATATGCACACACTTGTCTTCAAAAGAGACGAAAATACAGTTTCTTAAAGGGTATTTGAAAAGTAGAAATGCTTGGCCAAGAGGTTTTAAAGGAATTCTTGAACAAATAGGCATCACATGAATAAATGTGCTGATTTTGCGACAAGCGCTGAAAAGAAACTTCTGGTTAGCAGCCTGCCTAACCTAATGAATGGTTTAGTCCTTCCTTCCTCCATCTTAAGCATGAAAGCTGCTATCCACACCCCAGACTTGATCTAAACTACTGAATGCGACAGGGAAGTGCCTACTGACGTTGGATCAGGCCCGACAGCCTCCAGGCTTGACCCTGTAGGCCTGCACCAGCCCGAAGCCAACCTACGCTTCCCCATCACTGAAAGTCCCTCAAATGCAGCTGTTAAGGTAGGTGCCAAATACCTGAAGCTCTTAATCAGACAGATCTTGTCCTTTGGAAAAAGTAGAAATTTTGCCCGAATAAAGCAGTGCAGGATTTGGTACAGCCAGTAATAATGAAGAATCATAGTTTCTGTTATCAGGGGGTTTTGATACATTTGTCTTTCTCAGTAAAAAGAACATACAGTTCTAAGTGGGGCGGGGGTCATTTTTTTGTCCTTTTTTATTTTAATGGCTAAACATTGTAACGCTAGCTAAATAGAAATTCTTGTCTGTTAATAGGTTCCTTTAGTTTGTAATAAATAGGAATGCTAATGACTAAAATTTGGTATTTGGTATGCATTAGCTTTTGTAAGTCTTTTCTTTACAGCCTTCATTGACATTCAATATGGCAAGCTTCCTTTGAAACATATTTATAAAATAACTACAGTATAATTAAACCAACAAAGCCATCTTTTAAGTAAGCTTAATAGCTCAGTTTTTCACTCTGTAAATTTTTTATTTTAAGGAGGAAAAAGAGTTAGGCTTCAATTCTACTGTATATTTCATTTTGCATCTAATATTTTCTTTCCATTTGCAATCTGTGCATATCTAATCCTTGACAACTGTGATTATTAATAAGTGTGCATGAAAAACATGCTTCATAGAATCTTCCACAAGAATATTTTTGTTAATGAGAACTGAAACATATCTTGGCAAAGACAATGTATGTAATATATATGTGTGTATATATACATACTAGCTAATGGTGGTGTAGTTAATCCACAAAAATGGATTAATAGATATGGCAGGTAATAATCAAAGTGGATGCTGTTTAATAAATGTAACTAAAAATATTTTAATGATATAAAAGCAATAGGTAAATAAAAGCAATTACATTTAATTTTGCTTTCAGCTTGTGAGCGTTTTCTGTAAGCTTTAATAGAGGGGAGAGCTTGTGCACAAGGCTAATGGTAGAGTCAGTGTTAGCATTATTCATTAGGGTTTCTAAGTAGTACTTACTCTGAGGTATTTCTCTGGAAGACTAAAATGTTCTTGGTAAGGGTACTTGGATCCTGATAACCCTAATTCATAATAATATCCCCCTCATTCAGAAAATTAAAGTTTACAGAGTCCTCAGCAGTTTGAAAATCTTTATTCTATTTAGAACCCTGATCATGTTTACTAAGGATGAGGTAAAAAGTGATAGCTCGCATTGTAATAAGTGGAGCCTCATAGCTGTTTCTTAAACTCTGTCCTCTACAGGCATAATAATATTGAGACCCCATTTACGGTATGGTGAATAAAAACAGTTGACATCATTGTTATAATCTTTATTTAAAACTGTTACCAAGGTTACAAATTACCATCACTCTGTGCAACAGGTCCCTCTGAAGCAGTATCATTACAGATTAACTGTAATGTGTAGGATTATAATAAAAGGCATAAGGGATTATGCACAAGCAAAAATGCTAGAAATAACACAAATACATCTACATTATACAGAGCATCGCGTTGCAAAACCTCTGCTTTCAACGCCGAAATACACAATGTGGCTTTTTGTTTAATTCGGGCCTTTAGAGAGATGTTAACCGTATCCTGAAGTGGCTTTTACAAATGTCAGGGAGCCGAGGGGGTAGGGTTTATCTCGACCTACAAAACCACCGCTGCTGGGAATGTTCTCACATCGTCTCCACTCTTCGCGGGGCACCTAGTTTGCCGGAACACACGCCTCCTTTGTGTGCAGCGGGGCCGGAGGGAGAGGGAGCGCTGCGAGCGGCGGCGGGACCCTCCGCAGCGCGGCCGCGGCCGCCCCCCCGCCGCCCGCCCTCGGGGCGCGCCCCGTCGGGGCGGCGGAGACCGGCCCGCTCCCGCCGCGCAGCCCCGGGCACGGCGGCGGAGGCCGAGGCCTCTCCCGACCCCACGGGGGGGGTCTCCCCCGCAGGGACCCGGTGGCTGAGGGGAAAGCGGAGCGGCAGGTGACCCTCCGCTCGCCCGGGATGCTGCCCCCCCCGCCCCCCCCGGCCAGCAGCCCCCCACCCCCCACCAAATCACTCCACCCCGCCCTCAACTTAGTGACACAAATCCGGGCTCTTAAAGTC
The DNA here is from genome assembly GCF_047716275.1 of Strix uralensis. Lineage (NCBI taxonomy): Eukaryota > Metazoa > Chordata > Aves > Strigiformes > Strigidae > Strix > Strix uralensis. The sequence goes on along the minus strand of NC_133974.1, from coordinate 99,263,996 downwards.
TTGGCGACTGATCGTGCGCGCTCATTTATAAATAATGATCTCCATATAGATGCGTAACAGCAACACACCAGAAGTGTTTGGGGAGAAATCCGATTAAAGTCCATAGCTTTTTCCCCCCTCTCTCTCCCGGAGCAAAAGTCTTGCCACAGGTCAGCTGCCGCGGCTGGCCCGGGCTGCGGGGTTAAGGGGAAGAAAAGGCTCCAGGCGAGCGGCTTCCCCCGGGCGCGGGTGGGGGCTGCCCCCACCGACTCGTCCTGCCGCGGCGCGGCCCGCCCGGCCCGGGGGAGGCGGAGGGGGAGCCGCTGCCCTGGTCGGAGCGTGAACTCTGCGGTCTAACGATTTCCCCCCGGCGCCAGCATCCCCCGGGGGTGGGGGGGGTCGTGGGGCCGCCCCGCTCCGCCTGGACCGGCCCGGGGTGGCGGTGACGCAGAAATGCGCTTTCCTTTCCTCTTTCGGGAGATTATGGGGAACTGGAAAAACAAACATCGGGCCGTTTCATGAAACCGGTGGAGAAAGCTCCGAAGGGAAAGAGAGCGGGGCACATCCTTTTAGAGGAAGGACAAGGGTTCTCTGAGGAGGGAAAACAAAAGATGACAGTGGTGGCTGTAACCCCACCATGAACCAGGGACCTCCTGGCCACGCTCAGAGAGCTAACCTCCCCGGACTTCCCATTACCTCTCCATGACACTTCACTAATGCTCACACAATGGCCAACTGAGCAGTTTAAGTAAAGATATTTTAACCTGAACTAAACATTGTCTCCAGACAATAGGATGCAAAGCAACATCTGGTACCACACATAAACAACGCTGTGCAACAGCATATGCTCGACGTCTCGAAGTTTATGTCAACACTGAGCAGCCGAGGAGGCTGCCGCTGCTCGGCATGAAATCTTAATAAATGGCTGTTTGCTGCGCTGCCGAGGTGAGCATCTAGGACCCTTCCTCCCGCGGCATCCTCTTCAGCTTGCGAGTGCCCGGCAAGACCTCGCCGGACCCCATCCGCGCCCATCCCGCCCGCCGTCGCAGCAAAGCGCCCCTGAAAGCCGCCACGGGAGAGCCCACCGTGGCCCGGCCTAGAGACAGCCCCGCGCCCCCGCCCCGCCGCGGCTCCGGCGGGCCCGGCTCGGCCCCGGCGCCGGTGGAAGCGGACGGCGCCGAACGGCCAACTTCGGGGAAGCGCTGCTTGAGAGAGGAGGCTCCGGGCTGATGAAACAACGGGAGGTGACCGCTGCAAACAGCTGTTCCTCATACATATTTCATTATACAATCAGATAATGCGTCTTACCACCTTCTCAATTATTCACAGATAAACATTTTCAAGACGTTCTGACATCTGTCTTAGGGCCTGCTATTAATTTAGTAATCACTCTGGTTAAAAATGTATGGGGACTGCAACCTCGCAAACCCTCCGATTTCACTTACGAGGACAACTTCCGTAACAGCTCGCCCTAAGCAGCACATCAGGTCACAGAGATGGGGGGAGCGCACATTTTCACCCTGCAGCCCTCGGACTGCCCCCCCGGGGGGGCTGCGCCGGGCCCCGCGCACCGCCCCTGCGGAGTGCCTGGGCTGTGCAGCGCCGGGCACCTCCCGGCGCCCTCCGGAGCTCTCGGGGTGAAGCGCCGGGCGCAGGAGACCGAGGGGGGGAGGAGGGAAAGGGGAAGGAGGAACGGCACCCGCCCTCCCTGGCGAGCCAGGAAACCACCCGGAAAAGCGGCGGCCGTCCCCTCGGTCGGGCTCTTGGCACTAGCGCTCCCGCCCGTCTCCACGGGGAAAGGGCCGCCCCGGAGGAGGACAGCCGCCTTGGCCGGGGCTGCTGGACGCCTGCTCCCCCCGCACCCACCCGTGCCCCGCCAGCCCTCCACCCAGTGTTCCCGCCGGCCGCCCACCGGGGGGTGGCGGGGCCCGCCCAGCCGGGGCCAGCGGGACGCCGGGGGCAGCTCCCGCCGCTCCGCTCCGCTGCAAAACCCGCGGGTCCCCGGCCGGGCGGCCAGACGCGCTCGTCCCTCCCGAGCGCCAGGAAACTTCTGCCAGAAAGTTTGTTTCGCTGCTGCTTGGGCTGGTTGTAAAACCGCAAGGCTTTAGGGAGTCGCAGGGTCTTACAACTGCCTCTTTTGTGACTCTGCCTTGTCAATAATCCCTCTTCTTAAAATAAGGAGCACACACACACCCCCCCCTCGAAACACACACGCACAACTACCAGATGTTACACGTGAACATTAAGGAGCGAGTTCAACGAGCGAAGAGGAGAATCAAATCTCGACAACTCTTTCAGACACTTTATTGATTAAATTAAATCATTCAGCGCCCCTCTCCTCCTTCCCCTTCCCCAGGCTACATCTTTTAACTACAAAATTCACACGCAAACAATGATCGGCCCCCTCCACGACCCGACCCCCCCGTGCCCAGGTAAGTGGATGGAAACGCGTGCGTGTTTTCCCGCCCTGCTAGAAAAGCTCTTGATGACGACTAGTTCATAGATCTGCGGTCTCACCAGTGACACGGGGCTTCTGCTTTGCAGAAGGCGCAGGACCCACGCGTGAGCCAGCAAAACGAGGGAGAAGTGGTGCTTTCAGCCTGGCCCCGCTCCTCTCCCCGTCCCGCGGGGCCTTGCCCCCCCCCCCCCCCTTCCCGTCCCGGAGCGGGGGACACCCGCGGAGGTGGCACACGGGGTGGGGTCCCCCCAGCTACCCCAGCTCCTCTCGGCGCACCCCGGCGGGTACCCGGCGTGCCGGTGTGTTTGCTCTAAAGCCGCAACCGGAGTCCCGGCAGTGGATTTCATTTCAATCGCACCGCCAAGAAAAGTGCCGGCACCCAGGACGGCTGGCGAGTGTGGAAGCCTTTCTGCCTCGCAGGTGGCGGAAGGTAGGAGTATTTGGGGTCAGACGGAGAAGAAGATGCTCTGTGAAATGGAAACACGAATTCCTAATGCTCCCTCAAAGTATTACCCACAGCTGAAGACCTTGCCTTCCCGTAAATGCTCTGTAAACAACAAGAGGTTTGGATCTACCTGGAATCCACGATTTTTAAAGTCAGAAATAAGGGGAATGGGGCTGTGAGCATGCGGAGGGGAGACCCTTCCACCTCAGCAGCATTCATCGTGTTTTAAAGTGAAGTGTCAGAAGCCCTAGAATAAACCCGGCGCTGGAAGCTTTCCTCCAGCCGCTCCTGAACGGGTCCTCCGCTCGCTCAGAGCCGGTCTGTGCCCACCTGGCTCTGGACTTCAGCTCTCTGAAGTCCTTGTGTAGTTTCAACACTGTACTTGCAACGGCGTCCCGCTCACCGTCCCCACCCCAGTCTCAAGACCTCCTTCGCCCTATTGATTTGCGCTATAGCCAAACAGGGCGAAAAGACGAGAATTGTATTCGACAGATGCTGCTCACTCGTGAATAACAGGTTCAGCGCATACGGTATCTCTCGCCATTATCCTGTAAGTTAATATTGAGTAGCAATAGCTGTCTAAATATCAAAATCTATTTATAGGGGATGCAGAGCCATGACCTCTCCGTCTGACCTTCAGGAACCGCAGGCTGGAAAACAGGGCAAATGGAGGGGGAAAGGAAAAAAAAAAAGAAGGGGGGGGAGGAAAAGCCCAGGATTACAATGGAGATTTGTGCGTGGCGGAGCTGGGCTGGGCTGCCTTTGTTCCGAAATCCTGAGCGGGACTTGAACCTTTAGAACGGCACCGGCCCTGTGGCCGCGGGGAGGACCGGCTCTGTCCGACTTCTCTGTGTCCCCGCCACGATCGCGGTGTTGCGTCGTCCACTTCTATCCATCTGCAAAAGTTTGGGGTTTTTTTCACATTAAAAAAAAAAAAAAAAAAAAAAAAGATGGGAAAAGACAAAACAGCGCCGTTGACTAAGCAGCAAGTCTCAGTGCGAGTTGGGGGAGCAGAGAGTCAGCAGAGTGCAGACCCACAGCTTGGGAAATTATTTTGCACGGGGGAAGATGGGAGATGGGGGGGATGTTCTTATTTTGCTGTTCGCAGCCTTCCCAGCACAGGGCGGAGGGAAGGGGGGCTTGGGGAGTCTCCTCACCCCCGCCCCGGCCAGCAGCAGGGTTGGGGGAAGCCGGGCGGCCTCAGGCGCTGCCCGGGTGTGCCCGAGGCCCCCGGCAAGGCGAGTGTCGGGGCCCTGGGCCGGCACCCCGAGGCATCCCGCGCTCCCGGGGCTCGCCCCCCGCCCCCCCCCTTCCCCACCGGACGGGGAGGGGGAGGATGCTCTGTCGGGTCCCAGAGCGGGGATCAATATTACAAAGCGCATCCCCTCGGGGGCAGTGGAAACGGGGGGCGGGGGGGAGGGGGGGGGGGGACACGACAATCCCAAAGTACTTTTTGTTTTCTATGGAGCCGTCGAGAGCTCGTCCAGCCTGAACTAACAACTGCGTAAAACTAGACCAACTGCGAAACCGCCCTCCCCCCGCCCCAGCCCCAGCTCCCGGCGTTAATATGGCGCCTGCGAGCGAGAGAAGCACTTTTCTCGATGTTTAGCAGTTGAAATGTGCTCCCTGAAGGTCACACCAGGCGACGCGCCCGTTGGCTGCCGCACAGGGCGAGGCCGCGGGCCGGGCCGGCGGCAGCGCCCGTAGACCCCGGAGCCTCCGCAGCCCCCGGCAGGCCGCGCCCGCCCCGGCCGCCATCCCGCCGGGGACAACAGAGCGGCCGGGAGCACGGGGCGGGCTCCCACGGCCAGATGTGCCCCGGCTCAGCTTTTTCCCCCCATTTATCTTTCTGTGTGTATAAGGGAATCGTACCCAGCTTCCCTTTCCATCTTATTAGGGAGAAGGAAAAAAAAAAACAACAAACAAAAAACCAACAACAAAAAACAAACACAAAAAAACAAAACCAAACCCCCAAAAAAACCCACACCAAACTGGGGCTCCGGGGGAGTAATTCCTCGTGTCTGGAAACTAAAAGGCTCAAATCTCCTATGTGACCCTGTTAAGACACGGGAGCGCTGTTCGCAGCTACTTTAAAGCGCCCGTCTCGGCCGGTTTGGAGGTCGGAGCTGCTGTTCTTCAGAAAGAGAAGTGTCGTCCAGGAGGCAAACTCTGTCCCCGGGGTTGTGTGCAGGCTCCCTTTCCGCCGGCTAAGTGCACCTACCAAGGGAAGAGAGAGAGGCAGGGCTGCTAACCGCGCTGCTTAAATGTTCTCTGCTTTCTCCTACCGGGGACTAAACAAGGAACAAGCTTTTCCAGCTGCCCGAATAAAATGAGAAAGGTGATTTTTTTTAAAAAAAAAAGCTATTCTTGGCATTTGCGTCCCACTTGAGGAAAGTGTCTGGAAAAAAAATCCCCCAAACTCGACCTAACACACTTGACAATAATCTCCTTTTAAATCTTGAGTCTTGCTACTACATTAGGCTCCGTGATATTGCATTCCAAAGAAAATAGACCGGGTATTAGAAGAGGAATCTCCTCTTCCTAATGAATATTTACCCTGAGGTCATTACATCCGTAATGGTCCTCGCTTAACTTACCTTGCTCCTCTCTTTTCTCTGCTCGAGACTGGGATTTCAATCACAATGCCCTCGATTTTAAAGTGCCGTGTACCATTTAATGGCGGGGTGCAGGCAAGGTTAGAATATTATTGACTTCATGCAATATATAAGATGGATACATTTAAGACTTTTAACTTTTTGTTGCAATGACACGCTGTATTTTTATGAGATACCTATTATGCAGACAGAAGCATTGTGCTGTAGCTGCCTCACAGTTGCTGGATCGTTTCTATCAGATGAAAGATTTTGAATAGTTTTCTTTCAACAATGCATCCTTTTGGTCTTGATACAAAGAATGTAGGCATGGTATACACTTAAACAGCTCTGTCACAGAGCAAGATTAAATAGAGTATATATCGAATCCTGTCTGCAGTATAATACGCGCAGGGAACAGAAAGGAGCTCCCTCCGCCGCTGAAGGAGCCCATTAAGGTCTGATGTCCTGGGAGCATCTTCCCGATTTCCCTTATCTGTGATATTCGCTAAGCTGTTAAAAATCTTTCCGGGCGGGCTTTAAAACGGGCTGTTTCTCGGGGACAGACGGAGTTCGACAGCGGGGTCTTTTCACAAAACCTACCGCTGGGGCTGCGGCGAAGGGGCGAAGAGCGCTCCGTCCCGGCGGCCGCCTGGCCGCGGGGGGCCGGGGCAGCTCGGAGGGGCTCCCGCGCCCCTCCGGACCCGGGCGGCTTCTCCACGCGCTCCCGCAGAGGCGCAGGAGGGGCCCCCGTCGAACACAGCCCACGGTGCGGGGCCCCCCCCCGAGCCCGGCGGCAGCGCCGGGCCGGGCCGGGCAGTGCCGGGAGCGGGACAGGGGGTGCGGGAGCGGGGGGCATGGGCGGGGGGTGCGGGAGCAGGGCGGGGGGTGCGGGAGCGGGGGGTCCGCGCCCGCCGCTCCCCTCCAGAGCTCCCTCAAGCGACTTGCCCGAAGCGCGCGTGCTGAGCCCAACTGCCCTCTCCCCCTCTCCCCAGCTTTGTGCTCTCCACTGATTGAGTCCCCATATTAAGCTCGAGATCCTTTCTAAGCAACTGCTAAGAAGTCAAGAGCATCCTCGCTCGCTTTCTCTGCGTGGCCTTTCATGCCCTCAATTTGTTATTCCGCTGACACTTTTCTTAAAGTTAGCGCCTAGCATTGAAACATTAGCGACAAAAGCCCTGGAAATCTCTCCCTCCTCACCACCAAATCCTCTCACGGGGCAGTGCGTGGCGAATTTTTATTTGATTTCCAATAATCTCTAGCACTTCCGTATGAAACCTACCTCAGCCCAGCGCCTCACCTCCGGGATCTTTTTCAGCTTCTCTTTGGAAAGTAGAGACGCTCAGATTTCCTTCCACGTGCACCCACTAATTTATAAATGAGTGTATACAGCTGTCTCCGTGTATATCTATGTCTCTATATCTGCAGTAACGCTTTCATTTTGTGTCAAAATAACATATCCTGTCACTCCACGCCAAAAGTATATTTATCGAATGAAATAGCACCGCAAGCTGCATCTTCTTTATCAAACCTTCATTTCTGTTTTACCCAATTGTTAAATATCTTTTCATTTCTTTCCCTATTTTAAAATATGTATTATAGTAATTGTTACTTGGAGGTCTTTTTTGTATCTATAGCTCCTTTGATTCATATCTTTTCCTTTCTTTTAATCTTGTTATGAGAAATTATATACACATTTCTCAGGAAATCCAGGGAGCGTAACTTTATTAAATAAAAACCTCCTAATCCTGGAGTTTCACAGCACATACCAATTTTTTCAAAGTACACGTTCCTAACCCATGTTTTTTGAATGAAGATCCCTAAGTCCTCTTCACTTTATTACGCGGATTTTCTGAAATGATTCTTCAGCTCTCGGATTTAAATAAGTTTCAGTGTGAACCAAGAATGAACATTATCCTCTAACCTGAGGTCAAGTGAAGGGTGATTTACATGACAAAGAATAATGCCCATTTTGTCCAATATGAAACAACTTCACCTTCGGCATCATTAAGAAGAATTTAGCACTTTCAGGGCTTTGGGGGCTGGGGTTTTTTGGTAAATAGTTGGCTATGTATAGCGCAATTTCCCTTTTATAAATCACAATACAAAGGCCAACTTCTTGTGCTCTTGAATTTCGGCATTATTTTTATAGCCTTAAGTAGAGCGAATTTGCACCTGCTGGTATTTAAACTTTAACATATTAGCTGGGGAGGACTTATCAGCCCCGCGCACTGCCTCGAAACAAATTAACAATCTTCATTAAAGTAAAGGAAGGGGGGTGGGGGTGGGGAAATGTGACCATTTAAGTCGCTGTCCCGGATCTCCCCGATCTCTGCAGGTTCCGACTGGATTATTTGGGGTCCTTCTAGCAGCAGAGTTACCGCTTTTCTCCCCCTCCCCCCAATACACACACACTCGCTTCCAAATTTCTGCTTCTCCCCGGGCGCTTTAACCCTCTCGCTACCTCCTTGCCCTCTGCCCGCAGCGGTGCCCTCAGAGGGAGGTTGCGGAGGGGCAGAGGCGGCTCCGCTGCGCTCCTGGGGCTCGGCCCCGGGGCCGCTCCCACCGCACCTCCCTTTAAGAGCGCTTCCCCAGAAAAATCGGGTCGGGCTCTCGGAGGTTCCTTCTCTCTCTTTGATGGCCATTTTCGGCTGATCTCGCGCCCACCCTCCCTCCCCTCCTCTCTCTCTCTCTCTCCCACACACACACACACACACACACACTACAAGAGCCCGTGCGGAACTGATCTTAATCCAAATATCAAACTCACCGTCCGGAGGATCCTGCCTGGACAAAGTTCTGCTCTGCTGGCTCTCAGACTTACAGAAACGACCGTCACCCCTCGTTAGAAGCTCAGGGCCGGGGAGAGGGGCTGCAGGCGGAGGGCCACGGGCGGGGAGCTCAGCTCCCCGGCTCTGCCTCTGCCGGCTCTGCGCCCCGAGGGGCGCGGGGCACCGACACCCCCTTCCTCGCCGGCGGCTCCGGCGCTCCCGGGATGGGGCCGCACCGGGCACCGGCCCCGGGATTTCTCCCGCGGACACGGGCGTGCTCACCCAGCCGTGCCTCCGCGGGGAGATCCGCGGGCTCCCCGCGGCGGGAGGGGTCCCCGGGGCAGCGCCCCGGCTCTGCTGGGCCGCCCGCTTCTTTGGAGAGTGGGGGGAGAGGCGGCGGGGGCGGGGGGGGTGGTGTCGTGTGCTTGTTCACAGCTACACCGGGAAGTGGAAGCATTTCGTGTTTACAACCGGCTCCGGCTTGTAATGGTGAGATGTAGTTCAAGCAGCGCTCCTGTGTGTCGCGGGCTCTTAACTGGAGCTTTGCTCAGTCATTGAGAGCAATAGAAAGTATATGGAAATCAATATATAGACAGTGTGGAGGGCAGATAATGGATTCGAGTCAGTGAGTGTTATAATCTGCATTATGGGCTTCCTATTGTTTAGACTGAGCACAAATTTCCAAAGGGTGAAGTGTTGGGTTGGGTTTTTTTTCCTCTCTCCCTCTCCCTTCTTTTTGGAGGGCTTTGTATGTATAGGGGGAGGGAGGGTGTTAAATCCTCCTGCCACAATTATCAGAGTACCCCCCTCTTCTCGCCCGCCCCATCTGATTTTAAAGGTAGTGCTTTCACGGCGAAGCTAATGACTTTCATTTAATTGAACATGCCCTGATGTAGCGGATTGTTCTCGCAGCCCTGCGCCTTTGTTGCTTTTGGGGGGGAAATAAAGCTAATCAAACCTTTTGTCACGGCCAAATTCTCCCTCAGGGTCTCCCAAACATTTGTTTGAATAATTCACCTCAAGAATTGAAAATACTAATTGATTTTAAAATGCTAGCCCGGAGGGACGGGGAGGTGGGGGGGGGGGGGTGGGGCGGGGGGGGGGGGGAGCCTGGAAATTAGAGGCGAAGAGCAAACGTCTACCTGCCAGCGGCGAAGCCTCCGCAGTCGCTGCCCTCTCCGGGAGCCGGGGCCGGGCTGCGCCTCCCCCCACCCCCCCCGCGGACTGCGGTGCCCCCGCCGCTGCCGGCCGCCCGGTCCGTCCCCTCCCTCGGCCTCTTGTCCCCCTCCCCGCCGCCAAAGTGCGCCCGGTCACCTCGGTCTCGGACGCTCCGCTAAAGTGCCGGCGGTGGCAGGGGTGGGCTCCGCCGGGCGGGGAGGGGATCCCGGTCCGGGCGCCTCGGCCCCATTCAGGGAAGAATTTTGATGCGATTCATTAGAAGTAACGAGTTGACATAAGGTAAATCTACATCGAGGGGGCCTTTCTTTGAGTGCATGGGGAAGCTTCATTAACCATCGCTAACAAGGCGTGCAAATGCTCTGATTGGGCAGCTTTCTTGTAACGCCAGGGCCTTAGCAGGATGCCCACCTAATGAGGGTCACTACAAGAGACTGATAAAATATTCAAATTTTCCGTCGCACCAGGAACTTTGTACTAAAGGAGAAAGTTGAGGCAACTGTGTGCTTGTTTACCTTGGGAAGGCACACTCGGGGGAGAAGGCATCTAGCTCTGACATCTCCATCTCCCAGAGAAGCCCCGAGCTGGATGGTCGCTGCTTTTTGGACGTTTATTTGTTAAATCCGTCGACAGATTTCCCCCCGCCTTCCCTCGGTCTAATTATGTTTCTCCCGGGTTTAATGCGCTGATAAATAACTTGTCTGCGAGCTTCCACGCTTTCTTTCTTTTCTTTTCTTTCCTTTTTTTTTTTTTTCCCCTTGAAGAAGAATTATTAAAATCAGCCTGATGGCTTTAATGATACGTCAATCATTTCAAAGTTGCTGCTTGTTGCTAATATGTCAGCCTCTGTACACATCACCGCTACTTTTCTCGCTGCCGCGTTTAAAGGCTGTCCCCTCCTCCCCCCGCAATTTGTTTCTTCAAGTTTTCATTGCTAGGTTACGATTTCTAATTAGAGCTAAGTATTTCACTTAATATTTAATTTAGACGCCCAGCACATATATCATACCTAGATCAGTCAATCAAGTGTCCCTTGTTGATAATGCTACATCATTAAGAGTTGTGTTTAATTCAGGAGCAAGCGACTGCACGGCTGCTGCTGCTGCTGCTGCAGAGCAGGTAACTTTGGCTGGGGGGGGGGCTGCCGGCAGAGCCGGGGGGGTGGGAGGGTGGGGGGAAGCAGCCCAACCGGGCGGCGGCTCCGGTTCCATCGCCTCCTCGGGAAAGTTTGCTGCTTCCCAAGCCGGCACCTCGCCGCGGAGGCGAGCTGCACTCCTTTTCTCCCTCCTTTCAAAAAAAAAAAAAAAAAAAAAAAGAATTTGGTATCTCACGTTTTCCTCCTTCAGCCTCCGTGTTTACGCAAAATAAAGGGGCGAGGGGGGTGTCCCCAAAAGTTTAACTTGGAAGCTGGAGCATTGTTTTGGACCAGTAATAAAATACCCCCCTCGGCTTCTTAAACCAATCCAAACCGTTAAAAAAAACACTTGCCCACTTGTTTCTTAGCACGACCGGTACCGCACACATCGCATCAACAGGGCCGGATGGGCCACATCTTACACATCCACCAAATGCGCATTCATTTATCTCGGGAAATCGTGACTAAAAAAGAGAGGGAGAGGAAGAGAGAGAAAGAGGGAAGGATGGAGGAGGATAGATGTGTTTCTAAAGACAGCATCCGTGCAAAATGGTCAGCGCTTGTCACTGAAGACTGACAACAATTCAGTTAAATCGTAGCAATAATAATAAAAAGCCTAACAAGACCAACGCGATGGGTTCTCCTTTACCTGCCCCGGGCTCTCCCTCTCTCCCCTCTCGCCTTCCCCCTCGCCGCGGCCGCGGTGCTGCATTTTCCGCTCGCCGGTACCGCGACCGCTACGCCCCAGCCCCGTCTGAACCCCTGCCTCCCCCGATAAAAAAATAATCAGCCCTTGCAAGCCTCGACTGAGTCACTCCCGAGTCAGGATTAAGGGGCACTAACTAGGCAGCAGAAAATCGCAGCCTCCTGGGAGCGACCATCAAAACAAGCAGGGAAATAAAAGAGCTTCGCTCCCTGCTTCCCTTCCTCTCCCCGGAAAAGTCCTCCAGGTTGGCAGCCCGACACACACACACACACCCGCGCACACACACACACACACACACACACACACACACCCGCACACTCTCACACAAACACGCGCGCACACACACACACCCGAACAACTTCGCGGGGCTCCCGCCAGAAGAGAGCACGGGCTTGTCCTGGTTTATTTAGGGGAGGGTTGGTTTTGGTTTTGTTTTGGTTTTTGGTTTTTTTTTTTTTTTGGGGGGGGGGGGGGGGGGGGGAGTTGCTCCCCTGCCCTGCAGAGCCACATGTCATTCCGGCAGCTAAAACAATGAATCATGTGGGATCAAGTAAGATTGGCTGGGACCGGGCGGCGAGGGGTTCCCCAGCCCGGAGAAGATGGCCATGGGCGGCGAGGGGGGGACCCCGCCTGCCACCGCCGCGGACCCCCGAGCCCCAGTGCGGGGGTGGGGAAGGGCTGGGGGGCCCCCCCGAAGCAGCTCACCCCTGGGGGGCTCCCCCGCGGACCTCCGCCCGCCCGTAACAAACTTACAGGATCCGGAAAGGATTTTCCCAGCCGAGCGGGCAGCCTCTGCCCAGCCCCGTCCGCCGCCGCCGTGCTCCCGCTCCGCTGCCGCTCCCGCTCCGCTGCCGCTCCCGCTCCTGCCGCCACCGGCCGCACCCGGCTCCGCGCCCCGCTGCGCGCGTCACTCCGCGCTGCCCCGCGCGCCGCTCCGCGCCGCTGCGCGCTGCCAGCGGCTGCTCCCGGCCGGCCGCGGCTCGGCGCCCGGCGGGTCCGGGCTCGGCTTTAGCCGGTCCCATTGACAGCTCGCAGCCAGCAGCTGCAGTCATTAAAAGCCATTTACACCCTGGCCTCCCCGCACAAAGCTAGCGCGCCAACAATTATCTGCTTGCACATTTCAGGGCATGCGAGCGTGTCCCTAACAGGCTTAGGGGAGCGCTGAATCCCCGGCCAGGCTGGGCAAGCACCGGGCCCGCTCCCCAAGGTCTGGCTTACGACCACCGCGCCTCGGTGACCCGCGCCGGCGACCCGCGGGGGCAGGCGCAAAGGTTTTAGGACGCTGGTTCCGTCCTTGCGAAAGAGCTTCTGGCTGGCAGAGCTGCTGTGCTGGGCGTCCGCGGGCGCGGAGAGGAGAGGAGAGCGGGCTTCAGAAGGACCTTGGTATTAGCCAGTAGGCACACCAGGGTGGTGGGTTTTCTCGGCTTTAAACACACAGGCATTGCAAAGCCCTGCAGAAGGATATTTTGGAAGGAAGATTTTCACCAGAAATGCGGTTGTTATATGTTTCATATGCCTGGGGAAAAGAAGAAAAGAAAGGAAAGAAAGAAAATAAAAGAAAGAGAGAGAGAGAAAGACACAAAGAGAGAAAGTGAGAGAGAAGGAAAGAAAGAGCAAGAAAGAGAAAGAGAGAAAGAAGGAAAGAAGGAAAGAAAGAAAGAGAGAGACAGAGAAAATACATTGAAGCTTCGAAAGGTTCATCAGGAATCCTAATAGAGGGATGTAACCTATAGGCAAACGACCAGTGTATGATCGTCTGGGAGATTAAAAAAAAAAAAAAAAAAAAAAAGCCGGTTTGGATTTTATTCTGGAAATTTTAAGGTAGTTTAATTTGCAGCTTGAAGAAAAATGGAATCAAATATTAAGAAACTCCCGCAGGAATTCCCCCCACCCTCCCCTCTGTAATCCTTTACATAAAAGGAAAGGATTACAAAGAAAAAGATTTTGTGTGTGTGTGTATTAAAAACTTTGGCTAAACATATTGTTGTCCAATTAATACCTCCAAGTCGATTTGTAGAGGGACTGAGAAGTCTCTTTCCCTCCTTAGCTGTACAACTGGAAATAGAAGCCAGGGAGGGAGGGAGGGGGAAAAAGTTTTCCCCCAGTCTGTTAACAGAAGTGTTTAAGCAGATCGCTAAAAATTAGGAGGGCGAGTTATTTCCATTAGGACTACGAAGCCATGTAGCTCACCGATGACAGTTTAGTGGAAATCAGATGAATGTGTAATACAGCGAGCTTCTTCCAGTCCAGCAGCTCTTCCAACTGGACCTATTCATCTGCCACTTGGAATTATTTCACGAGGAGTGCGCTGTGAAAGGATCACAACCAGTTTGGAGCCCAGCTAAAGAACTTCTACCACCCATAGCAGTATTATTATTATCCTTCGGATAGGGCAAGTCACGCTATGTTTTCACATTTTAATTGTAATATCTCTCTTCCCCCCCCTCCTTCCCTCCATTGATGTCTGAAAGTAGTTTGGGCTCCAAGCCTCACCCCTCGATCTCCATCGGAATGCAGAAAAGATCTTTAAAAAAGTTTTGAATTCCTCAATGATTTTTCTTCTAGAAAGGCGGCTTAGGATAATTATTTCAGCTTTATTGAGGGCAGATTAGTTGAAGTCTGGATGCTGCGTTTCAATACTCGTTGTACATGCCTTTACAATGTCGGTATTGTTTGCTACTGTGTGTGAACCTATTCAAAATATACACTTTTTAACACCAAGCAAAGTCCTGTCTAAATATACACAGTAAGTCTGGAAAGATGTCCATGACCCGTACAAATCTCTGTAAATCACACTTCCATAGCTACAGAAACTAAACAAAAGAGTTACCAGCTCAAGATGCTGATTAAATCTTCTTAAAAGCAACATACCTAATAATAAATATAGCTGCATGGTAGCAAGGTCTGACGACCCAGCTAGGTCTTACTGAGGGGTGGACTCAAACCACCACAGAGATTTCCCTTGCTCCCAATTAAAAGAAAGAAAGAAAAAAAAAAAAAAAGCAAGCAAGCAAGAAAGAAAATAAATCTGGGTTCAAACCCGCTTTTGCTCGCCTCCCTTTCTTCCTCCCCGCACAGAAGCCCTGCAAGTTGGCGGCAGAAATTGCGGGGAAAAGGAGAGGTGCGGTGTAAAGCCCCGGAGGGTTTGGGGCTGAGGACCAGCCCGGCAAGGTCGCCGGGCTCGGGAGAAAGGAAGGGGCGAGGAGAGGTGAGGCGGGTGGGAGGAGGAAAGCCGGAATGAAAGAAAAACAAAGTGGAGAGAGGGAAGAGAAAGGAGAGGAAAGAGAAAGGAGAGGGAAAGGGAAGGCGAGAAGGAGCGGGAGGGCGGGGGAAGCCGGGCGTGGGACGGGGGAGGCAGCGAGCGGGGCGCCGGCGGAGCCGGGCGTGGAGCCGGGCGCGGAGCCGGGCGCGGAGCCGGGGCGGCCGCAGCGGGTCCGGGCCGGGCGCCCTGCGCGGCTCTCGGCGGAGCCGCCGCGGAACTCTGCGGGCAGCGGATCCCTCCTTCCGCGGGAGGAAGAGAGCGGGAGAGGGGAGGAGAGGAGAGACTCCTCGGGGAAGCAGGGCTAAACCCAGCCTGTACTGTATATGCCTGCTTCTGGGAGGGTCACCGGCGTGAGGATGGGTCTAATGATCTCATCTTTCTTTTCTTCCCCGGCACTATTAGTGCTCAGATAGGCAGAATGAAGTGAAACTACGTGCAAATCATGTGTAAATTGTCTCAGTTAGGAGCCCTTTATCCGAACGTGTATCCCAGCCTGGCCCATTTACTTTCCCCCCGTATCTCCTTTAGCTTTAACGAGGCTCGTTAAGATCACAATAATATTCCACCCTCTAATTGCTCATCCCATTCAACAAATATGTGCACACTGCTTTTCGCATTATTTGATCCCTTATTTAGGAGGGGTGTGGAGAGGGAGGGGGGAGAGACAGGGAGAAGGGGAAGTGCTGAGATTAGGAGTTGCAAAGATTAAGAAAAAAAAAAAAAAAACAACCAGGCTTTTCCACCAACCGCCCCGCTTCCCTCCCCCCCCGTGCATTTGGGCGAAGTGGTAAAAACCTTCCTTACGTACTCCGTAATGATTGGCAGGGCTGACAGTGATTGGCAGGGGCTGCCATGGCAACGCCACAACGACACTCAGAAGACCAATAGAAAAGCGAAACAAAATGTTTCAGCGCTGCACTCACTGTGGATTTAGGGGAGATATTATGAGGCTGTTGTCATTAGGGCGATTGCTGTTGAATCACTGAATCCTGACTCGGCGGCGGCGCGGGGCCGGGTGTGTGTGAGTGCGTGTGTGTGTGTGCGTGTGCGTGAGTGCGTGTGCGTGTGTCCGCGTGTGCGTGTGCGTGTGTGTGCCCCCGTGCCTCTATGTGGCTGTGTGTGCGTGTGCGGGTGTGGATGCGTGCGCGGTGCGTGTGCCCCTTCCTCCCTTCTTCCTCCCTTTCTTTCTTTTCTCCTTGATTTATCTCCCCCTCTCCCCGGTCATCCCATGGTGTTCAGGTCCCCGCTAGAGCTTTATCCCACCCATTTCTTCCTGCCAAACTTCGCCGCCGACCCGCACCACCGCTCCCTCCTTCTCGCCAGCGGCGGCGGCGGCAGCGGCAGCGGCTCGGGCTGCAGCCCCGGTGCCGGCGGCGGTGGAGGCGGCAGCTCCCGGGCACCCCACGAAGAGTTGTCAATGTTTCAGCTGCCCACACTCAACTTCTCCCCGGAGCAAGTGGCCAGCGTCTGCGAGACGCTGGAGGAGACTGGAGACATAGAGAGGCTGGGGAGGTTCCTCTGGTCGCTGCCGGTGGCGCCGGGGGCATGCGAGGCCATCAACAAGCACGAGTCCATCCTCCGCGCCCGGGCGGTGGTGGCCTTCCACACGGGCAACTTCCGAGACCTCTACCACATCCTGGAGAACCACAAATTCACCAAGGAGTCCCACGGCAAGTTGCAGGCCATGTGGCTCGAAGCGCACTACCAGGAGGCCGAGAAGCTAAGGGGTCGCCCGCTGGGGCCGGTTGATAAATACAGGGTGAGGAAGAAGTTTCCGCTGCCCAGGACCATTTGGGATGGCGAGCAGAAGACGCACTGCTTCAAGGAGAGGACTCGCAGCCTCCTGAGGGAGTGGTACCTGCAGGACCCTTACCCCAACCCCAGCAAGAAAAGGGAACTGGCTCAGGCCACGGGGCTCACCCCCACGCAAGTAGGCAACTGGTTCAAAAACCGAAGGCAAAGAGACAGAGCAGCGGCGGCTAAAAACAGGTCAGTGGGGCTGCGGGGCCCCGCTCCGGGGCGGGGGGCCAGGCGGGCGGCGGGGCCCCGCGGGCGGCCGCGCTCCGCGGCTCGGCTCGGCTCAGCGGCCGCCCGGCCGGCAGCGCGCCTCTGCTTCTCCTTCCCTCCTCCTCCTCCTCGTCCTCTCCATCACCGCCACGGGAGCAATCGGTCGCCCCGCCGGGCGAGTAGGTCTCCTCCCGGCAGCCGCAGGGATGCGGCGGGGGCAGGCGCGGCTCAAAGTTGCCTGGCGCGCCCCAAGCCCTGCCCGTGCTCCCCACGGGCTCCCGGGGTGCGGGCAGGGCCGGGGCTCACCCGCGGGCGTGGGCAGCTCCGTGCGGGGGCAGCGCCCGGCTCTCCCTGCTTCCCCCCCGCAGCGGGAGCCGGGGAAGCCCGCGGCCCCGGGTCCCCGGGCTCGGGTTTTGCCCCCGGCCCGCCGGGCTCTGCCTCCGGTCGGGCTCCAGCGCGGCTGCCCCGCCGAAGGGCCAAGGCGGGCGGTGGGAGCCGGAGCGGGTTTCGGCAGGGCGGGCGGCTCCGCTCCGGTGATTCGTGCTGCTCTGCATGCGCGGCCGGACCTGCACACGCACAGCCCAGCGCCGTTTGGCGCGGGCAGGAGAAGGGAGAAAAGCCTTTAGGAGGTAGGGAAAGCTCTTTTTTCCCCCATCCCCATTTCTCTGTTTACACCACATGGCGACCTGGTCCTGTGTTCCCTGTGCATTTACGCTTGAATTTATCTGCGTGTCTCCCGGTGTCTTTTTTTTTTTTTTTAATTTTATTTTTTTATTTCTGCTTTGCCATGGTAAAAGCGAGGCAACCTTCTTTCATTTTTTTTTCTTTTTCTCACGACCCTTCGTAAAAGTTATTTTGCAAATGAAAATGGACCCTTAATCCAGTTTGACATACTGTTTTTATTTTAATTTAAGTTTGGCTACCGCTGTAAGCGTGTTAACAAAACTTCTTGTTCTTGTAAACGCTGTCTCTTAAATTCCTTCTAATTATGGCACTGATGCTATTGATTCAAGATTCTGGAGGAGAAATGCAACCTAAAAGTGCCTCGCCATTTAATTTCCATTAAATGGAAAACAGATCAGCTTAGGACTGTAAATAAACAGAAGTTGCCTACGGATGCTTTTGTTGACTCAGTGCTGTTGACAGCAGTTGAATGCACCAGGAATTGTAAATGGGAGAAAAATCAAAGACGCTGAAATTAGACAACTTAAAATAATGAGAAATGTAGAATAAGCCGGCTACATTTTTTCTGTTCTTTGCAGGCAGTTAAATAGAAAATACCCCAGTGAGAAGCAGTTGAGCGAAGAGTGTATTCTGATTCACACTGGCAGTGCTAGGCGCTAGAGGTTGTGGCTGGCTGCTCAGCCCAGGACTTTTAGCCCTTATCCTCCAGTCAGGCTTTCTTTGGGTTTCGAGCGGAATAAACGGGCGCAGAGGAATATTCACGGCACGCTAGGGAACCTAAAAATCATTTATTGCCTCTCGAAAAAAAATGTTGACCGGCAATGTACCCTTAAGTGTTGGCGGTGAAAGGACCAACACTTTAAAGCTAATTTTGGCTTTCAGATGGAAAAGGAACTTAAATTTCGAGCCGAGGGAAGCTCTGTGTTCCACCATCGCCCCTTTTTTTAAATTTTATTGATAGCGCTGCATCCCCGGGACAGGACTTCTCTTCAGTCCTGCCGCAAAGCCCAGAGTATTTATCTGTCCACTGGAAAATATGTAGACAGACATTCGCCAGAGCACAAAACGAGGATCCCGTACGACCCCTTTCCCTCTGCAGAGGGGTCCGTGCAGCTTTCCGCGGCCGCCGAGTGTTCGAGGAGCTCCCGCGGAGCCGGTGTTCTCTAGGCCCGCGGTGCGGCGGCGATGACCGCCTGTCCGGGAACGCGCTGCTCCCGCTCTTCGAACCGCGGGGCAGGGAACCGCTCCCCCCCACCCCGGCCCCCGCCATACCGCCGCCTCCCCGTCCCCTTTCCAACCGCTTCCCGGCGGGGCCCTGCCCCCACCGGGCGCCCGGCCCCGGCCGCGGGGAAGCCCCGGCTCGGCCGCTCCCGCGGCGGGGGCAGCGCGGCCCGGGCGCACGGCTCGGCCTTGCCGCTCCCAGGCTCCGCGGCGCTCCGCGGGAAGGCGGCCGGGCCGGGCCGGGCCGAGCCGCGCCGGGCCGGGCCAGGGGGTCCGCACCGCTCCGCTCCGCTCCGGGCCGGGGCCGTGGCTGTCCCCGGGCCGGCCGGGGTGGGGCGGGCGCCGTCCCCTCGGCGGCGGCGGCGGCGGCGGCGGCGGCGGCCGGTGTCTCAGAGGGGCTGTGCTGTTGTTTTGTCTCCCGGCGCGCTGCAGGCTCCAGCACCAGGCGATAGGACAGAGCGGCATGCGGTCGCTGGCAGAGCCCGGCTGCCCGACACACAGCTCGGCCGAGTCTCCGTCCACGGCGGCCAGCCCGACCACCAGCGTCTCCAGTTTGACAGAAAGAGCCGAGACGGGCACCTCCATCCTCTCGGTAACCTCCAGCGACTCGGAATGTGATGTATGATATCGGAAAACAAACAAACAAACAAACAAACAAAAATAAAAAATATCCAAATCCAAACAGCCAAGCACCCTCTCCCCGACCCGAGCAAAACAAACCGAGGCAACCTAGAATCAGGACACACACACGCATGCACGCACGCACACAGCCAGGAGGAAAGAAAAGGCCAAACCCGACCCAAACATAATAACAAACAAACAGACAGGGATCAGAGAATCCACCACCACCACCGTCAGCCAACACCACCACCAAGAGATGGAGCTAAAACTTCAACAGTCACAAACGCTGGTGCTGCAGCGGGGGGGGTGGGGGTGGGGGCGGGAAATAATAATTATTATATATATAAAAAGAAAAAAAAGAAAAAAAAACAAAGCAAAAGTGACAATTGTATTCTTTTTAGGACAAGCACGATTTCTCCTTTGCGCTTTTCCATGGACGCATTTCACCCACTTGCATGATGATGATGATTAAATTTGTATCTGGGAAAAAATATTCTCTATAGTAAAGGAAAACAAACTGAAACCAGACAAACAAACGCAAACTCCGATCGAATTTGTACAAAAATCAAAAATAAAAAAAAAAAAATTAAAAAGGAACTCCTTGAAGAGGGAAATAACAAATGTTTATCGCCTTTTTGTTGGTCCTATTTCTCTCTCTTTCTCTCTCCCCCTCCCTTTCTCTCTGTTGTCTTTTTTTTTTTGATGTTGGTTTTTTTTTTTTTAAGTCCAAGTGATGGTCCAGCCAAGATGCAATTTTCTGTTTTTTTGTTCAGCAGACAATCATTTTATTCGTAAGCACCTTTTTTTCTACACTTCTGTCACTGCCTGTGTGGGTACTGGTTATAAATGTGGAAAAAGAATAGTTATGACTGTAACAGATTTTTATTTTTATTTCAAAATTTTATATGAATTATGTATATCTTAATGATGCGGTCATTTTCCCAGTTTGTAATATATGTGTAGAAATGCTTGTATATGATATTTGCTCTACACTTTCTTTCTTCCTCCCCCCTCTCTGTCTATCTCCCTCCCACCCTTTCTCTCTCCTTTTTATTTTCCTTGACTCGGTGTTCCTTGCACAAACTTAGCTGTCAAGATCTGACGTGCTAGGTTTTCAAAAGGGACCTCAGCGATAGAAAAAAAAAAAAAAAAGGAAAAAGAAAAAAAAAAAGCTTAGGGTGCAACTGTAGTTATCTTATGCAAAAGCTATTTTGAGTATTTCATAGCAGCTTTGGGGGGTCTCTTCTTAAACTCCACGTAGGACGCTTAAACTATTGTTTCCTTAACTGCGTGTTTATCTATATGTACAAACTTTCTAAATGAAATACAGTATTCCATTTTCTTATCTATCCAGCGATGTTGGTGTTTTTGTCCGCCACGGAAAAACACGCTCTCCCCGTGGGCGCCTCGCCCCGCGCCCTGCCCCGCCGCGGCCCCTGCGCCCCCGCCGGCCCCCGCCTTCCCCGGCTCGGCGGGACGCCCCGGAGGGATTCTGGGGGGACGGAGCGACCCTGCGAGGAGGCTGCGGGCGGCAGGGGGGACACCGGGCCGCGGTAGCGGCGGCGGCGCGGGGCGAGGGGCACGGCCGCGTCCCCCCGGGTCCCCTCGGCCACAGCGGGCTCCAGCGTTTCCCCCCACCACCCCCCCCGGGTCCTTTTTTTTGTGCACTCCGAGCTGAAAGGCTTCCCCTGGCCGCCTGTCTGCAGGGCCGGGTGTCTCCAGAGAGCGGTTAAGGCATTTCGGGATTTGTTTTGTAGCTTTAAATGAAAACAAAAACATAAACTCCTCGCCCTAAGCGGGCTGCAGCTCCTCCCCTCGAATCCGGAGTATATTGTAATGTGCTGAAAGAAGCCTTTATTTGCATGACTAACAGTATTTCAGTATTTCAGCATCTTTTTTTTTTTTTTCCTTTTCTTTCTTTTTTTTTTTTTTTTTCATTAAAGTTTTGCTTTGCCCTGGGCAGATTATTCAGCCGTGAATTAACGAGAGGTAAATTCTAAACTTGTTTTTACTTGAAAATACAATTTTGAAACTTAGCAGGGATTTAGGGAGAAATGTGACTGGAATTTCTTGACCATTTCCAAACTAATTTGGACTTCCGATCTACCTTTGTGTTTCCCGAGTCTTCCCTCCCTCTTCCGTCCTCCCCTGTTTTTGGGAAGTCCGAGTTAGGTTTACGAAAAGCCTTAGGAAGCGCCTGGGCTTCCCCTCGCGTCCCCCAGCCCCAAGAGGCTACGTGGGGACCTGTGAGAACCCCCCAGGGTGTGAGATTTTAGAGCAAGCCACTAATGGGTAATTGTAAGGAATAAGCTGATGTGCAAATACGTTCACACACCCTTGGTGTCCCTGAGGAAAAGCCGCGCGTGTGCGCGCAGCGAGCGCGTAGGGGACGTGTCCCAACGTGAGAACCCCCTGGCTGGGCCGCTGATCGCCCGCGAACCGCGGAGACCCGCGTAGGGGTGTGTGGGGGGATTTCCTTTCCGTTTCCCGGTGGGAACCACGGCGGGGAAGGGACACGGACGGGCCGAGGCAGCGCCCGCCCCGTCGGGTCCCCCCCCCCCCCCCGCCCCGCGGGCTTCGCTCAACGCGTGGCTCCGCGGCGGGGTCTGCCCACGGGCAGCTCCGGCAGCGTCACTGCCCCGTCGCCAACACGAGTGGGGAGTTAAAAGAAAATAACCTCCGGTTGTACGGAAGCGAAATGGACGGGAATTGCTTCGGGCGGGGGAACACACACAATAGGGCTCCCGTGTTCCGCGCGGGTCGTGTGATGGACCTAGTTCTTCCCCTCCCCCATGCGGCTTTTAGAGGGGAGAATATTTCTCACCCAGGAGGGGATAAATGGCTCCCCAATGGCCGGCACCCTCGCACGGGTCTCACGCTTGAGCTCGGGCTGCTCTTTCTCTCCCCCCCCACCCCCACACCCCCCCCGGCACCGAGGCAGCGGAGAGGCCTTTATAGGGAAAAATCCCGGCCCTTCCACTCACCCCTGGGGTTGGGGAGGAAGGAGATCTTCGATGTCGGTACATTGTTTCTGAGCACAATATTTCTGCTTCTCGCCGGTAGCAGTGTAGTTCTCGTCCTGCTTTATTTTTAGCGGGATTTAATACCTGAAAGGATTCAGAGGCGTGAAAGTTGGGGAATAATTTTTTTTTTAACTTTCTCTTCCTTCGTTTTCGCGTCTCGAAGCTGCAGCTAGAAGGCTAGAAGGCGTCAAGCCCGTAGCAATAATCTACCTCAGCTGAGCCGATAGGTTTGGATTTTTCTTCCCTCTGATTAAGCCTCCACAGGATCGCCCCGTCGTGCCGTGGCAGTTAGGAGAGGCCAGGGATCGCCCTTAGCCTCACCCCACCCGTACCTGGCCTCGGGATCCAGCCTTCCTCCCCTCCGGCCTCCCAGGCAGGGCCCTTGCTCCCACGCCATTTGCCACCCCTCATCCCCGAAAAATTACCCCAAACTGCCCCTCTGGGGGTGCACGCCTCTCCCCGGAGTCCGCAGGCCTTTGTGCGGGGCGGTGGGGGGGGCAACACACATCTAGGGGGCACCGGTGCCTGCGCGGTTTCGGGGTGCCGAGGGTGCAGCTAATGATATGCTGTTTCAAAGCCGGGCTCCGTAATGGATAAATGATGTTGTTTTAGGATTTGCATTAAAAACCTGAATGGCTGATTGAGGTGTAAATCTATGAAAAGCTGCGTTTAAGCCTTCTCACCCACTAAATCCATCTGCCCCGGGAAGATAGGGCCTATCGAGCCCCGCCAAACCGGAGGGCTGCTCCCTCCCTGCCCCTGGCCGAGCATTATCGACAGCCCCTCTCCAGCATTGGTTTATTATCCGCGCCGAGCTCGGCCCTTGATTAAGATGAAATTACTCGGAAGCTGAAGTGCGTTTGATCAATATTTAAGCGAAAGCCGGAGGCCGGGAGGCAGCTGGCCGGAGCCCGGCGGCACACCGGGCTGCCTCCCCGGGAGCCGGCCCCGCTGCCCCGGCCCTCCCCGCCGCCTCCCGCCCGCGCCCGCGGGGGCCCGGCCCGGCCCTGCCCCACCCGTCGGAAGTCGGGCCGGGACCAGCCGGTTCCGGGAGCGATTTGGAGACGAGCGTTGCCCCCACGGCCCCCCGCCACCCATCCCCTCGCCGTGGGGCTGTACCGCTGCCTCCATCCCCACCGAGCTCCGGTTTGCGGCCCCACGGGGGTGCGTGTACTCCGGCGTGCGGGCCTGGAGACCACCGGAGTCACCTGCCCGCCTTCCTCCCTCCCCCTTGCCGCTGCCCGAGGGCCGGCCCGAGCCCTTGAGCGGGGCTGGGTGTCCTTTGTGTGCCTGCTGGGCCGCGGTCAGGCGTGGGCTTCGATCGGCCCCGGCTCCCTCGGCCCGATCGATTACAGCCGCCTTTTCGGGGGACTTGAATATCTTTGCCCGTTGCCCTTAATTTTTAGCATACCCAGATGAGGTTACTGCCCCGGCCCGAAGTGAAAAGAAATGTGGACGTTGGTGCCCTGGTATTGCTCTGATTTCTTCGGTTAGCTGAGCACAACTTTCTATTCGTGTTTATTCATGCAGGTTCTTATTGAGCTCCACATCGCACTGGCCTGGATTCCGCGTGTAGGGAGAGGACAGACAAACGTTGCCTTTTTCTAGAGCACACACACGCACACGCACACGGGTGTGCGCGCGCACACACACACACACACACACACACACACAAAGTCCGAAATGCAGAGGGCACCCGTGGCCTGTAGCCGCACGCCACCCTGCAGAGAGGCCTGATACACCGAAGTTTGTAAATGGTGTATAAAAAAGGGGGAAACGAACCAAACCATCCAGTTGCAAACTGACCAAGGGCTGGAGAAGGCAGGGAGGCGTGTGTGTGTGTGTGTGTGTGTATAGAAAGAGTTGGGAAGAAAAAGCACTAAGGACATCACCGACGGTCGTGCTAAATATTCCCTTCTGGTACGGTAATGACAAAAGGCAGGGGCTGTCGGGATATAGCTATGATTAAATGATACTAAAGGGATTTGTGTTGCTGCGTCTGAGGGAGGGACGGCTGTGAGGTTTTGTCTTCGGCGCTGTTCTTTTTTTATTTTGGAAGCAAGGTGTTTTCAGACCAGGAGGCTTCAAAGCGGCTCGGCACCTCGGGATCTGCAAGAGAAGAAAGATGAAAAAGCGTAAAGAATAAAGAGAGGGTAGATGTAAATATCTGGAAGTGTGTGGTTCGAATTGCCTCCCTGTAAGCGAGATGAAGTGGCAGGATCGGCTCTCCCTGCGGCAGGCAGGTTCTTTGCCGAACAGGTCGGAAAAGAAAGAAGAAAACTACACTAGAAGTCAAGATTTACAATATCTAAAGCCAGACTGCACTGACTTTAATTCCAGTCCTAGCTATTAGAGGGAGATTTAGCTCTACTGCAAATATTTGCTTTTTTGTCCCCATAGAAACATCATTAGGGGAAGTTCATTTAATAATAAGGTCAATTAAAGAGTATTTTTCAATGAGTGGAGGAAAAACTGTTTTCCTACTGGAATAACCTCTCTAGCAGTATCTGGCAACAACAAAGTAGCGCGGCGGTTTACCGGAACACGCTGATTTCTACACGGGCCTGGAGGAGCCCGTGTGTACGTGTGGGGGTGTGTACGTGTGTACACGGGTGAGCACACACGTCCACGCAGCGTGGCTGTGGGCACTCGCTGATGGGATGGAGTTGATGTATATAATGTCCACACACACTCTCACATACATATGTGGACACACATATACGCAGACATATGCATGTTTTCAGATTAAAGTAGCTCTTGTAATATCTTGTAGAACACTAAATATTCCCTTTTAATATCTAAATAGGTCAGTAATACAGTTCAATAACATTGGAGGTGTCTGTATATTCTCTCTTCAGTCTGTGATAAAACATTCTTTAAGACTATTGGGATTTTACACTGTAATTCTATTAAATAGTAATTGAAGGGTCGCGAGAGGCTATGATACAGGATCAGCAGTGTGTAAGCCATCCGTTTGAACTTTAATTTGGAATCATAGGCAGATGGGATCACGGCCTCTTTGTGGTGCTTGCAGATTTAAAACTAGCCGGCACATGGAAGGGGAAAAAAAAAAAAAAAAAAACCTGCAATGCAGATTCATTCATTAAACATGAAAGGTTAGTGCTAGAGAGGATAAACGTTTAGACGTCTAGGTAAATACAGAAATATAATTCCCTCCCCTCACTTCCCTCCTACCATAACCCCCAACTATCTCAGTTACCGATTTTCTATTGTTATTACAAATAACTTTCCTTTATATCCCCAGCGGAGATAAGTGTACGTGAATGACTTATTTAGACCTGCATCACAGTCTATCTGCGAAACTTTTATTCCACTTGCAGCCAGGGGGGAAGCCAGCTTTATTTATTTATTTATTTATTTACTCTTTCGCGGCCCCTTCTTTGCGCCTCCTTAGACTATTTTTAAAACTCTCTTGGAAGGATTGCCGGAGCCAAGCCCCGCTGTATAGCTGCGGACACGGCAGAGAAGGAACGAGCTGTTTCCACTATAAAAGGCGAAAAAAAAAAAATTTAAAAAAAAAAAAGAGAAAGAGTGTGTTATGAATTGACCTTCCTGAGCCGGGAGGCGAGTGGTAAGAGCCACATTCTGCAGGAGGAGCCGTGGGTGCTGCTGCTTCGTGTCGTGGGGAGCTGCTGAGCACGGCCGAAGTGGTGGGTGCGGTGGGAGTGGGTGCGTGCCTGTGGGTGCGTGTCCGTGGGGGGGTGTTGGTGAACCCTTAGGCCCGAGGACGTTGTAGTTCCACCTTATCTGAAAACAAAAGACTTTCCAACTGGGAGAGTCAAATCCGCCCCCCCCTCCCCCTTTCCCGGCTGTATCGTATTAAAAAGGAGCTTTCATTGTTTATTTCTAAATATTTGTGAAGCAGACAGTGTATGGGTTAACCTAATTAACACATCCATACTGTATATTCGTGGACCAAACGGTACGGCGAATTTCTAATGCGATGGTTGAATGTGATAGTCATTTCTGTGTTACAGGAGATTACAGCAACACTGGAGCATTTCCAGATTGTAGATGGTTTTAGATGTTGAATTTCCAGATGAGTATTTACCATCATAACTAATTTAAGACCATTATTAAATAGAAATTCTCAGCAGGGCTCTTTAATGATGGAACACGTTACTAATTACAGAGTTTACGCTCTGTTTTGGCTAAGCAGTCTAGAGGGATGGGATTGTGCTCTGCATGCAAAGCCAATATTACTAACGAGGAGGCATCATACCCCTAACATTTCAATCATATTATTAAAGAAAGCCACTTCTTGCCTTATCTGCGCCAGGAGATAGCAAGAGCATTTTGTTTACCGGGCTCCCAAGCTCTGGAAATAGCTGGAATAGAGAGCGGGATCACTCCCCTGCCTCCCCCTGCTCCCAGCGCCCGGGCCCCGGCAGCCGGCCGGCGGCGGGGCTGTGCAGGCGGGCCGCCCCCCGCCGCCCCCCGCCGCCCGCCGCGGCCCCGGGGATCTCTGCCCGCCGCCCCCGCCCTGCCGGGTGCGGCCCCGCCGCCCTCCGCGGCCGCGGCCCGGCCCTCCGCGCCCAGCGCGGGGAAGCGCAGCAGCGAGGACTGAAGCGGGGAGAGCAGCTGGGAAGCCCTCCCCGCTCCCCCCAAAACTCACGGGCACCGGGCAGCTGCACGGAACTGGTGTGTGCGGGTAGATACCTACAAGCATCTGTGTGAGTAAAGGGTACGTGGAAACGCTTCTGGCGTCCCCCCGAGCCCTCAGCCCAGAGGACACCCCCCGCCCCCCCACGGGACACCACGTCCCGGGAAGCGGCCGGTGCATTTCCCCCGGCGGACCCCGACGCTCACGTCGAGGCCCGAGGGAGCGGGTCTGCCCCACGAGGTTTGTCACAAACCGGGCCGAGGGGTGCCAGGCTGGGACGGCCGCCGCCGCCCGGGGGGAGCGGGGGCCGGGGGACCCCGGGGTGGCCCCGGCCCGGCCCTGGCTGAGCCCCCGCTCCCGCGCCTCTGTCCCCTGGGTCATCCCGCACGTGCAGGGCTGGCACTCGCCTGCCCTCGCCGTTTCTTTGGGAATACAATAGCCCCAGAGACAGGAGGCAAGGAGGATTCACGGCTTATTTACTCATCTCGGATGTGGGCCACCTAAAAACATTTAGTTTTCCTGACAATGGCAATTTTCCTCTTAGCCACCCACCTCCCGGCCACCTCCTCCCTCTCTCCAGGTTACGGAGTGCGCTGCTGCCTTCAGACACGATGTCCGTACCGCGTTTTCGTTGCCCTTGAAAGGACGACAGACGGTTCTCGGCCTATTTTCATCCTCTCTGTCCATTAATGTATCTGATCGGGACGATTAATAAGTCCCCAAGACAGGTTTGCAATAACCTGCTATTACCTTCAGCGATGGCTTTGCCCGAATAAAGACTTTTTGGATTGGCTCACTCTGCCTGCCTTAAAAAAAGGTGCAGTATCTATTCTCTCCACAGATAGATAAACGCATGCACCTATATGTGTATATATATATAGAGAGAGAAACACAAAAACACATTTCCTCTTTCTATACACATATGTATTTACAAGCGCAGTTGCGTATTTTCCATTTTACCCCCCAACTTGGCCTTGCAGAACACGAGTATGGAGGAGCCACAAGAATACAGGCCAATGGCCAGGGGCTCGAAAGATTTCCCTCTCCTGCTCTTTTAAAGAACCCTTCCATGCCATCTAAACAACGATCTGAACATAAAAATCTTCGGATGGATTGGAGGCAAATGAAATTGTCTCCCCCCACTGCGTGCTTGTGAGCGAGTCAGACTGTGTTAACTGTTCTAAATGGATTCTCTCGGTTTGTCTACTTATGTGTTTTACTGCAGCGAGTCTTGTTCAATAACGCGGGATGTGGCACTCGGTGTAAACCCGGCCGCTCTTCCGGGGCTTCGCCGCTCCCCGGTGTCACGGGGCTGCATCTCGGCGGCTGGGCACTCTCCGCGCCCCCCGGCAGCGGACCCCGGCCGGGGGACCCGCTCCCTGCGGCTTCGGGGCGCTCCGCACTGGCTGGTTTCCCCGGGGACTGGGACTCCCCCACCCTCCGGGCAGAGCTAAGCAGGAGGCAAGCGCCGGAGGGGGACGTGCATCCCCTCGGGCCCACTGGCCAGGACCCTCCCCAGCAACTGCCCCCGTCCTGCCGCGGCACAGCCAGCCAGCGCGGGGCGGGGGGGTGGGGGGTGGGGGGTGTTGTGCTCGCCCGGGGCTGCTGCCGCGCCGCCTCCCCTCGGCCGGACAGCGCCGGGGCTGGGGGGGCCGGGGGCGCCGGCCCGGGCTGGGAACGGGGGAGCCGCTCGGGTCTGACCGCCCCCCACGAGCCGGGCCGGGCCCTGCCGAGCCGATCCGGGCCGGGCCGGGTCGCCCCTCCCCGGCGTGTCCTTCCCGCCCCGCCGCGTCCCGGGTTCCGTGTCCCCGCCGCGCCGCGCTCCCGCCGCCACCGACGGCGCCTCAGCCCGTTTGGAAACTGACTCATTCTGTAAATAATCTTTGACGTCCCCACAAAGCCGCCCTTCGAGAGGAGTTTATTAGCACGGAGCCATTAAAACAGATGTCATGTTAGCTTCCCCGTGACATTTGGGTGACACATCCCTCCCGATGAATTGCTAATTGTCTTCCCGCCCGCAGTAAACATCCCGCTCCATTGTCTGCGCTCAAGAGAGTTTCTGCCGCAAAAGACGGTCCTGCGCGACTGAGAGACCTCGCCGTGCGCCGCCCCGGCCCCTCGGCCGCACAGCCCCCCCCTCCCGCCCCTCGGCTCCCGCCTGCCGCCGCTGCCCCCCGGCTGGAGCCGCGGCCCCTTGCCCGCACCGGCCGCTGCGGCAGGCCCGGCCCGACAGCCCCTGGCTCTGCCCGCCGGCCCCGGCCCCGGCCCCGCCGCCGCTCTCCGGGCTGGGCGGGCCTCGCTCCCGCCGCGGGCAGGGCCCCCCCCTCCCCCTCGGCCCCGGTGCCTTCCCGCCGGGCTCCCGGAGCGCAGCCCCGTCCGCGGGGCCGGGGGGGAGTGGGGGGAGGGCGGCCCTCCCGCCGTCTCTCCCCTTCTGGCATAACAAGCCTTCCCCAGCCCCTCCGAAGTGTTTATTTTGCCTGGAACAAAAGGTGTGTGTGGCGGGGTGGGGGGAGGCTGCCAGTTCCCAGCAGAGTCCAGGCACGGCGGTGACATATGTCATTTTCGGATGTGAAAAGCCGGGGTGCGCAGCGCCGAGCCTGCTTCTCCTCGTCCCCCGGTGGAGGCACTCGGAGGAAACTGCCCGAGGGCTTTGAGGGGATAAGACAGAGCAGCCCTAAAGAAGAGCTTTGCAGCTGAGTGGCTGAATCCCTCTTACCTATGTACGTAGGGTTTCATATTCATAGCCGTTGTCTGTACGTTGATACATAATCTCTCGCCCTTGTTAATTCTCAATAGATGCAGAGATAACTAATCCTCCCAGCTAGATAGACACGGGCAGATTATGGGAGTGCAATCTATCTACCTATCTGCCTGTATAGCCGCACGCACATATAGACACGCACCGGCAGACGTACAGGGGTTTCTTCCACAGGAGTACACAGAGGTGGGCAGATGCAGAGCCCGACGCCTTGCCTACCAGGTGTAGAAATATTCGGTGAGAATAAACATACACCTATCACTCACAAATTTGAGGCTATACCCGGTGTTATAGTTTTCGTGTAGTGCACCCACTTTCCCTCTCCTTCTCCACAATGTGCTCGAGTTTTATGCAAACACGGAGAAGCTTTTCTTAGGGAGGAAAATTATGGGAAGAGGGAGAGGGAGGCGAAAGATTAGGTAGATCCGGAGTATTTAAAAAACCAAAAACCAAAACAAAACAGCAAAGCAGCACTTGAAATGATTTAGCTGCTGGCTAAAGAGACCTATCTGGCATCAGCTGAGACATTATTTTGATTACCCCAAAGAGCACCCGTCCTTAACGCCAGCCAGCGTTTGCAGCGAGAGTTACCTGGGCTCGGCTTTGTTCTAATTTTTAGCATAGATGTTTTAGGGATGGCAATCGCGAAACAAAGCCGTCTTGGGGTGCCTGCTACATCCCGCCTCGAGTGTGCCTAGCCCCTACCCGCCCCCAGCCCGGGGGGGCTCCCCCCCCCCCCCGCCCCGTGAAGCCGGGGGCGATGACACCGGTGGGGCAGCGCCCGGCCCCGCCGTCTGCTCTAACACCGTGGCCTGAAGTCGGTTGAGTTTGTAAATGTCGCTTAACACCTGTCCGACCCCGCGGATGGGGGGGCCCGGCCCGGGCCCGGGCCTGGCGGGAGGGGCCCCGCCGCCGGGGCTCGGCACCCCCGGTACCTCCAGCACCCCCGCAGCCCCGACCCGGCCCGGCGGCCCCGCAGGGAAGGGCCGCACCGCACCGCAACCTGCCAGCCGCAGCTCTCTGCACATGGGAACCCTGCCTTCGGCGTGGGGGGGGGGGTCTCAAATGCCCTCACTGCTCCTCGGTGAATATTAAACATCATTGTCTTACAAATGAGGAGAAACCGCTACCGTCAGAATAATAATAAACTACTTCTTGAAACCCCGATTCTCTCACAGCGGGTCGTTAGAGGCGAGGAAGCTCTTAGCTCTAAAATCGGATTCCTCCCACCTGCGACTTCCCCGTGTCCTGATGTCCTGAATCTGTCCGTCCTGTTTGTAATCTTTGTTCTGCTATTACCGATACAATACACACTGATCCCCACAAGAATGATGCCGGATGAATTACTCGTGCAAGGACTCTTTCCCGAAAAAAAGAGTACCTTCACTCCGCTCCTGCCCTTCCGACGGTCGAGTTTTCTCCTTGATTGGAAACTGTAATTTTCGGGGGGGTCACGGGACTTTGTCACTGAATCTGGGTCAGAAGAGGAAGGTAGCCCATGCTCCCTTGCCAAGGTTTTTCCCTTCGGCTAATGACTGTCCTATATCAGTGAAGTCGCTAAGACTTGTTTTTATCTGCAGGTCCAAAGCAAATGTTGAAGAACCCTTGAATTTTACACCTCTCCGCTGCAGCTGTGAATGAGTCAGTCGCTCACTCGAGAATTACCGTGTATCAGAGGGGAAACAGCTCACTGCAGACGAATAGGGATCGTGTATTAGGAAACAGCTTCCCGAGCTGCATTGTTCAGGCTGATGCTTTTTTCTCTCATTACAAAATCAAGATACTCCTCGGTCTCATGCAACATTCTAGCGTCACACCTCGAGAAGGGAGAGAAAAGTTCGAAGAAGTGAAGGTGACAGGTTGGAAAATGCAGGCAGGAAACAAGCCACATCACCCCTCCGAAATAAAAACCTTCTCACCAAAATAAAGCACAAAATAAAGCACAAATCTATACGTAATCAATTACTGATCTGAAACCAATCTGTTCCTCCCCGGCTGTGTGCGGATCCCAGGGCTGCAAGTGCTTGTGATTATAGAGTAGGAGGGTCATTTTCTAACAAGGGTGCTCACTGTATCTGAGCTCCAAATTATCCAGAGAGGACAGATGGCCCTTCTGATCTTATAATGAGAGCAGGGAGTGATTATCAGTCTGAACCAAAAAATGATGCTCTGCTGACATATTTTCACAGTTCTGAAATCTGTGCTTGCACTTATGCCTCGCTTCATATCCCTCTTCGTTTAATTTAGGCATCGTTTGGGATTTCGGAGGGCTGTGTGAAATCCGTTCATTTATCTCTGTCTGTGCGTCCCTGCCTCTCTCCCCATTTATCTATCTAGGACATGTGTACAGACACAAAACAAAGGAAAGCAAAAGGTCACTTCACAGGAACTTTTAAGCCAAATCACGCTTGGCAAAATATTTATATATAAATATATTTGCCAATAATTAAGAAGCCCAGCTGCCTCCTGGATGCCTAGATTTTATGTTTGCTTCTTGGCAGTTTTCTGGAGCTGTTGCATTCCATCTTTGCAATTACTGCGATAGGCGGTGAGTCAGCCCAGACCCGAGCTCTCTTTGAAAAAAAATTCATATTTGTGCATGTACATATTTGGGGTTGTCTTCACACTTTAACTATTTTTTTTTCAGAAAGGTCTGTGGCAGACTGTAGAATCCCCTGTGGAGGAGAAATACAATCATGATGGCCGGGCAAATGTGAAGGGAGATATTCCTCTCGTTTGCAGATTGTTGTGACTTTTCAGCCTAAAAACAGTGGTAGTTCCCCTCCATCCAGCACGGGAAGCCTTACAGAGAAGGAGGCCCAGGGAAGTTTCCAAAATATCTCTGGTGGCTGGCAGGTGTCAGAACTCCATCCCTCTGTTCAAGTCTCTCAGAGGTGAACTTGCAATTGCAGAGAAGTTGGGTCAGTACAAACAAATTAAATCGGGGAACTGTTCAGTGGTTACACAGTCATTCCACTCTCTTATTTGCACTGTAATATTGCATTACCCTCTAATTGTCACATATACTTTTCACTCGCCAAATATGAAAGACAAATATTGAATCCATTTGAAGTTGTACCACTTACCAGGCTGACCGGGTGGGCAGGGAAAGTGTTTTCAGCGTGTTCTTGCTGCCATCTACTGGTCCCACAGCTCTGAGCGAGCCCTTCATCTCGAAACTTCCCTCTGCTTTCATAGCCGAGAAGAAAAAGGTCCATGGCAAACAGTGGGAAAGGCAACTAAATGGGAAAAGCCGTGACAATGTCGCCAGTGGCACTGGGAGGTCGCCACGGCGTTCATTTTAAGGGTGGGGAGTAACTCGTCTTTCCTTCACTGGAGCTGTACTCACTACTTGGAGCTAAGCACATGCATGTATCTTTGCACACTCCAGCTCTAGATGTAAGGTGATTTTATACAAGAAAGGCAGTTATTTCATATTTTTGGTGCTAAGAGACTCCAATAATATATTCTTTGAAGAACGGCAATTTTTTTTCAGGAAAAAAATGTTTTAGATATCCTATAACATTACTATCGTCATATTTAAAGGCAGCTATTGCCAAAGTTTTCCCTATTTCCTTTTCCCTCTTCAGTAGCCATCTGAATTCCAGTCTCAAACCATGGTGGGAGGTGTGCCATACTACATAAATAACAGCAGTGTGGCTTTGTCTGCATTTTGTCAACACTTTCTCAAGGAAGTACTTTGTTTTCATAGCAGAAGTATTTTCCCTGTGGTATCATCTCATGCTATTGTCTGTTTATTTCCAAATGACTGCTGATTTGAAATAATGACACCATCTAGTAATTTTATCCCATGAAACACACGCTATATACATAAACAACTTCTTAAAGGAATGTGTGGTTAGGAGAAATGGATAGATATATCCATTTTAAGTATATCATGGTAATACTGTTTCCACCTGTAGATTGTCTGGGCAAGATCCACTGAGGGCTTAGCTACTGCTTAATTACCAAGGCTTGAGCTAAGTCTCCCAGGTCCCTATGATTCCTCCAGCAAAGCCTCCACAACAGCCACCCTGCAGATACACAGTGTGTAGCAACTGTCCTTGTTCTGAGGGCATCAAGAAACTTTGGGCCTTGGTCCCAGCAGATACTACAGGTCAAGCACCCATTTCCAGACCCCACCTGCAGGGCCTCACTCAGGGAGCACTGATTTATCCTCTTAAAAATACTGCCACCTCCATGGTCTCTTGGGATGTGAGAAACTTGGGTGTTGATTCTTACTCCAAACCAGGCAGGGTATAACCAAAGTTAACCATAGAAAAGCTTTCTTCTTCCATGTGACAGAAATCCAACTTAAGGAAAGGATTTCTTACTAAGAGCATCGACTAGATGGACCACATCCCTCCAGAGCAGTGACCTAGGTAAGTCCTATTTCCTTTAATGCCTTAGGTTTTTACCTTTTGGAGATATGTTTCTGAGGTAGCCTTTCTGAGTTGCCTTATCTTCTCTATTCATAATTCTGTCTGACTAATTTAGTCATCCCCCGGCTCTATGTCACACCTTCTGGGGCACCTGCCCTTTGGTACCAGGGATCTCCACATAACTGAATTTAAGAACCCAAAGTTTAAAACTTCCCTCGGCAGGAGAACACCAACAACACAGGTGATGCAATGCTGAGAGGTTAAGTTGCCTGTGCCTTATTCTGAAAAGCCAAAGTTAAACAACATGGTCTCCATGCAAGGAAACTGAGACTCAGGGGGAAAACACCACGCCTACCATCATACAGCTAATCAAGGAATAAAACCCCAACCTATGGATTCCCATCTAGCCTTGACTTCTTCACTATTGGACAGAGCATACAGGTCTTTTCAAGGATGTGCAAAGAATTATAATGTGAATTTTGAAACTGCAGGTTTTTAAAGTAAGACCAAAGACATTTACAATATGTCATGAAGCATGCACGCCCTGGCAATCGCCTCCTGCCCTTCCCTGCACGCTGTCCCTATTTTGACAAAGGTCTTCAATGAGATCTGAGCAGAGGGGTGGCCTAGTGTGAGGTATCTGAGGTATTGATCAGCAGAACAAGGCCTTCACAAACTGGTAGAGGGGCATATCCATCTCTCTGAGATCTCTGAGTGTCAATCCATCTTTAAGTGTTGCTTGTTTCTGGTTAAGCGATATGGTGCTAGTCGTACTTGTAGGAAGCAGACGTGACAGCTTTTGGCTCCTAAGTGACTAGCTAGCCAACCTGGGAGGTTACCCGATATCTGCTTTTCTTTTACTGCTGTTAGTCTGAATTTGAATGTCCATAGAGATTTTGTCACAGCATATGTGAACAATATTATGGTATTAAACAGAACGTTATATTTAAAAGTACTTAGCAGGACTGCTGAAAAACAATGGCACATATTTGTACTTTCTGCTTTGCCAGTGGGCTATCCGCATGACAGCTGTGGTCCGTGATGACTTGTTTTTTAATCTGGTAGCTGCTTTCACTTACAATTTTCACTTACACTTGCAAAATGCACTAATGCACTGCAATATAGTGCTGTAACACAGTATATATGAGCTGCGCACATTAAACCTGTGTGCTGCTCTAAAATACCTGTGCCTCCTAGGTTGAACAGATGGCCATAGAAGATATTACATGATATCTCTGGTTAAATGACTCTCTGCACATGAGAAAGCTATTTTTGGGCGGTATAGCATATGATCATATGGGTCCTCTGTGACTGAGATGCAAGTTGTACAGAGAACACAGCTGAGGCATGTTCTCAGCTTGAGTTGTGGTGGATGAGAAAGGTTTGTGTCATTTTGCACATTCTGAATGATTCAGAAATCATGGCAATGGGCTTTGTGCTGAGACTGTTGGCTAGCTTTCATTAAATAAGAGATTACTTTTATTCAAGGGAATGGTCCAGAATCTTGTATAAGTGGAGACATCACGAGGGATTCTGAAAAGCCCAGTGGAAAAAATTATGTTATTGTTGTTTTAAATAATGTTCAGCATATGACACTGTGAAACATACTGAGTTGCCTGAACATCTTGCTGCATCACTAATTCATAGTAATACAATTCTTTTTTCCAAGATGGTTTGCAGTACTTCTTGTACTAACTTGTAAGTGGTACTCTGAAGTCAATCAATGCCTACTGTTCAACATAACGAGCAGATTTCAAAATGGAGGGATTTTATTCTATGGAAACATTAACATTTCAAACTATTCTTACAGGACAATAAAAAGGCAAAATCCTGAATTTTTAGAAACTCAGGAATACCTACATGAGCTACCAAAATCTTCCATTCAGTAACGCTGGAACACTCCATGTTGGTATGGATTTCTTTTTACTTAATTTCAATTTCTCTACTCTATTAATCAAAATTATAAAACCAAAGGGAAACAACTCAACAACTTAGAAATGAAATGTTCCAGTGTTCTTTGCAAAGAACATTCACAGAATTTCCATCAACTGGTACTGAAGTTGACAAATTAGAACATTTTTAATCAGCTCTAATTGTCAGATAATAAAGTGGCTAGACGGACAGGAGACTGACTGCTCTGCAAAATAATCATTTACACTGAAACTGATCACGCTTATTATTATGATTTATGTGCTAAAATATGTGATGAATTATGAAACAAGGGAACTTGCATTTAATTTAAATAGTATTCAGAGAAGAACTATTGATATATTGAGACCTTAAGAACATTTTAAGCATTAGTCTATCTAAGCTGAGATTCCTACAATCAGACAAAGCACAATGGGATGAATAGGATTTATTTTTCTTCTTTTGTTCTGAGAAGAGGAAAACAATACCCTGTTTACAGTCTAGCAAGGCTCTTTGGTCTTTAAAACTACCGTGAGGTTAGTTGAAGAGGAAAAGGTTTGCCATGCACCTTCACACATAAATTGCAAACCCTGCTCCTGGTACTGAACATCCATTTGGTAATGACTCAAGCTTCCCATGTGGATCTGGCCTGCTCAGTGGTCACCTGAGAGTCTTGTTCCAGAGATGATGTGGTGAAAGAGTACATCCTAAAGAATCCCCTGTTTCAGAGTCAAGTTCCTAAATCCCTTGCTGAGCAAATTATCCAGATTTTATCCAGAAATTATCCAGAAATTATCCCTCCCCAATGCATGGTTGCTCAAGTGCTTGAAAACGTTTCTTTTTCCTCCAAATTACAGTCAGAGAATTTTAAACACTTTTCAGCCCATTCACCTGGTGAACTACCTTCCTCTTCGTTTTTTTCATGTTTGTGCCAATGGGAAGCATAAAATGAAGACTTGCTTTCATAGGGGACCAAAGCAACTCTGTGCTAAATTTGATGCTGCAGACTGGATAGATGAATTCTGAATGAATGACAGGCTTACCCCTGTGATATGCACTTTCAGAAAATGCTCCATGGCCCATCTTCCCTTCAAATATATTGAAGTGACATATTTTCTGGCCTCCGCTGGCTTCTGGCTGGACTAATTTAAGCTTAGCAGTCATAAGTGGTGTAGGAAATATTGTGCATTTTAGAACGGAAGCTTTGACATGATACAAGTTAGACCTTGTTGAGCAATCTGGATAATCATGTGTTTTATGGCTTTCAGATCTTCTTGTTGCAGCATAAAGGTCCATAAATATTTAGAACAGGGAGTCTACGGTCCGTTTATGCCTATTTTATTTAGCATCATTTTTCTTTATTAAGTTTGCTATTTCATGTATGACAGCAGAACTGTAGTTTTCAGATAGGAAATATTTTAATTTTTTTCTACGGAGTTTCTTGTAACACAGAAGCATTGAGGTGATCAGAAGATGAATTGTGTTTTAACACGCACAAGCTGGAACATATCGACAAAGATTAGCTGGAGAAAAATAAAGAAATAATCTATGACAGTGTTGAGAATGATTCCCAGAATTTTAAATACTTGTTAAAGGCTTTGCTGTATTTCACTTCAATAAACATCATGCTCCAGTTACTACTTGAAACCATAGGGGCATTATCCTGTGCAGCACTTATCAATATTTTAACATGTGAAAGTCAAATGATGTTGAAACATTGAACTATATTTCCATCTGTGCAAGCTAAAATGGTACAAATGCATCCTGTGTAATGGAATACTACATCCCCAGTTACTTTCTTACAAGTGATACCTGATTCCTCTGTATTTTCTGTAGTTGTTTCCATTGCTCTGGTGGTGCTCAAGGGAAGACTGTCTCTTAAAATTAAAGTTTATAGCATTTAAGGAGTTTTAACCCAACCTGCTTTAAACCCAGAGAAAACAAATTCTTGGAACATGCTATTAAAATCTGTAACTAATTTTCACTTGTGCTTGCCTTGGTGCTAAATCTCTCTGTGCATGTGCATTTTGTGTGGAAATGGGTATTGGTACCAAAACAAAGACCCTGAGAGTGGCTAGAGCAGAAATGTACTGCTCCTGTAAGAGATTCTGGAAGATTGTGCCCAGTGGAAAAATTGTCAACATTGTCCATGTACTGCTTAGTGGGCAATAACAGAAGAGGATTTCACATCCCATCATATGACAGGAAGCAGTGAAAGAAGAGAAGGAAGTTGCTGCCAAAGATCAAACATTTCAATGGTGTTTCTCTGAAGCCGTTGGGAAGATAATTCCTGCAATGTGGCTTTATACACCGTGGCCCCAGAGCCCCCTGCGTCAGGCACAACTGGGTGGTCTGTCATTTATTAGACAAATTACCCGGTTTTCCCCATAGGGTCATGAACCAGAAGAAGGATCACTGCACTGCAAATAGCTGACACACGGGTGTGACGGCATGAGAGTGAGAGACCCATGTCAAGTGTTAACTGTATTACCCAGTGCCTCACTCAAGAGTTTGTACCCCAGCAAGATGTTCTTTTACCGGCAACCTGTCACAGATTAATATGACTGATACACTTTCCCTGAACTAGTCTCTTGTTGCTGATGTTATTGATGACATTGGGGACCTTCCTTCCATCTGGTCACTGCATTCCTTTTCTTGGTTTACAACATGTCAGTTTGTTTTGTTGTACATTCCCCTTGTTTCTTCTGACTTTCCTACCTGAAACCTTGGCTTATATGCTCATGTCAACCAACCATTTACTTCCTTATTTCTTGGAGCTATCTGCAGCTTTATCTCTCCATGGTCATGTGTCTACCTTTCTTGTATGATCTCTTTCCTAATGAACCTTGGTCTGCTGCCTTTCACTATTGCTTTAGAAAAGGATTTGAAGGCTACCGAATCTGCTTAATTGTGCGGCTGCTTCAAGCACTTCTCTCCAGTATTTTAGAGGCTGCCCATTTAGTTACTGTGTCTAGTCATGACACTATTAGGCTGTAGCATCAAGCAAAGCAGACTTTTGGTTCTCCTGCCCATCTTTTCTGTGCTAATGGGAGGGTGAATTGTTATATTGCAGCATTGCAGGGCTGGGCTGTCTTCCCACCTGATCTGATGTCTTCCTCTAGGTTGTTCAGGTAGACCAATGAGTCAAACACAGAGTCAAGATAAACAGAAAACAAGCAGGTGTAGTTACCTGACTGTATCCTTTCATATGGCTATTGCTTCTTTCAGTTTCAACTGTGAGAGAAGCAGTTACATAGGCTACACGAGGCACGACAATTCTCTCTGCACATTTGTACAGTGTCATACGGCAACCAGATTGGTGCTTTGCAGTGTCCTGCTGTCCAGCAATGGCCAGGACTCCAGAGTGCCAGTTATACATGTGTCCAGTGAGAAAGCTTCTCTTGTTTCATGGGTTTCCCAGTTTCTCACACTTCTCACAGCCAATCATTTGACACTTTTTTCCCATGGCTTTGCTCACTATGCTTTATATTTTTTATTCTCCTTGTGAGAGAGGTTGTACAAACAGTCTATTACTGTTGTTTAGCAGTGTTTCTGGGAATGGATTTTAGAGGGCTCCTTATCCACCTAGAACTGACTTGATCCATTAGCTTTTACGTGGCTGTAAGTGCATCCAGTAGAAAGGGTGCAATATGTTTCTTCTACAGTGCATGCATCTAGAGTACCTTTAGAGCTGGTAAGTTATGCAGTACATACTGTTGTCTCATCAGAAGGCCAATCCTAGCCTAGATCCCCACTACCATGGGATACTCATGGTGCTGGAATATAACATGAGTCTTTTTGCAATGCTCCACTTTTTGCATGATTGCTTATAGGCTGAATATTTTCCCTTCTTGCTTTCCATTGGACCCTGACATCTGTGTTTTCCATTTGTCTGTCTGCCTGGCTTCCTATTTGCCTTTAACTAGAGTACTTGGACAGTGCCATTCTCCGTCATTCACTTCAGCTGCTCTCACTGTTTGGATTAATTTTTTCAGGCTTGTGTCTCTTTGTATTCTTTTCTATAAGCTGCAATGGAGAGTCCCAGGCAACACACTCTTGGTGGTGGGAAATGACAGCAGTGACTGGACATGAACATCTCTGAGAACTCTGTAAAGGCTCATGTAGTTACCCGGATCCACCAGGGAAACTTGTTCGCTCATATCAGTTCAGCAGGCAGCTCTGGAATGGAAACGCTGAGCCTTTGTGAGAGATTTTGATTTTTCAAACTCTGACACAGGTCACCAGTACATAAATCCGAAAAGACCAGATCAAGCATTTGAATTTCCAAGAAGATAAATCAAGGTTAAGCATGGAGATCATAAGGCCTTCTGAAAAGGAAGCCTGGCCTAGGATTTGTGACATAGATAGTTAGACAACTCTAGCTCAACAGGAAAATCAGTCTTCGATCAGCTTTTGATTGCAAATGGTAAATAAATGTTTTTGATCAAGATTGGTGCAGAGCTGTGGTGCCTGGATATCCACTCCTGGGTGTCTGCAATGAAGTCGGACACAGAAGTAAATAATGCCCAGTGAGGTGTGTGACACTGATGTAAAATGTTCCATGTTTGAGGCCCATGTGACCCTGGCTTCTGTTTGTTGTGTGCCCCAAAAATGCCATCACTTGCAAATTTACATGTGTATGCCAGTTATCATCCCTATTACGTAAGTAAGCATTGAAAGAACTCATTAGACATTATAATATATCCCAATGGCCATGCAGTATTTTAGATAGGCTTTAGTACCTTTTCCTCCCAAAGAGATGATAAAAAAAAATCTTAACATTCTCATATGATGATCCCTCATGCCTAGCTTGTTATACAAACTCTGTTTCTACTTCCGTGCTTTTGCAAAATTTTTGATCTGGAAATCCAACACTATTAGAAGTGTGAGTCCTCCCATAGATGAGGTGGGTATTTTTAGTGTACTTTGTGTGCTACATGTGCTATCTTTGCCGGCTCAGGGCATTCTTCTCCTTGATGTGAGCCTCCATAGACTGACAAAGGTCATGCTCTTTAATCTACTACAGGTAAAGTAATTCTGCCCTGAAATTACAGATGAGATTCAATGCAAATAAATGTAGATGCATATGGAGAAAAAGCAGTCCATATAAGGTGATGGCCTAGTTCTACAACGTATCTTTGCCATGAATATTGTGTGTCATTCTAAGCCCCTCATCTCTAAAAGAATATAGCAAAGCTCATAAAGGTTCAGAGAAGGGTGACAAAGATGGCCAAGTGTAGGGAATAATATTGTATGAGAAATAAAGGTGGAAGACTCAAAGCAAACAGAAGAAAATATTCCATAACACAACATGTCTGGAAACTGTAGGAATGCTCTGCTGCCGGATGACGTGAATGGTGAAAGCTGACCTTGATTCAAGGAGAGAAGGGAAAATTAATAGAAGAGAAGGCCATCCATTAAGGCCCACCAAATACAAATTATTTTGGATCTGTAAGTCCCTGAGCAGCAAGCTGTTGGAATGTCATCATGTGAGTTTGCTCTCCCTTAGAAACAGGTTACTGTGCTGAATGAACCTTTGCTCTGATTCAGTATGGCCATTCTTCGCATTTGTGTTAGAAGACTCCATAGTTCTAAATAAAATGACAGCTGTCCGGCGGCCAGTCTTCCATTCTAGTTTCCTGGCCAAAAGTGGAAAACCATATTTGAGCCCTTTCCCTTTGAACCTGGCAGCTGGACCAGGCTCTTTCATTTGTGCCTGGAGTCATGAGCAACAAAACACATATTCAATCTAC
Source organism: Strix uralensis (assembly GCF_047716275.1). Taxonomy (NCBI): domain Eukaryota; kingdom Metazoa; phylum Chordata; class Aves; order Strigiformes; family Strigidae; genus Strix; species Strix uralensis. The sequence continues at coordinate 99,222,492 of NC_133974.1, read as the reverse complement.
AGCACAGACTCTGCTCTAAAAGATTTGGGTTTGTGCCAACGAGGAACAAAAACACATTTTGAAATTTTTAGTGCTGTTGCAAAAGGAATGATGCCTTGAAGTGCAGGCTGCATGTTGCTTCTTGATGCCTTCGCTGTCAGTATCTCCTGCAAAGGTGTTTTTCCCAAGTTCAGATGGAGGAAAGATTCAAAGCCTTACCTTCTTCATTTCCCTCTCTGCTTACAGAATCTGCTTTTGAAGAGATAGGTGGCTGCTTTGGTCAACCATTCTGGAGGTATTAGGATGGGCTTTGGGACCCAGAATAAAGCAGAAGGTTATGGAGTTTTTATACAATTGGATGTCACTTGGTTTGGCAAGATCATCCTGCACCTGGAAAGGTAGGTAATAAAACTGCAACCTGTTTTCTACCTAACATATGGTATCTAACCCCACTGGAGGCTTGTGCTTGGCAAGCAAAAATACTGCAAATTTGATTTCGGCACATATTCAATAGTAGTCATATGGTTTCCACACGCTCTGCTTTGGAGACAAGCCAGTGTGCATAAACAAGGGGATATATAATACCAGTAGTATGGAATTCTCTTCCTCTTTTCAGCTTTTGCTAAAAATTAGGTGTCTTTGTTAGGGAACACAAACCATTCCTTCTGGCAAAACAACCCCCAAAACCCTGGCCTTCCATTCATCTTCCCTGCATGTCTAAAACAAGTTATGAGGTCTAAAGGATCACAAAAAGGACAGGAAAATGCATTCATATGCCGTCGTCTTTATTCATGTTTTGTTCACTTCATTACTCACATCATTATTTATTTCAATAAATGTTATCTGAAGTTCAGAGGTATGTAGGAATCCTAAAGCAATGGCAGCTGTAAGGAGCTGGTGTCTTTAAAAATAAACCATGTTGGACACCTGTGTTTGAGTTTTCTCTGCCTCAGTTTACCTACCTGAAAAGAGGAAAGCTGTATCTGCCAGCTGACTTGGCTGGTGCATCGTGGAATTAAATTGGTGATTGAAAAAATATTTTGAAGTTCCTGTCTGAAAGACAGTGTGTATTTGTGAGGTGTTACAGTGTTTAAACAATGAGTGATAACATACAAGTTCATCTTATTCACTGCACTATGTAAAAGCAGTGAATTAACCTTTTGGATCAAATCACAGTTTCAGCTTGGGATGGATTAGAGATCTCTCTAAGTGCATTAATACATGCAAACATAACCAGACTGATGAATCTATTTATTCAAGAGACAAGCTGCCATGGTGTCATTGTCAGCAGGAGCCAGAAAGTGAGGAGACTGCATCAGGGCATGGGTCAAGACAGCGGTTACAGCTACCGTTAAACAATTCAATAGCTCAGCAGTTCTTCCTCCTCCTCCGCTGTCTGAAGGCAAATGATTACCTGAGATAGGAACCGAAGCATTCAGGCAATGTCATATTTCATGCTATTTCATGTGTGTCTTACTGCCAAGAGCTCCAAATAGTATGTTCTTTTCTATTGAGTTTGGAGGTTTCATCCATTTAGTTACTGCACTTGTATCCAGGGGTCTCCTTTGGATTGACAAAAGAGTTGTTAATAGGCTGGCCAAGTTCAGCCATGAACATTTTGAAGAATAATTGTGAGATATCTGGACACAAGATAGTTCCTGTGAATTCATACACTGAAAATCTTGACTATATTTGGGATCTGTGATTCTGCACACACTAAAAAGTAATTCACCAGCAGTGAAGAAGCTTCAGAAGAGCCCAGCCATGTGCAGTCATGTGACTGCTGAGAGTTCAGGTGGAACAAATGTCCTGGGGTCTGTGGGTTGCAGAAACGGTGCCATATCAATGTATGCACCCACTGACTGAACATTGAACCCAATCCATTTGCTGGCACTGGAACCCATCTCAATCACACCATATTACTGAGGTTGGATAGAGACGTCAACATTCAGGAAATTTTGTTCAAATAACCAGTTGGTGTGGAGGCTGGAACGAGGCCTCAAGGTACTGAGGATTTGTTTGTCTTCTGGTGAGATTTCAGACATAGTCCTGTCAATACCTAAGCTGAGTATTTGTTACCACACCTCCTTAAGGTGATATCTTTATTGCCACATTGCTGAGGTGGAGGGAAGCACAGGGGCCATAAAGAAGTAAGGTTGTTAAATCTCACTTGGGAACTGATGTTAAGCTCAATTTATAGACAAGCTGATCACCTGTTGGTTCTGGCATCATCAGATGTCACATGCCCATGCTTTTTATCACAGGTTGATCCCTATGACAAGAGAAAAGATGAAAAGAAATCCTAAAGAGACTCTGAAATGTATATTCTTTCATGTTTTAAGTTGGAAAGAGGGACGGGATGAAGAAGGACATCTTGCATTCAGGAGAGCCTCCCTGTCTGAGAGCACTCAAGCCTGAGGCTATTCCCAGTGTAGTAGTGAGGCTACCACCAACAAACAGGGTAGTTCTGAACATGTCACTGCAGGGTGCCAAGGCAGATGGGTGCTTCCAGACTGGCCTCTGTGTCCTGTTATGTTAACAGACCTGTAAAACGAACAAGGTGTACAGGTGCTGTGTAACCCCCAGGGCTCAGGAGGAGACCAGGGAAGAATGGTCTGGCTTTCTGATGGAAACTAGCTCTAGGGACTGATGGTGTCTTCCTTGGCTCACATGATAAGGGGATTCTCCCCAAAAGCCAAATCCATGCCTCTTTGAATACACATTATATTGATTCTGGCCATTTTACCTAGCCTGCAGGTTCTGGGAGGTGGAGGTGAAACTCTTTCTACAGCACTGAAGACTTTCACTCCTTGACACATTCCTCTCTCAGGTTACTTGCTGTCTAGAAGGTGACAGTAGAGATTCTGTTGGTGAATGAGCATTGCTAAATACACTGTACAAAAGCATGCATCTGGAACAAGGCATTTCGGCATTTCTCTCCCCTGGAGAGTCAAGCAGAAGTCAGAGTTGTGCATGTGTGTGTGAAAAACAAAGGCGCATCGCGGCAGCATGAGACAGGAAAGGGATCTTCCACGGTTATACTTGCCAACAAGAATGACACTGACATTTGGCACTTCTCCGACACCTTTCAGCTGAGTGTATCAGAGAACTGTGCAAGGATAGAGTCTCTCAGAAAGGGTTATACTGAGAGACCAAGAAATTAGCTGGGCAGATGAAAGTCATGCAAAAATCCCTTCTTAAAACATTCCTGGGGTGGAGTGTGTGTGTATCTGCATCACAGGCTTGGGGGCTTTTTCTTAATTAATTTAATTAAGAACTTTCCAAATTTAAAGTATCCCCACTATTTTTTGTTCACTGAACAAAGGAGATCAGCCCAAAATGCATGTATGCACATTCAGGTATGAGTGCTGTTGAAGTATAAATCTCCGAGATTTTTGCTTTTGAGAAGATCCTTCCATATATCAAGATCTCTCTACTTCAGATACAAATATGGGTACAGATTTTCTACTGGGTGAGAGTAGGTAGCAGCAGAGAACTGGACAAGGGAAACTCCAGCCCTCCTTTGCTGACATGCCCCATTGCAGTGGACCTATCTTCACCATGCAACACAAGGGAAGCCATGTACAGAGGAACCTGGCTGTACAACTTCAGTGTTGCAAAAAGATTTTGCAGTAATTTTTCATCTCTCCATTGAAAGATACTTGTAGAGAAAATTTCCATTTTGTAGAGAAATTTTCCATTGTCGTCTTGTGCCAGTGTGGCTTCAACACGGTGAATATACTGAAGGGCACTGTTACCTCTTGAACTTGCATTTATAGAAACTTGGTTTTTTCCTGAGAAAGCGAATAGCATTATTTCACATATAGAAAGGTTTCATGTGAGCAACTGTAAAGCGCTATTATTGTCTTAAAGATATGAAGTCACTTCTCACCTTCCCTCCCCCTGCAAAGATTATGAATGCCTGTGAACAGCATTGAAATTAGCTGTGGTGGGACATGAAGAGGCTGCATGTGCATGCAGTGTGTCCTTAAGGCACTGCACGCTCAGGTAGCCTCTTCCCTAGCCAGGTCAGGCACTTCACATCATACCTGTGCTGAGTCCTCTGCATTTCAGGCTTTTCTTGTCCCTAATGGGGACTGGAGAGTGATTTTTGAGGCTTGGTGCAGCACCAGCACCTAAGGGGGCTGCCCAGGGCTATTGGGTGAGCCAGAAGATAGACTGTAGGTAGAAACCAGTGGTCCTGATCTAGTCACCAGAACCACTTTGTTTGCTTACAATAGCTGTCACCAATTTCTCCTTCAGTACTGTCATCATGGTGTTTAAAGTACATTAAAATAGCCTTTCCTAGACCTTTCATAGCCTTTCCAGGCAACTCACCTTGTTTACTACCTTTGTCACTAGTTGTTGAGAAACCACATTTCAGTTCTCCTAGTCTTTCTGCCCATTTGCTGCCATTCTTGTTCATAGTAAAATGCTCTTTATACCACTTTCTGGAACAACACTCCCATAAAATATTTTTGCTGCCTCCTCTAGGATGTTCCTTCATGGGCAACACTATTCTTATATATTCTTAATTTCCTGTTTCATGTGCTGCTATAGTCTCTTAGACTGTCCTGGTGGCAATGTTGCTTGACACTTCTAAAATTCAGTTTCAGGCATTACTGATTTCTGATAAATCAAGTTCCAAACACATTCATAAGCATATCCTAACTGCACATCTGAACTGTGGGATTATTTTCCCCATTGCCCAACAATTCACATTTTAAGTATCTTGCTGAAGACTTTAGTTCTCACTTTACTTTTTGGCACCAGCAGTGCAGGTGAGTGGTGGTGAGGTGAAATCTATACTGATACAGACGGGTTGCACAAAGGCAGTATCAGAAGACCAATTCCTCTGGGCTTTCATAGGACCAGAATTTAATCTAGGTGAGTTAAAGGTGCTACCGCAATGAGAGTCTCAGTCCTGGCATGAATTTTATCCACGGTGATTGTGGAAACCCTATCATTTGGGCTATTTTGGCACATTAGGCACTTTCTAAAGCTAAATGAATCTCTTATCCCCATATAGCTCCACTCTGTGATTCTACTCTGACCAGCTGCTTGTACTTACTGTCATGCAGTTTGTCCTATTTATGCTTCAGTGTGCTCTGTTCTGTGTAGGAGATTATTTCTCTTCCATGTTAAAGAGTTTTTTGCTCTTGAGGTCTCATTAATGTATCGGTTCCTGACACACAAACACACACACACAAAATCCCAACAAAGAATTAAAATTCCTCCTATGACAAAGCCCAACATTAATATGAAAGCAGCTTTATTTGTATTGGAAAATGTAATGTAATATAACAGATTAGGTGGTGACATGTGAGACAAATGGTCTAATTAGCAGTTCATCATTCCAGGGATTGTATCAGCAGACAGTTATTTTTTGTGGCATTCATTAAGGAATTTGCTGGTGGCATCCACAGAACCATCTTGAACAATGAACATTTTACTTTTTAACTGAATTCTCACACAGAACTTAAAGGCAGATACCAAGGAAGACACCTAGACTTAAGCAGAAGTGACTTTCAGGAGTGTAAATGCAGCCCTGAAAATCTGGCCATTTCCTTATGGACCACAATGTGAAATAGGGTCCTTAAGGTGCATGGATTCTGTCCACTCTGCCTTTCCTCACTCAAGGAGCTGTGGTCACGTCCAAGTGCTCTTCAGCATGGGAGGGTTTTAGGGCATATTGTCTCTACCTGATTCTTGTTAACATCACTGTTTCTCCTCCTGCCCATGGAGAGCAGACTGTGACTGAGCACTCTCCAGACAGAGTGAAAGAATAGTCATTTGGGAATGTACAGGGTTCTTAATGAAGAGGGGTTTAATATAGAGTTAACAGGCTATTACTGGGGTATGCAGTAAGGATCATACCCAACTCCCATTATATTTTAAGTATACATGCGTACTGAATTCCATTTAGCCTCCTTTAATAACACAGTCAAAACTAACAAGGTCTGAGTGTATCCCACCACAAATAATTCCTATTCCTACTCCTTATAAGGAATAGGATGCAAAGGAATGAGGAGTGATAGAATTTATTCAGTTTTCTGGAGCTTAAAGATACAGATTCTATTTCTCATGCGAAATTAAAGGCAACTAGGTGCATCAACATTTTTGGAAATCTTTCTGTGACCCCGATTCTCAAGACCACACAGGTATCTAATTCCATCTCAAGTCAATGGGAGTTGAGCATCAGCCTGAAGATCTAAACCTTAGGGGGATTTTCAAAAGCCCCCAAGGTACCAATATCCTGTTAATACCAAGTATAGCCTGGCTGACTTCCACAGAACAAAATACAGTGTTTGCTGTCCACTGCCATAAAACATGGGAGTTGATTCATTTGACATAGGCTGAACACATGTATTAAACCTCTGTTCTCAGATTATTTCTTCAACCGGTTATCAGTGTGCCTAATTCAGTGCTCACAAGTTCTCCCTCTGAAGTTACTGAGCGTGTTTGTATCTGTGCATGAAAGTGCTCTTGGGAATGGGAGGGACCTATCACAAGTTTTTCCAGGCGTTACCATTCCAACTTCAAAAAGCTGGTAGCAGTATCAGTCACAAGGTTATTCAGGATCTGGGGTTTTTTTAAAGCCCTGGGACCCTAAAGGGCTGTAGTCAGCAGTGAACTCAGAAAACCTATTTCTGATATGAATACTAGCACAGAGAGATGAAAAATAGTTTAACATCAGCCTTAAATAAAGGAACATGACTAAACAGGAATAGATTCTTATTAGCAACCAGTTGTCTGTCCTACAGAAAGCAGAACATGCTAATATATGTAACTGTAAAGACAGACTCCAAAATATTTAAGTTCTTGAGCAGAGGTGTTGACAGTTAAATTGAATTTCTGGCAGACATTTCCAGCTTGTGAGGGAGCAAACAGCAACTCTTCAGCTTTCAAAACATTTACCAAAGATAATAATTACAAAGCCACATAGTTTCAGAATGACTTTCATTTGTCAGGACAGTTAACAGCAGTGAGGAGCAAAGCCAAGAGAAAAGCCAAATGCTAGCGGGAAAATACTGACAAATCACTTGATGTAAAGTTGAGCCTTGTAGTATGACAGGAGAGCACAGGACCTGTCATCTAGTCCCAGCAGGCCCACACTGAATCTGTTGTGGTCATCTGGCCTGGGGAGGAACTAGCCTGCGCTGGGGTTGTACCAAGGAGTGTGATACAGTCCTGGGGCAGGATTTCCAGTCTGGCAGTGTCTTCCCCCTTCATCCCTTTCCAAGTCTGAGTGGATAGGGGTGGGACTGCATCATTGTCCCAGCCAACAGGCTCAGAACATGTGCTTCATGATGCCTGAGAAAAGGGAAGAGAGGAAGGAAGTATCCAGCAGTAGACAACAGGGATAACCACCCCTGTGGGAAGGGAATTGTCTGGGATATTATCCTCTTCCGCTTGATGGGAGCAGTAAGTGTATCACTCAGTGGGTTTGTTCCACCTCTTGCCTTGGCACCCAGCTCCAATCTCCTTCTGCTGCTTTCCCTCCTGCCCTCTCTGGCCATCCCTCTCACCTTATTTCTTCCATTTTGCAGCAAAAGTGACAGTTGGCAACCAGCTATCCAGAGCCAGCGCACCTCTTAACTGGACTTTTATTTTGTTTCTGGTATAGCCACTGGAGCTTACTGAATTTAACACAGGCTTAACAAGCCACCTCATTCTGCAGACATGTTTGCAAAAGATGAACTTATAATACCAGCTCTGGGCTATGCAAATTTGGTATGCTGGTTCATTCGTAAATGTTTTGCAAAGAGCTATCACTTATCATCCCTATTAATTCCTGTGCAAAATAAACATTGTAGCTAAATGGGGGAGGAGGTGGATGAACTGATTTGGGTTATATAACCCATAGCAACCTGAACGGGGTTTGGATAAAATTTAGGTTGCCTGCTAAGTTTTGCTTTTTGGGTTTTTGCTTTTTAACTCAGCTAGCCCAGAGCAGTGTTGGGGCTCTTCTGCTTTCTGTCTTGGAACAGATCCAGAAATAGCAAAATACGTCGCAGAAGAGGCTGTTCACAGAGGAGGTCTGGGAGTACAGAAGCAGGAAAGAGAGAAATTTTGAATGAGTCTGTTCATATTCATTTTCTGTCCTGATTATGCAGGTTAAGAATGTTTCAATAAATCTGTATTATTTGCAGTGCAGAAAGAAGACAGCCAGGATGCAGACCCCCTTGAGCTCTGTCTATCCACATATAAACAGCACAGGCTACCCACAAGATGTTAATCTTGGGAGGAACTCGTAGCTATAGCAGCTGCCACCAACTACAGTAGCTGCTCAGCTGGGGAGACTACCATAACGTTGACTGTTATAATAGCAAAGGATATCATACATTTGTTGCCTAACAGGCAGCTCAGAAAAGAGAACATGAAAATCTTCTAGTCTTGCAGCTAGTCACTGACTATCTCTAGTGCATCTTAGGAAACACAGCATGAGGACAAAATGCCTACAAATACTCTCGTTCAGTGCTCCCCATATGGATGAGTTGCAGAGATTTCTGAGCATCGGCAAAGTGTAGCAGCTTGCGTAACATGCCACAGTCTGCTCAAGGTTTGGCCATATCAGCAGAAGGATGTTGAGGTGTTACTATAGTACTTCCCTTTTCACACTTCAGTAAGTTAAAAGGGATATTAAACTCCATACTGTTATTTCTTTCTAATAGTTCTGTAGGTGAATACTACAGATAGATGATACCAGTGTCATACAGGAGTGAAGTAGAAACTCTTCCAGTAACTGCCTGTCCTTAAAAAAAAAAAAAGTTTCAGCTTGTAGAGAATACCTGGCTTCAGAGCAAGTATAAACAAAGTTGGAAACTTGGTTCACTGAACAGATGTTAAGAAACATAAAGCAATTACAGGTCCTTTAACTCGGTCTTTTTGTGTGGAAACTATTGTGGCATCTACAGAATTATTTATTATGGACTTCTGTGGGTGCAATGCAGTATGTGCTGCTGCTGCGAGTCTCCTGTGAAACGCCATCATAAGTACATGTAGGCAGCCAGACCAACACATCAGATATGGTCAGATCAACTCTCCTAGGGTAGTTCCTAAATCTGAGACATGTTCTGAAATCTTGCCGATGTATTTCTAAAGGGTTTCATAGATTTCATTTTATCCACAGAAGGACAGAATTATGAATGGTCAAACCTGTAATGTCTTTGGGAAACAAGAAGAAAAAGACGAAATCCCATTTCTCTGTCAGTCATGGATTCCTGGACATGTATGGAGGCCCTTGATGGTTCTGGGACTGGTCAAAGGTGATGCTGACGATGTTGACAATTTTCTGGAAAAGCAAACATTCATTTGTGATGGGAACTTGAAGAGATTACCTGTCCTATCAGACAGATCTGTTCTTTCAGACACATTACATTGTTTGTGGCAGAAGAGTAGGTAACAGTCATCAACTTCCTTGGTTCATACCAGCAAAATGAGTATTTTTCTGTAGCATATCATTGACTAGATAAGTTTGGACCAAAGTCCAAAGAGAATGGCTGAAAGCCTGGAGCACTTTTGGGAGTTTACTACATTTAACCATTACTTTTGTTTTACTTTGTGTAGACTTTTTGCAAATGCAGGGAAGCACGTCTGCACAAAAATAAGGGGATGCAGGTTCTGCACACCAAAAAGTCTATGCTTGGTACACCATGGAAAGATGCATTTTAGATACTGGACTTGCTCATGTCTTCCACATGTTCATATCATTTTATTTGTTCCCATAGACTGCTCCCTCTCCTTAACTAACCTCACCAAGCTCTTGCTTTTGGGGCTAATCCTGCTGTTTTCACTCACCCAAATAGTAATAACCCAGCACTGCATGATTAGCCATCTCCCAGCCTCACTCACAGAGACCCTGTGGCTTTCTCTTCTGCACTAGGAAATAACGGGGTTTAGGGCAGACAAGTGACCATCCAGGCAGCTTCCGTGCAGGCAGTGTCCAGGGAGCCAAGTCCCTGTCTGTACATGTGCTGGGAGGACCAATGTCAAATGTACTCCAAAGGGCACGTTTGAGCTGCATCAGAGCTTCCTTTCCTTTCACGGGTTTGTTGTCTGTGTGACTGAAGTGCCTGGTATCAAGGCAGCTTTGGAGCCACCCTTAGCACACAGTGGGGATCCACCCTCTAGGCTTGGAGATCCTTCTCTTCTAATTATTTCTAGAGAATTACACAGATGAAGTGTGCAGACATGATAAGACTTACCATGCATTTAAGGGGAACTTACATGTTGCATGGTACAGAGTAAACTTCAGCTGTGGGAAACTACATTCTGCTCAAAATATGTGCAGCAAGAAAGGATCCTGTCCTTGTAGAGATTTAAAATACCCCCTATCACTATAATCTAGTTGTGTAAACCCTCTGTATATGGGGTCAGAGGACTGTATATATAGAAAGCTCAGGACTAGGGTTGCCAAGGTCATAGAGTGACCATAATAGATGACCTATGCATTCTATTTGTTGTCCCACATCATTGTAACAATGCATTAAGTGTTTTGCACCTTCCTCTCTTTCCTTTCTCCCTTAATTCTCACATCATCCTGGTGTCTCTATACATGTAGACTGGAATAGTTTTTCTTTTTAACTTCATATCATGATGACATTGGTATTGGGACTCCACAGGCTCGCACTGAAATAATTGATGCCATTTGCATTTCACATTCTAACAGCTTCATAACAAGATCTCTGTAGACTTGCACTGAAATTGTTTTCCCACTGAAGTCTTACAACACAGCAGCAACATAATGACATTTTAATGGGATCCCTATAGACTTGCCATGAAATTGTCAAGAGAAAATAGTGGTGATGTTAATTGAATTGGGAGCTAACATTGTTAAAATAAAATGTGAAAAGTAATTGCTCTGTGTGAAGAAACGCACGAATTTAGGAGCTGATCCTGCAAAGATATATGCATGTCAGTAATTTTGCTTGTAGAAGCAATCCCCTTGAAATTTTCTTCTCTGGGGAACAAAGTTAGGACCTAGAACAAACCAATTCATTTTGTCTCCTGCCTTCATATAAAAAATGGCTAACCCAAAGGCAACAATTAAAGACTGTGCCTCAGTTGTGACATTTCCTATACATGTCTGTGCAGATACTAGGCAGAAATTACCTGAAAAGCTTGGCACTTGACATCATACATTCTCTAACTCTACACAAATACAGTAACAGTTGCTTAGCTGGTAAAGCCTTGGTAAAACCATATTCACAATGAAGTTGCTGGGAATTCTGTCACTGACTTCAGCAGAGCTAACATGCCATTCCCAGTATCACCTTCCTACAGATCCCAGACAGAAACCTCAAACACACACCTGTTTTGGAGGCTAAACCTACAGAGCGGAAGTCTGTTCTTTTTAATCCTTCTGTTTTCTGAGACATAAGAATGTGTTTGACTGAAGATTTTCTCTTTCATTTCTCATGTGATAAGGGAGAGAATATTGCTTTAAAAATGAACCTTGCAATTCTCATGTCATGTGAGTGTCAGACTTTGGAGTTCAGCTATTTCAAATTTCAAGAGACTGCTGGAATAGGCAATGTCACCTGACTGTGGAAGACAGGGTGAATGTTCTGACCTTACTCCCTTGCCTATAGCATTGTATGTAAGAATTACACTAACATCTACTGACAGTTTTTTAGTTGGTCAGAAAACAGTCAAAGCACAGCCAAAAATAATACCACCTGAGCAGAAGGACCTAAAACTGTTACATCCAACATACCAAGTTCTGTCTGGAAATAAAGTGGGTTTTATTGGGGATATTTCTGAGAACACTTCCTCATAAGCAGAGTTGCATGTCAGGAGGAGGTAAGAAGGTCGATACAGAAAACAAACCATTAGCAATGATAAATTATTCCCTTTTTCTCAAGAGAAGCCTAGAGTCATTGATCTGTCATGGAATCCATGCAGACCTACTCCTCAGATGAACAAAAGGCTGAACAATAGTGTCCTGATAGGTGGTCTGATAACTCAGGAGATTAGTGCAGGGCTGCTGTGTGAGCTTTGGGCCAGGGGTTCAACCTGACTTCATGGAAATCAGATCAGAACTTTCACCATCAACTTCAGCAGAAGTGGGAGACATTTTTATGTCAGGTAAAACCAAAACGAGGAACTGATTTATTAGGGGAAAAATACAGAGAGGACAAAACAAAAACCATTATTATGTCTGGGTTTGAATTCATGATTCATCTGCACCTCAAGTATTGCATGCATTTCTGGCACTTCTTCGTACCAAAAAAGGATGTAGTTTATCAAAACAAAGATAGAGAGAGGGTAAAAATGCTGATGAGAAGTAGGAAATGGTTTCTGTTTAAGGAGGAATTGAAAAGACCATAGTTTGCATTAAGGAATGTAAAATGGTGGGAGTCATAAAAAAGGTGAAAAGATCATATGCATTCATTATTTTGAACATCTCAGGGACATGGAGACACCCAATGAAAATAATTGCCCAACATAAAACCAAGTGAAGGAAGCCATTTTTTCACACAACGCATAAGAAAACTGTGGAACTCATTGATGCAGGATATGGTAGATGGCAAAACCACAAAGAAAGTCTGAAAAAGGTTATATACGCTCATGAAGGATAGGTCCACTGGCAGGTTTTAAAAATTATTATTTGGATGCAACACTCAGATCACAAATTCCCTCATCCAGAGGTGAGTAGTTGTACAAGGGACAAGAACAATATGTACCTGCCCTAACTCCTACATTCTTAAGCATTCATTGGAGTTTACTGTCAGGGAACGTAACTAGACACACTCTAGATGTTGTGGTGGAACTGAGTGTAGCTGATCTCAAGTCTTACAGAGTGTTAGGTGAAATAAATCAGCAGTATCTCAGCACTGGACAAGTTGTCTCCTTCTCAAACCACCGCTCCAACCAGTACCTCTGCGCCTGTCAGTTCTAGATGAATAGTGAGGACTTCACAAAGCAGAAAGCTTGACTGACATCAGGCTCCCACATATGGACTCTTCAGATGGTCTGGGAGCACCCTGATGTGGCAGGGAGATGCTCCCTATGATGTTTGCTCTGTAACCAAAGAGAGCGTTTCAAGCAGGTTTATCCGTCCATTACTCTTTCTCAGTCACTATGGTCCTCACAGACTAGATGTTCAAGTGCACAGTGCCAGCACTTACCTAATGGATTCTGAATTGTCATTTTAATTTGTAGAAATCGTATAACAGTATTTAGGAAAACTATTTGCCTTTTGGCTTTGCTTTACAGCTAAGAACAAAACCAGACAGTGAAGCCAGCCATGAGCTTCCCTCAGATCGCTCCTGAAATGCCTAAAGATGAGCATATCTGTCTAGCTCAGCTGTGCTGGAAGTCCTGGCCAAAGAGATCTATTTATTATAGGGTGTGATTGTCAAGTTACTTATTTCAGTGGCTTCCCTGCTGCAGTGCAGAAATCCTGGGTGGTCCTTGAGGCCATCATGAGTGCTCTGCACCTGGGGCTGCAGAAAGTATTAAGAAGTAAAGCATACACATGGTTGGCTTGGTGGACTGTGACCAGTTGGTCCAAAGTTGTGGGAACCACCGAGAGAGCTGTAATCCTTAAGGGGCCAGAGCCCGTTTTCATGTATTCAGAGAGAGACCCATAATTATTTCAGCTGAAACCAGATCAGGCACCAGAGCTGGACAAGGGACAAAACATTAAGTTGTTTCATTTCATTCTGACCTCTTTTTATGGCAATAACTGCTAAAAGGAAAACAAATGTTCGCAGGGATCTGCTTTGTTCTGCCTTTACATGTGGAGCACACAAGGGGCCTTTTCATGCAGAAAAATGCATAAATCACTCCCCTAGTTTTACTTATGGGAATGCAGCATATTCATATTAGAGAAATACAGCCAGTAATGAGATGCACAGACATCCGACAAAGAAGAGTAGGGATTTCAGAAAAAAAAAAAAGGAGAGATGATTTAGTTATTAACCAAAATGAAGCAGGAACCTCATGAGGAAATGTGATTACAGGAATTATGCAGAGAAAGCATTTCACATATATATACAGGGTCAGATTCTCAGCAGCTATAAATAGATGTAGCTTTACTTACTTTCAGAGAGATATACTACAAGAAGTCAGTTCTGTGATCATCTTGGGATCATTTAATTACCGACTGCTTCTTTGCCCCTCTTGCTCTTTTTTTGGGGCTAGTTTATTGGTCATGAAAATATACTCAACAGAAAAGTAATTTTAAAATTATTTTTACAGGGTCAGTTTCGGTTGGAACAGTGAACCATCAGACACACAGGGTGATGCAAAAGCACTCATGCTGATGCAGGGAGTTAGGTGGAACACCTGGAAAGGGTGAGAGAGAAGGTGGATGCAGCCCACAGCTAAGCCAATAACGTATGTGCCTTCCAATATTCACCAGCTGGAGATACAGTGCTATGGATATAGCAGTTTCAGCAAGAAAACAGCCACAATAAAAGATCAAACCAAATGATCTTAACATACAATCAAAGTACCATGATAATGTCACATAATTTCTGTATCATCCCAAACTACATGGTTGCTTCTGATCAGACATCAGCTGTGTCAGACACTGTAGGACTCCAGTGAATGACAGCAGAGCAAATATTAATCTATATGATTTTTATTTCAATACTTTGAAAGCAGTTTTATTATACTTATAGTTGATCAAAACATAAAACTTATTTTAACAGAAGTAAGCTGTGCTTATTTTAAAGTGGGATTAGGTATTTTTTCAGAATCAGTTAGTAAAATACCACTATGTTAGAAAGACCAATGTTTGCAATAAGTTTTCAATAACAGCTTTGTTAAAAAATATAAAATGTGATTATATAGTGAGAAAGTATATATAATGTGAAGCTGTAGAAAAAATGGCTTTAAAAGTTTCACTAAACAGTTGCTAGAAATGCTAGACTTGCTAGAAATGGTTCCAGCTTCACTAATCAATGAGGAGGCTAAAGAATGCTCATTTCTGGTAGATTGTACCCACTATGTTTTTTTTCACAACAGTCTCGTGTCTACAGTCTGTAACCTTTGCATATTTCTTGTAAATCTTTTAGGAAGGAATTACAGTTTTGTTTCACATTTGTAGTTCATCTGAATGGTTCAGTCCAGACCTATGATAAGGTTGCTTAAAAACTACTGTGCAACAGAACTGCAACCATGACATCTCAACAGGATTTATAAATAAGCATGTTACAAAATAATCTTATGTCTTTTGTTTATAGGATGTTGCTTTCCCTCACTAGGGCTCATGCAGCCCATAGAATAGAAAAATAAGAAAGAAGAGTTCTCGAAAAAGGATGGCAGGTTCATCATATGTGATAAACTGCTTAGAAGAGTCAAATTTTGATATGGATTTTTTTCATCACAGAAACTGATTGGGAAAACTCTTCAGGGGAATTTGTGCATGTCCTTGCTCCAAAGGGCTAAGCACCTAGGTCCTGCCTGTTCTACACCTTCTTACGAGTTGATGGCAAGTCTGAGCTACAATACGTTATGTGCTCATATACTACATATTTAAGACTCATGAAATAACTACATCAGACAGTCATGGTTTGCCTCTGCCAGAGACCTGAAGTGGTACTTGGATAACTTCCCTTAGGCAGGCTGTAACCCTTATTTCCTCAAGTGGAAGAATCTATTCATTGTGTCTATTCTGTAAATATTTTGACTGGTCCTTCAGTGGTCTAGCTCTTCCAGATGCTGTAAAATATCCCAGATAAAAAATTCTGTGTAAATAGTGTGCACAGATAGCCTCTGGGGAAGAGTACAAAGGGAGCTCTCCAGATTTCCCCAAAAGGCTCTGATACAAATGTGGTGAGGGAGCAGAGCAGTGTAGACTCACTTTCTTGTAGTTCATTGTGTTGTGCTGTGAAAAAAGTCAGTGTATGAAAACATAGATGACATCCTTGCCCATGCCAGTGAACCTCTAAATGAGCTGCGTAGCTACAGGGGCTACGTATGCTTTACATGTCAGCTGTTCAGTTCCACAAATATCTTGAAGACCATATTTCTTCCAAGACCTAACTTCATATCTGTGTAGTTGCTTTATGGACATAGGTGCCTTTAAATTCTTTCTGCCTCCTAGATAGGTACCAGAGGGGTCTCTTTGGGGAATGCTAACTTTCTTTGTCTGGTGTCTACCACTTAACATTTCCAAAAGGCCTTGGAGGAGGCCAGACCAATCTCCCTTGAGTGTGCAGGGCCAACCCATGCTGCAAATTAGGCCATGCTTAACTATTCATTAGGGGAAAATGGGCTATTACTTTCGAGAGAAGGGATTTAAATTTCATATGAGTTGCTCATAAACCCTACCTGCTCCTGAGAATGAACTGTGTAGATGGGCTGTTTATCTGATGAGAAGTCCTGTCTGAACACTACTTAGAAGATGGTGTAAACATACTCAGGGTGGCCGTTGTATAAGGAAAGGAAAGTGAGGAAGAGAGTCATATGTGACTGCAAAGAATTGATTAGAAATTCTTGTAGACTGAGTGAGCCCTAAAATAAAACAAGCATATTTCATATGCACAGAGGAGGAGAGGAAAGCATTGCTATATAAAGGATGATTTGCATTCAGATTCAATCACTATTCCAATCAGGATGTGGCATCCCACCTTATAATGGCAATCCTGAAGATTTAAAATAAGTTTACCATCAAATAATACACCAAAGCTTTAATGCAAACCTGTATTTGATTCAAATTACTCATGCTGTGGTAGCTTAAATATGCATCAGTCTTTATATGGGCTTGATCAAAACTGGCAGGCAAAATACAAAGAGCAGTGTCAATTAAACTCTATGGGTGGAGAGGAATGTATGAAACATAAACAAGAAGTAGCACTATGTCAGGGATTCTTGCCATCTATTGTTTAGCGATGGTTGATGTGTAGTTCACATGGACACTTCATCCATGAAGTGATCCTATAATCAGATTCACACAGGAAATGCATCATTTTCAGGCATCATGTGTCTGCTCTCCCTCAGGATAAAGCCTGCTAGGAAAGCATGGCTTAAATAATGATGGATGTCACTTGCTGAAGATAAATCTTGCTATTTGTAACCTTCTCCATTCCTAGGAAAGGAAAATCACTGCAGGTGCCACAGGCAGATACCTCAGTGAGGCAAATGCTGTGATTTTAATGCAATCTACAGGAATGTTTACTCACCATATCCATAGCTCAGTTTGGCTAAAAGCTGTAGCTTTGGCTAAAAGCTGTAGCTCAGGGTTTTTCTTCCTGGTGGGATGGAAGAAAGTTGTCATCTGGATAACTGGAAACATTCACATGTATTTTCAAATCATCTTTGAGGATGTAAGTAGGGAGCTACCTGCCTATTGTGTTTCAAGTCAAGTACCACAGTTGTAGTAGAGGTAAATCACTGCTCTCCAACAGATGTTGGGGGGCTCTGACTCTCTAGGGACACTTGCTCAGGCATTCTGTGCAACAAAAAATGGCACCTGTGTATTTTCCTAAATAGGGGTGTAAGTGCTGCAGACTCTAATATACAGAAAATCTTTGTGCACAAATATATATTTATATGTATGTTTATGTATATGTATGGATACACATATATTTTCCTACTAGGAAAACAACCAACGGCTTTAATAAACTGCTTTCATACTGAGATCATAATCAGTCTTGCATGCATATGTGCACACACACAAAGGGATGGAGACAACTGGATCTCTAAATAGAAATGTACACGTTCTGGCTCTTTTTGGCTTTGCTTTTCTCTCCAAGCCTCCCAGGCAAATGGCAGCAAGGCTCTGACTCTTTCCAAGAGATCCTCCTGAGGCTTGTTTGCCTGAGTTCAAGCCTCTCACAGGGAGCACACTGAGCTGAGCTACCTAAAAATCTGCCTTGCATCTTTTCTGGAGTCCATGCTGGGTATGTGAACAAGATTATGTTACCTTCTTGAGGTAGACTTAAGAGCTATGTCATGTATTTAAGGGATATCAATAGTGCATGTGAAGTGTGTGCACTCCTGAAAGCAAAAGGATTGCATTGTGACATGAAAAGTGATAGGAAGAACCGGCCTCAGGTTTCCTCAGCCCCAGTGAGCAGTTTAACAAGGCTTCATGATGCATGTCACCTCTCCTGCCATGCCCGTAGGACACGCTGCGTGTCTTTATTCCTTGTGCATACTATACCACCTCATCTGTAATTATAAATATATGTTTAGTGTCACTTCAAAGCCTTCCCTTGACAGAGGTGTTCCCTTTTCAGGGATTTTGAATCTCTGACATTCCTTCTTCAGAAACTCTGGAGCAGGGTGTGATAGCCTCCTGCTGACAGTTACTTTAGTTCAAAGGGACTGCCAGAGAAAACCCATTGCAATGCAGAGGGAAAATTGACTTTTGTGTCACCCATTGGACATGCATTGGTTTCTATAACAAGAGGCCATTTTCTATGCTTGGCTGGTTTTTCACCTGGAAGGTATTTAATGATGGGTACAGAGATCAGATTTGTAAGACATGAAAAGGTTAGCAGTAGTTTAGACTTTCCACCAGGTAAGTCTGATGAACAAAAAAACCTCCTCCTGGCTGTGCTTGTTCATTGCATATATTTTATACAGTTCAGCTGTGGAAGCTGGAACTTGGCTAACACAGTTATTCCTTTTGTGGTATTTTCCTGCGAACTGGACTTTTTTTTAGAAGTATCCATCTGTCAGTTTATTATATTATTATATTACAGTACCATCTAGAGGTCCCAAATGGGATCAGGGCTCTGCATAGTAGGTGTAGCATGCAGTTGTCTTCTGGGAGATAAAGTGTGTAACCTCAGTAGATAAGAGAAAAGAAGGATTATTGTCCCCATTTTATAAATTTCATAACCATCCTTATTCTATAAATTTTGCATACAGTAAAATGCATACAGTCAGACAAGGAACACAGACCTGCCATGTCTGTCATTTTGGGTAGGAGTATCCAAAAAGCTATTTAAAGATAGCCCACTGCCCTACATAGATTCCACCAGGAATCTACTGGATTTCTGACTACCTGGCAGCCATCAAAAACTCACAGACAAAAAGGCTGTTGTGCAGATCAGCACATCTCTGACACATCCAGTGACTTCCTTTGGACTGGCTGAGAGGTATGGAAATAAGAGACAGATCTGGGATGTGAACAAGGTCTGCTGAGTGTTAATCACAAGGCTCTCCTGCCGCCTTTACTGCTCATTGGTCATAGTCACCTGAAAATGAGAAAAACATTGCCTGGCAAACTTTCATCTTCTTTGTAAGGTGCTCATATTTCCGAAAGACTTTTCGTCATGTAGGATTTATGAAGATATTTCTGAGAGGGTGAGTTTCCAGACCTTTAGCCCTTGACCTAAAGAAAGTGTTTTCATAGACTTCCTATGAAAATCCCATGGTGTAATGTCACTGAAGACAGCAGTACTACTAGCCTGAATTCTTGGCAAATTTGGGCCATGATTTTGAATTACTATATGGAGCTGGAATCCATAAGTAATTCACAACACTTGACCCTAATGGAGGTAAATGAATACAGTAAATTTGTACAAATAACCAGATTCAAATCACCTAATTTAGGTACAGCAGCACTTAACTACAAGCCACTTCAGCTGCAGGAAGATGACCTGGTGCATCTAAATCAGTCAGATGGACCAAATATACAGTTAATAGGGGGAGATAGGAGTCTCTGAGTGGCAATCCAGAAAGCTGGTGTGTTGAGTGGGAGCTGTGAAGAGCCAAATTACAAAACATGCTGGATGTACGGGGAAATAATACCTGAAAATTCTTCCTGCTTCAGAACATCAGATGTTTTTATTCACCTGGGAATTAGAATGCTTTGCTGAGATTATGGGTGAAGATGGATGTCAGCACCAAAAAAAAAAAAGGGTGGAGAAAATGTTAGATCTTAATGTTAGGGCATGTGCATAGAAAGCAAAACATCCCCAGGACATTACCAGTTTGAAGAGGTGTGACTCTACATCCCAGAATCTACCTCCAGTCTGTCAGGCATTCATACAAATGGCACATTCTCTCCTCCTGTTGAAGCTGGTTTACTGCATGGCTGGGAATGCAAAGTCACAAGGCCAGGAAGGGTGGCAAGAGCAAGAGCAGTCCCGAAGGAAAGGCAGAATGCTCAGCTGGGAGGGAAGAGCCCTAACCTGCCCTTTGCTCCTGCCTGTCTCTTTCTTTCTTGCCCTTTTTCTGCTCCGTTAGCATATACAGAGCCTGACAGGGTGCTTTGATGCACAGCACGGAGGTGCCCTGAGGGTCTAGTGGTGCTGAAAAGCAGGCAACCTGGGCTTTCTTCTGGGACTTAAATACATCCCTGAGCTAGGCTGTCAGGGTCTAGTGCAAAGAATCTAGACTTACATTTTTTTAAGTAGTCAGAGTAACAGAAGTATTTATACTGCAATGGGATTTAACTGTCCTGTGCCTTAGGTTTTCAGAAATCCCTCTCAGCTCCATGTGACTGTCCATAGTGTTGTCAACCAATACTTTCATCTTAGATTTAGATTGCCATTGAGTTACAAAGCTCACCCTGTCTCCTAGTCAAATGCTTCACTAATTAATGCATGAGGTAATACAGGCATCAGCTCTGAAGAGACTTATCCTCTGAGCGTTAAAGAAGATACAAAGCTGTTGGCCACACGATGGAAGGAAAAATATTGAGTACTGAAAGGGAGACAGCAAATACTTCAGTCTGTACCTCTGTTCAGGCTTTGACAGTGTGCAGGACAAAACATGTCTTGGAGACATTAATTCCACAGGAAAACATGGTCTTTCTTTTGCTTTTGTGGC
Organism: Strix uralensis; assembly: GCF_047716275.1. Lineage (NCBI taxonomy): Eukaryota > Metazoa > Chordata > Aves > Strigiformes > Strigidae > Strix > Strix uralensis. Next base: position 99,201,771 of record NC_133974.1, on the reverse strand, counting down.
AAGAAAGGTCCAAGACTTTGCAGTCTAGCATCCTGCATTTGCATCAGTTGGGACTGCAACACTTCTGAAGTTTCACATTGTGACACTTTGTCTTACCCACTCTTATTTGAATCCAGCAGGAATTTTGAATGTTCTGCCCTTCTGCTACCAGGTGCTTACATACTCAACCTCCCTGATTGACTGGGGGGGGTTGTGACCTGGAATCTACTGCAGTTGCATTGGTTACATTTAATGTCATTTCTGTATATCTAATAATAATGTGTCTAACACCTCTTACATATTTTTGATCAGCCCTTATTCATCTGTTAAGGGTGCTAAGTCAAACTTTGAGCATGAAGAAGAAATCTGTTCCTTCTGCACATCAGGGTATTTAGGGCCATCTGCTGACACCTAATATATTGGCATGTATTAAAGGAATGTAGCATCGCTGCATGACCACTCTTCCCTCTGGACTGGGGTGGGCTCGGAGTGCATGGGGGTGAGGAGGGCAGGGGGTGCTAACATGAGAGGCAAGAAAGGACCACAGATCCTCCATGCTGGATCCAACTCTGATCCCATAAGATCTATGGAAAGCTTGGGCAAACTTTGTTGTTAAAAAGTTGTTTTTCTAAAAAGGGGGCAGGGGAACTTGCCACTAAGGTCAAATCTCATAGGACCCTGGTAATTCAAGCTTTAGAAAAGGAACTATAAACAAAGAAAATTAGATATTATGATTAATTTTTTCTAGGAAGTGAGACTGGTTCCTGCAAATGGCGCAACACCACAGATACTGTATTTTGAGGTATCTAATGAAAGAAGGATGGTGCTAGACACTCATCACCTTTGTGACTCTGGACCTAAGGTCCTAAGTCTTCTGGATAGCTGGGCTATGGGGCACTCAGCTCTATTCAAATGGCCTGTAAGAGCAAACTCCAGCAGCTGGCTTCATGCCATCATACCTGCCCCAGCGGAGGCTAAAATACTGTGTTGTATGACTGACCTACATACCACTACAGAAGAGAAATGTTCCCTGCTACAGTTTCTGCCAAGTGCTATAGAGCTCTGATTGGACAGATGACTGATGGCAAATGCACTTCTAATAAAGCCAATGCCATTAAGTTGGAAAATGAGGCTGCTGTCATGTATGAGTGGTGGCAGAAGCATTTCTAGCTTAACAAGGTCTGACAAGACCTCCTCAACATGCTCAAATGAAATCAATGTCAACACCTAATCAGTAAAGCAGGTAATGGATTATTTAAAAAAATTTTAACCATAGCTGCATTAGCTCACTTGGAAAGAAGGAACATGTGACTTCTACAGATAATGTAAAATATTTTAACAGTTGTCACATTTGTTAGGTTCAAATAGAAACTGCTTTAACCTGAACAGCTGAGATGTGTACTGCAGCATGGTGGCAGAATGTAGGGCACGTCACAAATCTATGGACAAAGGAATCTGCAAGCTTTATCAGTCACTGACTGGGTTTGCATAACAGGTCAGCTCAATAAAATATACATGAACAGCATCTGTTTCTGCTTTTAAGATCACAGTGTGCAATGTGAACCATCACCCACTGGATAGAAACTGGGTGACAGGATGAGAATCCAGCAATTCAATGAGCAAAAGAGAAGGTGTTTGTTGTCACTGGGAAGCTAGTGAAACGGGCTGAAAGGATGTGGACAAATGGCCTGAACTCAAGTTTACTTAGACTCTCATGAGTACACTAGAGAAGCTAGAACCATAGTTAACAAGTTCAGATAGGGAGTGGATAGCGCTATATATCTTCTGCACATACATAGTTACTGTAATGGAGTAGAATAAATCCCTTGCCTTGGGGTCTAGTCACTGCCTAACTCATGGAAATGAGGCAGGTACTTGCAGGCTGCTGGCACAAGAGGGTTCTTACTCCTCTCGCTGAAGCACCTGCAACGAGCCAGGCCAGGCCAGTGGGCTGGGTGGATGCTTAAGTCTGACACAGTGTGCTTATTCCTGTGTCCCTAAGAAAAAAAGCGCTTTAGAAAACAGCTCTGAGAGTCACCACCTAGCTAGACTGGAGGTGCTGACCCTTCTTACCTGAGAAAACGGACAGCATTCTGCACTAAACTGCGTTAGGTTCCTGACCCCTCCTGCCCTCCCTGTCCCGAGGCTGCCCCTGTGTCTCCCCTCTCCAGCCCCAGCGCTGCAGGGCCAGCAGCAGGTCCTTCTGGCCAGCACTGCCCCCTCCCTGGGTGATAACAGGCTCATGCCTCACCACGGGGCCAGAAAACCTGTGAGGCCAGCTTTGCTTTCACACTGGTTTAAATGAGGAGCGGCTCCACTGAAGTTGTTTCCGTCGACAACCACAGGACTGGAGGAGGAGAAATGAGAACTGGGGCCCTATCATATTTTTATTTTTGCTTCTCTCTGCTGCTACAGAGAACCACTGGAGGCATGTCAGGTGTGTGCAACATGCAAACCTGGGGCCTTCATGGGCGAGCTCCCTGCAGGTACTCATCTGCCATGTCTAAGTAATACAGGGACCAAGTGTTTTGAACATAACACCTTTGCTACATTTTAACATATCTTCAAGAGTCATAAAGTATCATTCTATCATAAAAGATGGTCTTTATTAATAGACCATGAGAATGGGAATCGCAAAGTTTCTCTTCTTTAAAATACCACTAATTGGTTCCCAGCCACCCGTCCCTAAAAAGTGGGAAGCTTATTAGTGCCTCTAATAGCGCTGGAAAATAAATTAGAAATACTTCTTTCTCCCGTCGTCTCTAAAATAGCGTCAAACGTGCACCGACGTTCCCAGGTACCTGCCGTGCCCCTCAGCCCGTGGCCGGGAGCGCGCGGGAGCGGGCCCGCCCGCCGCCGGCACCGCCGCGCCAGCAGGTGGCGCCGCGGCCTCAGCCTGGGCCGGCGGCGGCGCCCCCGTCCGCGGCCGCTCGCAGGTATGCGGCCGTTCGCAGGTATGCGGCCGCTCGCAGGTATGCGGCCGCTCGCAGGTATCCGTCCGCCGCAGGTATCCGACCGTCCGTCCGTCCGTCCAGCCGTCCGCAGGTACCCGCCCGCCCCAGCGGGGCCACGCGCAGCCCTCCTGTCTCCGCGCCCCCCGGCCGCGGTCCCCGGGGCCGTGCTGCCTTTCCGCCCGGCCGGGGCTGCGGCGGGACCGGCCGCGAGAGGCGGACGGCGACAGGAGGGGAGGGCGGCGGCTGCGACTGCCGAGCTGGCGGCGGGCGAAGGAAGCGTGACGGCACGGGTTGCACCATGACGTCTGGGGAATCGGGTGGATTAGGAGAGGGCTGGCTTGGCGGGAGCAGCTGGGTGACGCAGCGAATATTTGCACTATGTATGTTGTGTGAATACGCTCCACGCCCACGAGTGTTATTTCGTGTCATGTGCCGTGGAAGCGGCTACTGAAGGAGCCGGAGAGGAAGAAGAGCACCATGGTGTGGACGGGTCTCCTGGAGGAGGCAGCGCTAAGGCTCCCGCGCAGCCAGGGCGCTCCAGCCAGCACGAGGACGCGGGGACGGGTTCGCTTTTCCCAAAGCTGAGACTGGAAACAGTGACGTAGCTCCAGAGACGAGGGACCCCGGCCTGCAGCAGGCTGAGCCTGCGTCGCCTGGGGCAGACGGGGACCCTGCTGTAAGTAAATGGTCTGGGGTGCAACTCCACAGCTAGAGGTTTGAAGACCAAAACGGGTTTGGAGACTGATGGCCCTCGTTAGCTGCTTGGAGAAGCACTAAATAGGCCCAAAATCTAGTGTTAGGTGGCACAGGTGCCCTCACGGTGTGGAAGTCAGGCCAGCTTCACAAGAGGCAAACAGAAGAGGCACTTAAGAGGGGGTATTGACCACGCTGGCCTGTAACATGGCAAGTGGATTGCTATTTTTTATGGAAGCTGAAGAAATGAAATTGTGTTTGGGTAAATGATAGAGAATGATAGAGGGATTCATTGGTGCTAGAGGACAAGAGGCTAGTTCTTGGTACAAGTGAAGACAATTTTGTTGTGGTGTGTTGATCAGAATTGATGTCTCCTCTATAACACGCCAGTTGAACCCAATAGAAGATGTGGTATATTTTGCTCTTGATGCCTAGCTTGCATAACCCTGGAGGTCCATCCAAATCCTCTGCAGGTACTCTGCCTACCATCAACACTTCTCCCTTCTTTCTAACCTGTGATTTCTGTTTACTCCAGATGGAGTAGGTCTTTGAAATGAGGGGAGGGGTACCTCAGACCGCACCCATTATTTTATGAGCTGTGCAAGCTGCCATGCTGACCACCTCATACTTCTCAGGTGGTGCTGCCTGTACTCCTAAAGCTAGTGCTTGTAGGCAGGAGAGGAACAGGTGAGTCCTGCTCTGTCCACTGTCTTTGCCCTCTTTATGTCATATGACGAAAGTGGGAACACTCCACTCATGTTACCAGTCCAGAACCTTCTGTGCTATTCTAGGGTTTGTTGAGCTCCCTCTTTCTCAAGAAGGTTGTCCACTTCCCTCCTGGAGGATGACGACTGGAGGTCTTCCAGCCTGCTCTAAACTGGATGTTAAAGACCCACTTCATTCTGAGATCAGTACCTTAAGAGGTAAACCACAGATTTTGGGAGGAACGGGATGAGATCGTCACCACATCAAAAGAAAAATATTTAATACAGATCTCATCAAGAATTTGTTTCTTTTCTTTCCCCAGGAAGTTGACCTTTCTTGATATGCTGGGTTTGTGTGGTGGGGTTTTTGGTAGCAGAGGAGGGGGCTACAGTGGTGTCCCCTGTGAGAAGCTTCTCGAAGCTCCCCCAGCTCCAAAACCGGACCTGCCTCTGGCCAAGGCCAAGCCAATTAATGATGGTGGCCGTGCCTCTGTGATAACATATTTAAGGGGAACCTGAGAGGGGGTTGGGGGACTTGTGAGGAGGAGTTATGAGAAGGACACCTATGCGAACACCGAGGTCAGTGGAAGGAAGGAGGAGGAAGGGGGTAGGTGTGCCAGGACTTAGACCCCCCTGTATCCCATGCTGAGGTGGCAGGGCCGCCCCTCTGCCACCCATCGTAGAGATCCACTGTGAAGCAGAGATTCGCCTGCAGCCTGTGGAGGATCCCCGGGACTCTGTGGGAAGAAGTAGCCCCTGCTGTTGTCATTCACCACTGGGAAGACTGCAGCATGAGGGGGTGACCCACACCGGAGCATCTCGGGAAGAATTGGATTCCATGGGAAGGACTTAAATGGAGAGTTTGTGGAGGACTCTCCCATGAGAGGGAAACCACGTGAAGCAGAGGGAAGAATGCAGAAGAGTGCTTCCCCCCGACCTTGGAGGAATAAGTGGTGGACTGACTGCACCCTCCATCCCCTGCCCCTGCACCACTGGGGGAGGAGATAGAGACATCGGGAACAAAACTGAGCCTGGGAAGAAGGGAGGGGTGGAGGGAGGTGTTTTTAAGATATGATAGCACTTCTGACTGTCCCATTCTGTTTTCTAAGTGGTGGTGGTAGTGTTTTGAATTAAAGTGATGTTCTTTTTTTTCCCCTAATGAGCCTTTTGCCTGTGACCATAATGGGTGAGATACCCCTTCCTGCCCTTATCTCAATTCCTGAGCATTTTACTTCATTTTCTCCTTCCTAGTGCTGGGGGGAAGGGGTGAGTGAACAGCTTGTGGTGCTCAGTTGCCCTCTGGGCTCAAACCATGACACTTGATCAGATGATTCTGTATTTTCAGATAGAAGATGATTGTTAGTGTGAATTCCTCTTAGGTTTGACCACAGCAGGAGTTTTCCACCTCCAGGTTGCCTTGCTGACTGTATGCAACCTGCCATGGACGTGTATCCTGCCCAAACCTTGTCCTAGAAGCTCCAAGGGTCTTCTCCCTAATATGATATCAGTCATGTGAGGGGAAAACAGTGAAATCCTCTAGAAAAAACAGTGACCAGGAGTGGTCTGTGGCAAAGCAATTAATTCAGCCAACAGGCTGCTCTGTGCTTGGGTTCAAATTGCTCCATGAATAAAGAAGAAAATATGAGTGGCTGGGAGTGCAGCAAATGAATTATCCCACGTGAGAACATTCCCTCACTGCCATTATCCTTCCTGGCCGCTCCTCACACCTGGGGCTAAAAATTGGTTCTTATTTTACACCGCACGTGCAATAAACTCATCACTTCAGGGAAGCGTTGGACCTGTTTTACATGTGCAAACTGATTGCAACAGGGCTGTCAAGAAAGAATCCTGACATGGGAAATTAATCATTCATTTTCCTATGTAATCACAAAACTGGATGATGAAAGAGATACAGTAAGTATATGTGTATTTTATTAGATTCTTTCATAGTGAAATCTTACCTGGAAATTAATTTGAAATTCCTGAGAGCATGCATGAAGTTGGAAAGGTGCCTGAATGGCTCTGAAAAAAACCATCAAGTTTAATGGTAGTATATCAAATCAAGAAAGGAGTATTTAGTGAGAGCAGTATTTGACATCATCTTTGACATCTTCATTAACAATCAGAGGGAATACAATACATAGCGCTGACACTTTCAATTGATACTGGGTGAGGAAATGTTACTAAGCTGAGAATGAGGCAAAGGAATCCAGAGAGATCACAATGTGGGCAGAAATAAACAATATGACATTTGTCTGAGGGAAAAAAAACCAACAAAGATATTTATGGAAAAAATACTTAATGGACAGTAAAAATTGGGCAAGCTAGTGAATGCCAGGGTGCATATCCCCTTCATTACATGGCTGTACCAGTCTGTGGTGTGATAACTGATCTATGTATTTGTTTATGTCATAGAGTTACAGTAGCTCTCATGTCATCTTACTCTGCTGCCACACTATTTTAGATTCAGGACAGTATTATTTGAACAGTAGGAACAAACTGAAGAAACTTAAGGAAAGATCAACAGAAGCAATTTGAGATTTAACAGGTAAGAGATAGTTATGTACGCATATAAAACTGCATAAATTGTAAAACATATTTATGGGTATTCATCTTTTGGCTGGGACAAATCAAGGTATATGCCTTTTCCCTAGTAAAGGCAGAAGACTGTAAAATATTACCCTATATGCATAGAACAGACACCTAGACAGTTCTCAAGACAGTCCAACAAGACTCATCCAAGCGCTGCATGCTGTTTCTCCTATAGCTCATTATACCTTACCCTTATGGGTGCTTCCCGTGTAATTTTGAAGGTGGACTGTTCTGTCACTGATGATACTGAAAAGTAAAGTACAAGCTTACGACAGGAGACTTTTAATCTGTGAATTCCATACAATGAAAAGAAAGTGGCAAAACAGTATTCCCCTTGAGTCCATATTTATTTCCAGGAGGAATAAGTATCAGTAGAAAAAAGGAAATAAGCACTTTCTAGAGATCATGTACATCACCTGCAAAATTTTGTCATCACAGAACCAGTAATTGACTTACTGACACCGTTTTGCCAGCGAATCTCTGCCATGACCATTTCCTTGGTGACATGGTTGGTAATTCTGGGAGAACAGTCTCTGATTAAATGCTTACCGTATGCCACATTGTGTCACATCAGATCGCAAAACCTGCACTATTACTGTGCTGTGATAGAGAAGCTATGGTAGTGAATGGTAAAATACAGGTTTACGGCTTTGCAGTGTGAGAAAACAAAACTGTTTATTCAATAGCAGCATTTTTCAGAGGTCACAGGCAACACCATCCTTGAGGGAGGAGGCTACACTTCAAGGGAGAAAAGGAGGCTAGATTTGGTCCAGGACATGATGAAATGTGTTGATGGCAGTTCCACCTGTCTTTCTCAGATGGTCAGGAAATTTATAAAGCTCTTCTGCTTGAGAGTTTTGATCTACAGATGAGTCTTAAATGGACTTTGAGTTAATATTGGATTATCAGTAGTTCGGACTTTCAGGCTTGTTGGCCAGTTCCTTGTCCCAGATTGCTCAGCTGTAACACACCTACAGCGCTTTTGCTTACAGTTGCACCTGAAGCACACGGGTCACACTGGGTGCTCCTCATGCTGATGTTCACTCTGGAATAGACAGGCAAATTAACGGACTCATTTGTTGTGCGGAGTTGGTTGTGGGATCCCAGTAATACACTGTCCCTCTTCTTTTTAATGCATTTAGATCCCCAGATCTGGTTAAAAAAAGCACTGCATTGGCAAATCCACCATTTCAGTACAGCCACAGATAAAAAGCAGCATTGCCTTCCAACAGCTATTTCAACTGAATAAAACTTATTTATTTGTAAATGACAGTAGAAAATTGATAAGATAAATATCAATGTCAGTGATCTGCTTGTATGCAAAGCAGCAATTTTATTTTTGTCCTAATGTACACAGAGACTAGATACAGTTGCCACAAAGTTAAAAGGCAAAAATAATTGCTATTATGCCATAAATAAATGTTGATCTATTTTATGGCTCTATCTGACTTCTGTCCCCACTGCTTCCCCTCTGGCCTGCCCCAGCCAGTACTGCTGCACCAGCTGGAGACGGCAGTGCTGGTGGTTTACACCTGAGTGGGGAGCACTGGGACTGACAAGCACAGGTTTCCAAGTCCGTATTTGGGAAATATACCCAAATGTCGCACAAACTGTTCCAACCTACCCAGGAGTCATCATTGTTCACTCCTTGGAGAGCAGAGACTTGCAAGAAACAAGGAAATATTAATGACGCAAATGTCTCTTCTTGACACACATGAACGCGAGCAGATTTCACGGGTGAAATGTCAGTGGGCGCTGGTGGCAGTGGGTCCATGGGCTGGCGTGGGGTGGATAAAACCCAGCCACCCGCTCACACCTCTGCGTCGCCCTGTCTCAGCCTTGCACTGGGGGCTGCCCACTGCCGAGCCGTGGCTCTGCCCATGCACTCGGTCTCCACTGCCGATTGCTGGGTCACTAACCGTGCAGCAGCGCTGACTCGCTGACACCGTTTCGTTTCTGCATGACATAACAGAGCAGGCCTTGGAGATTCCTTTATAATGCCACAGATAGACATAAACAGATGCTCCAAACAGATGTAATCAAAGACAGATGTGATCTGACGATTCCCAGGCGGGCGCTGGGGTCCAGCCAAACTACACGTAGTGCAGACTGACGGCAAGCTGGAAGTGCGGCGAGGGGCTCACCTTTCCACCCTCCTGATGCTGCTGAGCAGAGCGAGCTAGGTAGGGCAGATACACACGTGCACCAGCTGCTGGGAGGCACCTGGGCTGCAGGATAGGCCCCGTCACCCCCCAGGTAGCGCCTGCTCCTGCTGCTGCAGACACTGTTGTCCTTGGAGGATCTTGCTTGTAGCAGATGATCCTGTCAGGGCCAGATGTTTTGGTTTTTACCAGAATCTACCCAAACAGCTTGCTCTCCCACCGAGACCCTTTCCTTCTAGTGGGTGGTGAGTGACAAGGGATGGGTGAGTTTTCTGTAACTAGCAGAGAGCGCAGTAAAGTCATTCCTACTCATATAAAAATACTAATCTTGGGGCACGTTCATTAAAGAGAGGTTGAGGAGGTTGTGGAGTGAGGAAAATGGGAGAGTTAGTGCCAGAAATGAAGGGTGGGGAGAGTGGATCTTTCTTTCCATGTCATCCCTGTGTCTGGTGCTGCTGCTGAAACAGTTTCCACTGGTTCCCCAGGTCTCCTTTTCCAGAATCTCCCAGTTCTCTGTCTCACAAAAGAAGACACATTTGCTGAAGGATCATGGGGAAGACAGGTAGGTCAGAAGGTGAACAGGGACAAAAAGAAGAATGGCTTTATGAGAAGAGTAGTGCCACCTAGAGCAAGTTCCAAGCTGGAGGTGTGTGCTTGGTGGGGACAGGGAGAGTTGGACCCATTTCAAGGAAATTTTGACTAAAGAATTTCCTCATTTAAGATCCTAGAATATGGGGGTGGAAAGAAAATCCTCGAGATGTAGTTATCTAAGCAAATGCAATGTGCATTTCTATGAGAGACGAGTAATCACTTCTTAAATTGACTCATGCCATGGGCTTAATCCAAAGACGATGGAAAAACTCTGACTGACTTCACAGATCCTTGGGGTGTAGGTGGGAACTTTGCCACTGTCTTCAAAAAGAACAGGGCCAGGCTTTTGCTCTTGGCCAAGAAACAAATGCAAGGAAAAGACACAAATCCCTGTCAGATGCTTTAGAAATAATCTATCATTTGAGTTTCTGTAGCTATACCACTGTTAATGACATAAACACCCATGAATCTATGTTTTAAAGCATATTGTACCTAAATAGAAATTTTACACATATCTGCTTACATGCTTGTTGTAAAAAAGTCACTTAATAGAAAAAGTAATCATAAAAAGATTGTATAGATCAAAAGCAAACATGTTAAAGAGCTCCTTTATCATTAAGATCAACAGTTTTCTGATTTGTGCACATGAACACTTTGCTTTTCAGACAGCTATTTTAATTAGCTTTTCTTACAGAAGTGAGCTGGGTGACAAGTAGCTATGATTTCAATAGACAGGGCAGGTGGGATTTTTTCAAAAACTTATACTAATTAATTTGAAAACAATACCCATTTGTCAAAGTCCATATTGCCTGCAGAAAAAGAAAGGAGAATTTTAACAACATTTCCATATAAAAACATCATAAGACATTGAAATCGTTGAAAAGTTTTGGAGAGGTCTTTTGAAGTGGAGGAGTCATTTTAAATTTGTGTTTAAATTTATGTTAATATACAGTATATATAGTAATATTTTTAGAAAGAGGCTAAAATTGAAAAACACACAATGATGTGAACAAAGAAAAAGATAGACTGAGATTCACACCACTTTCTGGGATTTTTCGATGCCCCGTTTCTTTAACTTCATTTAGATTTTCCATCTCTATAAATAGGTAGCACCAAACTAAACTGGTTTTGACCCGAGCTGCCCTTGTCACCAAAGCTGTCCTTGGGAAGCACTGACTTTCACCGACTCCAGATTCATCTCGGGATGATTTGAGCGCGTGGTTTGCGTTCGAGAGTGCCCTGTAAATATAAACAGCTATTACTACCCGAGTACATTTAATGACAAAAACGTGCTAATGCTGTGCTGACGACATTGGCCCTTGCATTACATTCCTTATAAGGGCGACGCTGCTCGACCCGGCCAGGCGGGCTGCGGGGCGGCGCAGCCCAGCGGCCATCCCTCCGCACCCTCCTCGCTGCCCTCTCAGCCTCGCTCAGAGGAAAATACCCTAAAGCAAAGGTGTGCTTCCCCCCGGGGCTGTGCGCGGCTCAGAACTCGCTGCAGAGACCCTCTCCGACGGTGCCTCGCCGCTGGTAACGCGAAACGCCGGGAAACGTGAGAGCAAACCCCCCGCTTCCCCTAAAGCTCTTGCTCCTCCGAGCTGCCAAGAGGATAGTTTTGGGGGAAAATAAAATAAAATAAAATAAAATAAAATAAAATAAAATAAAATAAAATAAAATAAAATAAAATAAAATAAAATAAACCCACAGCCCCACGCCGCCGTGGGACGCAGAAGGGCAGCTCCGCCGGGGCGGCGAGGGGAGACGGGGAGAGGCGGGGCAGCGCCCACGGGTGCGCGGAGAGCGGCCACGCGTGTGCTGCCGGCCCGGCCCCGCCGCAAGAGCCGTGGGGTTTTTCCTTCCCTCGGCCAGCGTGCCGGGTGCGGGGGTGCGTCCTGGGGGCGCGTCCCGGGGGCGAGGCGGGGTGCGGGGGTTAGCGGCCGGGGCCTCGCACGGCAGCCGCCCCTGAGGCCCGAGCAGGGACACAGAGGGGCTGGAGGGAGACGGGGAGGGGGCCCAGCCCCCCGGGGCCGCTGCGAGGAAAGCACCTGCCCCGGCAAGGAAGTGCTTTTAATTCAGCGCGGTGATGACCTCCCCCTCGGCCCGGGGGAGGGGAGTCAAGTGCTTTTGCACTCCCCGCCGAGATCGTTCCTTCCGCGACGGCTTTGCCCGAGCTGCTAGACCCCGCTTAAAAGTTACGGCAACGGGAGGGTTAAAAAAGCCCCCGGAGCCCCGCCCGTCGAAGGGGCCCCTGCGCCCTCGCCGCGCCAGCGACCCCCGCGGGCCCCACGGCCAGCGGGCCGCCCCCGGCCCCCCCATCGCCCCGGTACCGCTCCTCTCTCCGGCACCTCCCAAAAGGACAGAGCGGGGCAAAGGGTTTGCTCCCCTCTTTTCACATTTCGGAGGAAACCGCCACTTTTCCCGGCGTAACAGTTCCTTCCCCCGCCTCTGCGCCTTCCCTGCTGGAAAAACGAAAAATCCCAGCGAGGCCCCCGGGCCGGCCCGAGGCAGAGGGGTGGCTTTCGGCAAGGCCGCCGCCGCGGCGCTGGGGTGCCGGTGCCCCCCGGGGGAACCCCCCGGTGCCCCCGCCGGTGCCCCCCGCAGCCGGCGCGGCTCTGGCCCGGGCACGTCGGCGCTCGCCCGGCCGCGAAGCGCCGGCGCGGAGAGAGCTTGTGTCTCTGCTGCCTGCACCGCAGAGAAGCCGTTTCAGAAGGTGCCCAGGGCATGAGGAGAGGGGGGGAGCCTGTCCCAAGGAGGGGCGGGGGGGGCACGGCAGGCTGCCGGGACCTGCCCCCGCCAACATCAGAATGACACGCGGGGCTTTGTCGGCTCGGTTGGCCCCTCTGAGGCGGCATCTTTCGAGGACTGCAAAGAAAATACTGTCTTGCAGTCACTGTAATCCACGGTTTTCATTTACTATTATTCAATCAGGATTTATCTCTGTTTTTTTAGGAGGCTACTTTTCCAGGACTGTTACTCGATACTGATCCATTAAATCATTCCAGCTGAGAGATTAAATGTATGATTTGCAACCAGCTGGATTTCTTAAATGGTGTCTTCGCCTCCCTTCAGAGTATGAGCAGACACGACGAGAAAACACTTTGCTTTGGCATGGAAACCCGCACATTTGCCCGAAGATTACCACACGGAGTTCATTCAATGCCAACAGTATTCTCTTCCTTTCTCTTCACCGGATTAGATTTCCCCCAGCCATAAAAAAGCCTCCAAAAGCGAGATACCATCGAAATGGCAACGCATGCCAGCCGAGCGGGTAGGCAGCAGGCTTAAGCCTTCTCTCGGAGCAAAGCCGCAGCCCCCCTCCGCCTGTCGCAGGGCTGCCCCGGCTCCAGCGAGCCCCTGCAAGCCCGGGGAGGGGGGGCCGGGGCGCCGCCGGGCACCTACCGGGGGCTGAGGTCCCTCCGCACTGCAGACCGACCGCGGGGGCATTTTGCGCCCTCGAAGGGCGTGAGGGTGAAAGGCAGGTCCCCTGCCCTCCGGACACTGCTCTCCGTCGTGCCCCTCGACGTCTGCCCCGGAGGGGCGGGGGGAGTCGGGCTTCCGCGGCAGCTTCCCAGCCGCCGGGCATGCGGGGAACGGCGTCGGGCAGCCCCTCGGCCTCCTCTCGGGCCACCGCAGGCAGGGCCGGGGTGTCCTTGGGCTGCAAGCCCCGCGGCATCCGTGCGGGGGCCCCGGCAAGGGCCGGGCGGGCGGCAGGAGTGGGGGGCGGGCAGGGCATTAGCCCCGTCCTTCCCTCCCCCGCCGGGCTCGGGGGGGGGTTGTTTCAAATTAGTGATGGCGGCAGCAGTGCCCGGGTGAGCATTGTCAAGGCGGCTTTATTTGCCATCGCCCAGCGCTATCGAGGTAATAAATACACCCGATTTAGAGCCGTTATGGGAGAGCGACTGGCCGCCCTCCACCCCTCCGGAGATCCCCCGCGGTGACGGCATCTCGGAGACTGGCAGGAATAACCATCGGCTCTCAAAGTAATAGTGTGTAGGTGGGGAACACCGTCGCTTTCGCTGTGCCGGCCTCGCCCGAAAAAAAATTAAAATAAATGCCCCTTCTAAGCTGAAAGGGATCTGGGGCTTTTCTCTGACCGAAACCACCCCGCAGAGCTACGGCACCAGGGGGGCTGGCTGCCGCACCTGTGGAGGAGAAGGCACTGACATTTTCGGGGCACACTCGGGGGGACGGAGCCGGGCTCCGCACACCCCCGCAGCAGCGGAGCCCGGGGTCAGCATCGCCTTTTGCTTCCCGCCGCCTCGGTGCCCGCTAAAATCGCTAGTGAGGTGGGATCGTCCATCTCCGGCCCTTCCAATTTGGGAAGGCAGCGGGGTGAGCTGCGCAGGGACTGCCCACGCCACTCCACGACCACTCACTCGTGGGGCCCCCGCCAGCCCCCTCCGCGCCACGCACAGCGCTGCCAACACCTCCCTGCCCCACGTCTGGTTTCGTTTGATTCCGGGAGGTTTCCAACCCGTCCTGACTTCCCAGTTGTTGATGTTTTTGCTGGGTGTGCGCTTGACGCGCTCTTAAGAGCGACGTCCCAAGCTGTTTCTTGAGTTTTAAGCGTCCCCTCCCTTCCGCAGCGCCAGCCGCGGCCTCGCCGGCTGCGCGGTGCGCAATGCTGCGCTGTGCGGGCCCCGGCCCCGAGCAGCGGCCGCGCTCACGCGGGACTGAATATCTCGGAGGATGGAGAGAAACCCGCTTGTCCCTGGCCCCGCAGCAGCCCGGGAGCTCCGTCCCGTCCCCGCCGGCAGCCCCAGTGCCCCCGCGCCTGCTGCCCCGGGGGTGCCGTGCCCCTGCCCCGCTCCCCCGGCTGGAAGGAGGGAGCTGCAGGGAGCCGGTCCCCCGCCCGCCGTGTGGGCTCCGTCGGTGGGACACAGCCCCTTCCCTACGCCGCGGCACGGGCAGCCCCCGGCCGCAGGAGCCGGCGACCGCTTGGTTTCACGGCGCCGGGCTAAATCGGGGAGGGGTGGCGGCTCGGCCCTGCTCGGTGTCGGGTCGAGCCTCCCTCTGCGCTGCCACTAACTCAGGCTTTGGCAGCGCTTTCCCCCGCCACGCAGGTCTCCGGTGACAGCGGGGGGACGATATTTAGCCTCTTTCGATTGACGGCATCCCACTCAACCAGGGGGGTTCAGAGTCGCCTCCCCCCCGGCAGCCCCCGGAGGTGCGCAGAGGGAGGTGTCCCACCGACGGGTGACTGACGGGCCGTGCACCCCCGCCGTCTCCTCGGGAAGGAGTGCGCGTTCTCGCGCGGCGTGGGGGCGGCCGCCTCCCCGGGGCACCTTGCCGCCAGGGTCCCCAAGGCACCGGGCGAAGGCCGGGCCCCGCAGGGGGGACAACAGACGCCGTGAGGTGGGCGCGGACCTGCCCCTTTCCCGCGGAGGCCGTGGGCGCCCAGCGGCAGCCGTGGAAAGCGGGGAGAGGGATCGAATGTCCGCTCGGAGCCTGCCCGGCAGCGGGGTCACGGTGTCCGGGCCGTGGGCGGGGGGAGGAGGAACCATGATGCCTTTGCTGCTGAAGTGCTCACGGATCGAGTCTCTGCTCTCTCCCCCGATCCCCAGCACAACTGCATCTAAATGGCGCTTTGGAACGGAGGGATTGGGGGTGTCGCTGCCCGGACCCCAACTCCTGCACGACTTTCTAGCCGCTCTTCCAAAATGATTCATTGGACTTTGCCCAACTTTACAGCAAACTGCAGGCTTCATAAAGTCCCACTTTCTAACTCTTCACCCCCCGGGGAATTTTTTTTCTTCCTCCCTGTTGCCAGCCAGTCTTGCCTGTGTTGACACCCAGACGAGCTCCTGACAGTCACTTTTCAGACTCAGATGTCACACGCGGTAGTTTTAACTACTGCCTCGGTTTTCACGCTGCAGCCTATTTTTGGAGAGCAGGGCAACGCAAATGAATATTCCTGATGAAGGTAGCTTTCATCGGGTTCTTTACAAAATCTATTCCCCCTTCCTCCCTCCCACCCCCTAGATACACACGCACCATACCGAGGTTTGCATTTTTCATGGCGGGACAGGCAAGTCTATAAAAGGCATGTTTGTTTTTCCTGGCTGTTTCAAATATGTATTTCCTGGAGGACTTCGCATCTAATGGGGTCATCAGAAGCACATGTGCGATTTTCATCTTTCCAAGCGATTTCTCCTCTCTCCCTGCTTCTCCTGAGCAGCACCGTTTGCTGATGTAACACTTTACCTGTCTGTTCACCTAAACTCTCACTACACCTCTCTGTTTCCCTCTGAGTCCCAGACTCTTGGTGAAGCTGCAATTTGTTTCCGTGTATCTGGTTTTGGGTTTGGTTTTTTTTTTTTTTTTTTTTTTAAAGGAGGGGTTTTTTGGTTTTTTTTTTTTTTTGGTTGGTTGGTTTTTTTTGTTTATTTGTTTGGTTTTTTTTTTTTTTTTTTCTTTCCCTGTAGGACATGGGTTGGGCTGAGGCAGGAACAGCTCATTGTCCTGCCGCCCAGCAAGCCCGGCCGCCCGCTCGGCAGCCGCCGCCTCCCGGTGCCCCGGGGCGCGGAGCGGGACCGGCTCCGCGGCACACCAGGACTCGGGATAAAGGCGAATTTGATATTTAGAGGTGGAGATTGAGCGTTCTTGCCCAAACCCGGAAAAAAAACCCCAACCCCAAAGCCCTCCCCAACAACCAAACAACCCCCCCTCCCGTTTATTTAAGTGGGAAGGAGATGACCCTTCTCCCGAGGAAGGAGCCGTCTCCCGGTGCAGGGAGGGGAAGCTCCGAGACCCGCTCCCCGCAACAAAATGGAAAGAAGTTGATCACGCAGCCCAGCTCCTAAGTTTAAGTGTGTATTTTTCCAAACCCCAGAGCTACTCTCCTTCAGACAAAACCCTCACCTTTTCCTTGTGTGCTGAAGCACTGAAAGTTCCCTTCAGTATATTTTTCTTGGCTGCCTGAGCCGCAGCGTTTTGATTCACTAAGCAGAGGAAGTTAAAGAGCTCTGCAGCGAGGGCCAGTGGCCAGTGTTTTCATCGCCATCCCCCTACATTATTTGTCATGTTCAAGTGCGGGTTTGTTCAAGGCAAGAGCCTGCTTATACCGGGCTGCATTTGTTTCTCCTAAAGAAGGCAATAGATTTTGTTTCCGGGTCTGGTAACAGGAGCCTCGAGTGCCTCACACAAACATCGCTGGGCAGGCGGGGGCACTTCCAAGGCTTCTCATTCCGGGGCTGGAGCAGCCCCCCTCAAACACACATTGAGGCTTCAGTTAGGCCCAGAGGTGGCGAGAAGAGGGAACGTAGCTTTCTCCGGGGTAGCCCACAAGAAATATGCCAAGCAGGCGACTTCTCTCGTGTGGATTGCGTTGAATATCTGCAAAATGGCTTATATTATCCAAAGGAAAACGCAGCCACACAGCCTTTGGTAGAGAGCTGTGACTGTGCTTCCCAGAGGGTCCTGTTTGCCCCCAAACTCCTGCAAGGGCTTGCAGAGGTGAAGACATCTAACCAGCAAGCTCTGGCATACGCTCCCCTACTCATAGGAAAAGCTCCTACTCCAATAAACTTGCTCCCTATTTCCAGTAAAGCCCCCTTCGGAGGCTGTGCCACACCTTCCGTATCCTCTCGAGATGCTGTCCCCGCGCCTCCATCAGTATTGCCCCGGCAGGGTGACGAGCTGCGCCCCGGCAAGACGGCCAAAATTGTTTTCTGTCACAAATGTGCAGTTTCTCTCACAGCCCTCTTCAGCGTAGCACCAGGGCAGTTAACACCCATGTAAGAAAGTAGAGGGCTTCCCGGCAGAGCAAATCTGCTCTAGCACACCGCGAATATTCAGTGCCCTGCTACCTAAAGGAATTACTCCAGTTACAGTTCTGGGGTCCGTAAATGCTGCATTCATTAGGTAATTGGGTAAGGTTTTAGTTTGAGGGAAAAATACCACTTTTATATATATATATGCATGTGTATATATGTATATATATGTATGTACGTGTGTGTGCGTATACGAGAGAGACAGCAAGCGCGGTTTTTCCCCTCGGTGTCCAAGCTATAGGGGCTCAGGTGGGGGGGGGGGGGGGGGTGTGGTGTGGTGCCCGCCGCATCCCGGCTTCAGTTCGGGAGTAGCCAGGAGTTGTTTAATGGATAAAGCCTGCCGGGTCCTGTCCGTCTTTTTATTTGTGCCCCGAAACCTGCGTGGGTAACCCGCAAACAACCAACCCTGAGACGAGATATGCCCCATGTAACGTAATGCTAGTGAATCATAACTAATCTGTTTAAAACCAAGGATTAGTCACGTCAGTTTCGGCATATTCCTCTATCGGGAACTTTTTTTGTGCGTGGAAAATCGGGGGGATTTGGGCTAATTTACCAAACATCTTTACTAAGGCAAGTACGGTCCGATAAAATGAGTCTTAACATGTATGGGTTTTCAGGTTGCATTACACACGTCCCATCATCTCGGCTTTAAGCTGTGTGCGCCCTTAATGCTAGATTGACCTGCAGATTTTTTTTTTTTTTTTTTTTTTTTTTTTTAGGGCATGATTTCGGTTTCTAGCTGTCTTTAATGGACTGCAGCGACTCGCTCTCTCTTCCTCTCTCCGTATATAAGTGATTCTCGCTGCAATTTACAGGAGTTTCCATCGCTCCTGGCTTTCAGAGGGCCTTTCTCACCCTGTCAGCCCTTCATTTACTTTCCCCGATCGAATTCTGCCTCCTCTGTGCAATATGACCTTTTATTAATCACGTAAACCCCATCCTGTTTTCATACTGCCTCTTTAAATGTTCCCCATCTTGGCTTTACTCTTTCTCTAATCTTTTTTTTTTTTTTTTTTTTTTTCCTCCTTTTCTCCTCCAGCGGGCAAAGCCTTAAGGCTTTATTTCGGTTTCGAGGCCATGTTTTATTAACCCAGTCGTTCCGTTTTCCTTCCCAAATTTGCATCTATCTCTAAAAATACAAAATAATTAGCTAGCCAATTAATTAATTCTTTGCAATATTGCACCGTTGCACGCGTTACTTTACAGGGAGCGGGGATCTTCTGTAGCCCTAGGAAGCAGCAGTTCCTCCACTTGCGAAATGTTTATTTTCAAAGGATTAAAATTCATAGCTAAAATTATTAGATGCCCCTCAACGGAAATAACAGGATCTGCTATTTAGACCCTAATGCACGCAGGACCACACTGGTACGCTCCCACAGCAGAGGCAACAGCCACATCACCTCCACTGCTGAAAAATCACCCCAACGAGCAGAAACGGGAGAAACAGAAACCTGAATCTACCACCTTGCCTCCTCTGTAACACTGTACCCCCCCGCAGCCCATCATAACGAGAACACTGGATTTATAACCACGAGTGAGAAAGAGCCTTTTTCCCGAGGCCCCGTCAGCGACATCCACACCTTCCCTCCTATAGACTTTAACGGGGCCTCAGAGAAATGTGCTTTTAGCGGACACCCACAAACGCACAGAGGCGCTAATCCAGCCCCAGATTATATCAAATTAGGACATTGCCCGCACAAAACTCCCGCTGATTGAAATTTCAGCCAGCGTCTGAAACCTGGACACGATCTTTGCTGATCTACACATATTTCTATCCCGCTTGAAGCCGTATCGTTTTCGCGGTTTATTTTTCACAATAAATTCATTTTAGGGGGAAAAAAAGTATAAAACCTCTTGCAAGCTAAAACCTCTTGCAAGCTCTGAGGAACATTTTAAGAAGATGATATATCACGTCCGGCTTCTCGCAAAGAGTTGGTGGCGAGGGTGCAAGCTGTAATGAAATCAGCCTGAGCTCTTCTCTGTTAATGAAGCAAACCTCCAAGCGACTCGCCTGTCTCTTTTGACACCCTGTGCCTACAGAAAAGGAAAATAAAAAAAGAAAGAAAGAAAGAAAGAAAAGGGAGAGGGATAGAGGATTCCCATTTTCGGCATCAGTCCCGCAGGCGCTGGAGAGGTGTTGGCATCCCTGCCGTGCCGGACCCCGGAGCCGGGGCTTGCGCGCCCGCCCCAGGGGCGAGGGGAGGAGGGGGCGGCTTCCTGCGGGGGCCAGCGGGCACTGGGGTGGAAAAGCCCGCAGCCTGCCCGTCCGTGCCCTCGGGGGAGCAGGTGGGCCCCCTCCCCGCTCCCCTTAGGGCCCGCACCGCCTGTCCCCCCCGTCCCCTCTCCTCCCCGCTCCCGCAGGGCCCCTCCCGCTCCCCCCGGCGAACGCCGCTTCCCCGGGCCGGGCCGCAGCGGCCCCCGACGGGCCCGGGCGTCGCACCCAAAGGGGGCGGGGGGGGCGGGGGGTGCCGTCTGGCTGCCCGGGGGCGGTGGGGGGCGAGGCTCGCTCGCCTCTGCGGCAGCAGGGGGGAGCCCCGGGGTCCCCGACGCCTGACGGTATCCGCCGCCTCCCGCGACCGTCGGGCCGCCCGCTCTTGCTCCGCTCAGGGCTGAGCCCGAAAACATCCCGCGGGCGAGTGAAGCAACCGCACGCCAAGTTAGATTTCTAAATTTTATTATAAAATAAAAGCAGAAATATTTTCCAAAGAATGTATTCACATAATATAAACAATAAACAAAACTAAGGTGAGTGACTTGCGGTTGATACTGTCGTTTAGGTCTATACTTGAGCAGCAATTCCTCTTTTTTCTAAAGCCCGCTCCCGCCCTCCTTGCACACCGAGGGGAGAAGCTGCCTTGCCTTCCTCCGGGGCCAAGAGCAGGGCCATCACTTCCTTTCCCACCCAGCAAATGGCGAAAGCACCGCATGGACAAGGCCGAAGAAGCCGTCTCTCTGCATAGCATCAGCTACAAGAAGGTTACAAAGTCTGCCTAGAGCGCGTGTTGCTGCTACAACTTGACTACAACTTTTGTATTCTTAGTTGAAATTGTACATCGTACACCTGCCACGGATACATAACTACAATAGAATAACGGGAGCGATGTGTAACTTCCAAACAGGCATGGAAACAGCGGCCTTGCGCTCCCCTTTTCTTCCCACCCCCCGAAAAAAAAGAAAAGATTACAATGTGCCTCTTCCCACACAGACCGGCCCGATCGAGCGACACCACCGAGAGATTCGTGAAGTTAAGGCTGGAAAGAGCTGCTACACCGAACCGCCTTACAGCCTGCCATGAAAATCACAGCCCCCATCCAACAGTCCTTACACGCCTGACACCACCTCTAAGTAACCCTTAAGGCTTTTCACAACATCACCGCCCACAGCCGAGTCTGACACCTTCCAAACCTGCAGCCAGCCTGCTGCCAAAGGGCACAACACATCCACTAAGGAGTTTGTAATCACTTGCAAAGTCTCTGGTACAATTAAGGAAAAAGAAAAAAAAAAAAAAAAAAAAAAAGAGTAAAGGAGGGCTGGTGCGAAGGAGGGAGCGTGTACACGGTTTTAAGAGCCCAGATCGACCAGGTTGGATGACATGGGGTTGAGGATGGAGTCCTGCAAGCTGTGGTGGTGCATGGGGTCGGCGCTGGGCACGGGGATGGCGCTGGGGCCCTGGGGGTGGCCCAGGCCGTGCAGGGGCTGCAGCCCGGGGTTGGAGCTGAGCAGCAGCGCGGGGCTGGAGGAGGTGTGATCCGGGGTCCCTGACGGCGTCTTCTCGTCCTCTGAGCTCCCCAAAACTGTCTTATTCCCGTTCATTGACGCCGAGAGCGGGTTGTGGCTGTTGGAGTTGGAATTCTCGTTGTTTTCCCTATAGGAAACACAAAAGAGGGAGGGAAATCACCGTGTGGCCGCCGCTCCGGGGCGCGCACCGCGGGACCGGGAGCAGGAGCGGCGGGGGGCTGGCTCCCAGGGCGGCGGGGAACGCAGAAACAGCAGGTTTACAAACTCTGCAAACCTCCGAGGCCTCTTCATCTGGCACAAAGGTCTAAGGTCCGCCGAGCTTGTAAACAGAGTCTCCCACTAGCCCAGCGGAAAGTGCCATTTGGCCAAAACGTCATTTTCTGCCTCCAAACCGTTTGCACAGCGTGGGGAGGGAGGGGAGAGGAAGGGAAGGGAGGAAGACTTTTTTTTTTTTTTTTTTAAGACTTTTTAACTTTAAAACTGCTCCCGGAGCCGAAGAGAAGTTCGGTCGCAGTTTCTCCTGGGAAGGCCAAAGCACGGCGAGCCGTAGGCAGGATGGGTCTGTGCAGCCCCGCAGCCTCCAGGCTCGCATCGGGCGGGAGACGCTTTTGCTTAAGTAACTGGACGTGTTTTTTTCCCCTCGGCCTGAATTTACAGCTCAAAACATAGCCCAATATGGAAGCTAAGGCAAGCAAACAGAGTTAGTTCGCTTATTTCCCCGGCCCTCTCGGGAAACGCTCCGCACGCCCGCTGCTATCCCTCCGGCCCTCCTCGGGCGGCGGGAGGGCGCAGCCGGGGGGGCCCTGGCCCGGCTCCGCGGCGGGGGGAGCCGGCACCGCCGGAGCGCCTACCGACAGAGGCAGCCGGCTCGGAAAGGCAGGACATAACTTCAAAATTCATCACCGGGTAAATACCGAGAAATCGCTGGAGGCTGGCCAAGCCCTTGCACACACACACACACACATATATATATATATTTTTTTTTTCGAAATGACAGGGGCAAGATGGGGGGGGGCGGCCGTCCCGTCAAGGCTAACGCGGATTTTAGACATAGCCCTCGTAGAAATACTTTAGACACAGCCCTGCCTGAAATACTGAAGGCATTGCAAGTCTATTTAAAAGCTTCTGCGGAAGCTTTGAAACACAGTATCTGGCAGAGGGGCCCTATCCTGCAGGATTTGGTCGAGAGAAGTGAAGCCATTGCGCTGACGGTTTTTCCTCAATAAGGGCTGCAGGATGTGGCTGGAGACACTTGGTGCCAAAAAAATAAAAATAGACAAGAAAGCTCTGTTTGAACAAGTTTGCTTGAGTGAATGGCAATCCCATGAACGATCTGTTTTCCAACGCCTAGAGTGTAATATTAGGTTGAGTGTATTTTTCAATGTCAAAAATCTTATTTGTCTCTGGAGACCTTTAAAATTTGATTCCCTGGGAAAAAAAAAAAAAAAAAGGAAAATAAGTGTAACCTTAATTTCCTTTGGATATTTGAAGGTGAGTCCCCGCTATCAGCAATAAAAAGGATCTCTAACATCTCGTAAAACCAACACTTGCGGGGATTTAAAGGAAAATTAAAGCTCCAGCACCGTTTCGGGAAATGTAAGGAGCAAATCTGCACGGAGCCCGAACCTGCCGGGCTGCACAGCTGCGCGGCCGCGGCGCTGGCCCTCTCCAAAACACATTAGGCAGAACCGAAAAAAGAAAAGGAGTCTCCTCGGAGGGACGGATCTACGGGAGATTTCTAATCCGTTAATGAACCGCGCAGGCCCGACGATCAGATCCGTGTATGGACCGGGCAATTCGGCGAGCTAGTGAGGAGGTACCGTGCAGTTAGAGGACCCTTTTTGCTTCCTCAAACGGTCTTCTTAAGGGGACTGCCGGCGGAAAAGTCATCCCGAATACCCAAGGATGTAGGCATTAACCTCCGCCTGGCAATTAACGGTCCCTTGACTCCATTTAACGAGAAAACCGCAGTTTCGAAATCACGCTCGGTATACGACTATGCACCTAGTAACGGGCATTCACGAGCACCTCGCTGGGCGGTGAGTACGCGCTGCCGTTTGATGAGCGAGGGACGCGGCTGCTCCGGTCAGCCCCCGCCTCGCTCTCCCGCCTCACGTCGGGAGCCGACGTTAGAGTCAGTTTCTGTAAACTAGTTCAGGCGGCCTCCAGACCCTCCCGGCTCTCCCTGTCCGCACTGGGGTAACCCTCGGGGACACGCTCCGAGCCGTGCGGGGCGCGGAGCCCTCCCCCGCAGCCCCGCCGCTGCCCGCCCCTCCCGCCGGGCCGCGGCCCCGCACCGACCCCGCCGCCCGGTTGCGGCGGCAAGGAGGCGGCCGCGCTGCTTAACCGGGAGTCGCCGCCGGCCGTAGGAAGCCGCGCCGGCGGAAGGGGCTGCCCCGGGGCCGCCGCGATGGCTGCGCGGGGAGCGGGCTCCCGGCGGGGAAGGGGTGCCGGCCGCCTGTCCCGGTGGCCGGGAGGGGCCCTCGCCGAGCGTCCGCCTGGCTCGACTCCGCTTCCCCGGGCGCCACCGCCGCCCCGCAGAGGCCGGCCCACCCCGGGCGCGCCGTCCCGGGACTGGGACCGGAGCGGAGGGGGAGGCGCGGGGCGGGCGGCGGGGCCGGGGAGCCGGGGCGGCGGGGGGAGCCGCGGGCGGCGGGGTCGCCGCAGTGGCCGGGGTCGCCGTACCTTTCCTTGGCCTCGGCGGCGCGGTCCCGCTGCCGGCGGTTCTTGAACCAGTTGCTGACCTGGGTGGTGGTGAGGCCGGTGGCCTCGGCCAGCTCCCGCTTCTCGCGGGGGGACGGGTAGGGGTTGTGGGCGTACCACTCGCGGAGGACGCTGCGGCTCTTCTCCTTGAAGCAGTAGCTGGTCTCCTCGCCGTCCCAGATGGAGCGGGGCAGCGGGAACTTGCGGCGCACCCGGTACTTGCCCACCGCCCCTAGGGGTCGCCCCCGCAGCTTCTCCGCCTCGATGTAGTGCGCCTTCAGCCAGAGCTGCTGCAGCTTGGGGTGGTTGTGCGCCGAGAACTGGTGGCTCTCCAGGATCTTGTAGAGCTCACGGAAGTTGCCCCGGTGGAAGGCCACCACCGCCTTGGCCTTCAGGACGCTCTCGTTCTTGTGGAGGTGCTCGCAGGCAGGGAGGGACCAGAGGAACCGCCCCAGCCGCTCGATGTTGCCGCCTTGCTGGAGCACCTCGCAGACGCAGGCCACTTGCTCTTGGGTGAAGCCAAAAGTCGGGAGCATCGACATGGTGAGCCCTGCCCCGCCGCGCACCCTACGGCCGCATAGAGGGGAGCGGCGCGGGGCGGCGGGCAGCGCCCGGCATGCGGGGCCGGCCCCGGGGCGGCGGCGGCGCCCGGCGGGGCCCGGTCGGGCGTCACGGCCGGGCGCGGGGGGCCGCGGCCATCGGCGGCGCCCGGCCCCGGGGCGGCCGCGGGAGCCGGGGAGCAAACAGGCGGCGAGCGAAGGAAGAAAGTCTCGGGAGCCCGGCCGCGGGCGGCTTTTCCCCCCGGCCGCCTCCTTTTTGTAAGTCCGAGTTGCGAGAGTAACTTCGTGCCTCTTTTGTCTCCTATCTGCAGCGCTCGCAGCGGCCGCGGCTTTCCCACCCCCACCCCCCTCGGCCGCCGGTTTGGGATCTCCCTGCTTCCCCCCCACCCCCCGCCGCCGCAAGATCCCACATAATATAGTGGTAAAGCCCTGCTCCCTCGCTCCTCTCCCTCTCGGAGTTTTTCCCCCCTTTCTTTCTCTCTCTCTCTCTCCCCTTTTTTTTTTTAATAATATTATTCTAAGCTGGCATGAAAAGTGATTATCCGCGCTGTGATTGGTCCGGTTATCTGACCCGGGGACTGCCAGGAGAAGACAATAGTTTTAGTCAAATTATTTGCCATGGTGACGCTGTCAATCAGGGGTAACCCGATCTGTTTTGAGGTGGCTCCCCGGCTGGGTTGACAGATTGCTCAGATCCACTCAGAGGCGGCCCTGCGAGCTGAGATATTAGCTAGCGAGGGAGAAATTTCCGCCGTGATTGACGCTGCAGGCGCCCATCAGGGGAGAGGGGGAGCGCCGGAGCGCGGAGCCCGGGCCTCTCGCCGCAGGGCCCCGTCCGGGCTCCGCCGCCCCGTCTGGATCCCGCCGCCCCACCCCGGCCCCGCCGCTCCGATCCGCGGGCACTGCCGTCCCCGGCACCCGCGGCTGCGGTGGGGAGAAAAACCCGTCTCCGGCCCTCGCAGAAAGTTTCTTTCTAAATGCGTTAGCTTAACCCCCCTCCCCAGCGCCCAGTAACAACTGTCGGAGAGTTTTATAGGGAAGGGGCCTCTCGTGTACAACAGAGACCCTGTTCGTGACCTGGGATCCCATTACACGCTGATCGTACCTGCCCGGGAGCGAGGAGGAGGCAGGACGACAGAGGACCGGGGCAGGGTTGCCTCTCCGTGAATCGCCGGCCCTGCGCCACCGCGCTCCGGTGCTCAGGGCGCGGGCGTTGGCGATCACCGGGCGCCGGCATTTATTTCTACTTGATTTCTACGTGTCGGGGTGTTTCATCCGGGAGAGAAACGTGTGTAAAAGTCAGAGACACTTCGCGTGATTAAGCGGACCCTTGTCACCCACGCGTGCCCATTACACACCATGTTTTAAGTTCACCGACTGTGAGGGGCAGGGACCCGCATCCTTTCCCGTCCCTTTCGGTCTACACAGAGGGAAAGGCGAGGGAGAGAGATTGTGCAGGCTGGAAGGTCGGGGGAGGGTGAGCGGGTGCGGTGAGTCAGCGAAGGGCGATGCGGTGCCTCCGCGGGCGGGCGCCGGGGCTCGCCCAGGTGAAGGCACTCGGCAGGAGCCTCCCGGGCCCAAACTCAGGGCAGTTTCCACGGCCTTTAATGTTCCCCTTTCTGCGGAGAAATAACAGTTCAGCCCGCAAGCTCTTTCTACGCCACTCGCAGCCCTGACGGGAGAGGTCTCGTCAATCGTGGGTTCCTGCCGCGGTACCTTTTTCACCGCCCCGGCGAGTCACGGATTTAGCGAAGCCGCAGGAGACCAGGCTGCGGCTCCCGGCCTCGCCGCCCGCGACCCTCCGCGGCTGACGGACGGAGACTCCGTGCCGCCCGGGCAGGCGGAGCGGCCGTCCCCAGGGGGAGGCGAGCCCGGGGCGGCGGCGCGCAGCCCGGCGGCTCCCAGCGGCTCCCGGCGAGGAGCCGCGCCAGGGCTGCGGCCAGGCGAAATGCTGGGGTGGGGGGGGGGGTGGG
The DNA here is from genome assembly GCF_047716275.1 of Strix uralensis. NCBI lineage: Eukaryota > Metazoa > Chordata > Aves > Strigiformes > Strigidae > Strix > Strix uralensis. The sequence continues at coordinate 99,175,344 of NC_133974.1, read as the reverse complement.
GGGGCGGCAGGAGGAGGAGGAGGGTGGGGGCGGCGGATCAGCCCGCGTCCAGCTCCCTGAGTGTCCGCACGCCTGTGCGTATCCGCCGCGTGTGGCTGCGTTTTCTCGAGGGCACTCCGCGTCGGAACCTGCGTGTCCTCCTACCTGTCCCGGCTTTTCCCGAGTGCTGCCGTAAAGTGGCAGAGCCAAGCGGGCGGCTCCCGCCCCGGATCCCCCGGGGACGCAAAATAGAGGCTTCCTTTGTAGGGCAAGAGAGAGACAGCCCAAATTCGTTTAAAACAAATTCGGGGATGTTGGTGACAGGTCCGTGAAGCCCCCTTGCATGATTCTCTCTCCCTCCCTTGACAAAAGGAGCCCTCGACCTCTCAGTGCCTCCGTGCCGGCCGACTTCTGCAGGATTCAAACTGTGTTTGTTTGTAAACGAAAGCATCCCGAGCTCAGCGCGTCCTGCCCAACCGAAGCGGCTGGATCGTTCGCAGCCGCAGCTGCAGCGGACGGTGACGGGGCGGGAGAAGAGGTCCGCTGCAAACATTACTCTGAGCAGAAACGGCGAGAGAAGCACAAATCCCCTCTCCCCTCCCTACCCCCCTCCGACCTCTGCGCACACACCGTGTGCCTTTCGCGAGGGGGAACATAGCGCCGTTCCGCTCCCTCCCGCGATAGGGACCGTGAAGGGAGAGAAAAGCGCTAGCGAGGTCTGAGCTGCGCCCCCCCCCCCCCCCCCCCCTCCTCCCCGCTACCGCGCTCGGTCGCCCCACGTTTATTGGGGATATACCTGACTCCGCTTCCTCTCCTTCCATCTCATAACCACAACGGTTGAATCTGAACCGGAGCAGCTGTTCGCCCTAGCCGGAAAGGAGATGTCAAAACCTGTTGCATGGACTTAGATCTGAGAAAGTGTCTTCTTAGCACGTTAAAATGTGAGTACGGAATCTACACGCCAGCCCCTCCGTAGGCGCTTTCACTTTAGGCTGCCTTAGCCAGGCTGCGGCTTCCATGTAACGCTGGTTGCCTTGCCGGAGCGCTGGGCAGAGGCAGGGCTACCCCTTCCCGAGCACCCTGTATCAGCTTGCGTCCCAGAGCAATTGCAAATTAGTGACATCTGGATCCAAACTCTGTACAACTGCTTTTAACTTTCGGGAAAGAAAAAAAAAAATTCTTCCTGTACATGCTAGGAGAGAGAGCAGATGCTGGCTGCAAAGCCACGGCACGGGGCGAGTCAAGTTGTGGCGACTTGCGAGGGAATCAGGCGGTCGGGCGAGGAGCTTTTTTTGGCGTTCGCGAAAGAGGTCGTTCAACTGCAACTACATTTCAGAGCGAGAGGGGCGAATCGCTGCGAACGCCTGTCCCGGTCCGGCGGGAGCGTTTCTCCCGGCCGCTGCCGGGTCTCCCCGCTCAGCCGCCGTGAAAAGTTTTATCTGGGCTGGCCGAAACTTGTGCCCGGCCCCGCTGCCGCCCGGCGGAGCAGCTCGGGGTTTCATCCCGGCCCCGGGGGTGGCTTTGCCGAGGCCCCACTCGGGAAGGGCCTCGCCCCTCCGCGCAGTCATCGCCGCGCACGAAGCAGCGTGCGGGACCGTCAGCGTCAGCACAACCATTGTGAAATACGAGTGAAATAAAACGTCGTTTTTATCCTAATGCTCCGTTTATTAACCGGGGCACGGACTGTCTGAGGGACGGGGGGGAGGTGGTCGTGTCGCTTCCTGGGAGCCTTACGCCGCACGTAACCGATTCCCGTCCACGAGTGAGCGCCACGACAGCGCTCCAGTTTGCTGAAAATCTCCTTCTCGGCTGCGCCTCGACCGTCTCCGTGTAGACAGCAGCCTGTGTGGGAGCCTGCAGGCCCGCACCGTTCCCATTAAAGACACCACTAAAGGCAGGATCCGATTCACCCAAACTCCTGCCCGGCATCTTTCCGCAAGCCCCTGCCTCTGCGGACCCCCTTACCCGTTTGACAGAGGCGCAAATGCCACTCGCTGGGCCGGGGACAGGGGCGGGAGGCAGAGGGCTCGCTACCGACCTCCCTTCACCCACTCGCGCAGGGCTGAGGACACGCGTGCCCCTGCCAGCCGGCCTCGGCTCCCCGCGTGGGAAGGGCAGGGAGAGGGGGGACTCCTCGAGGGGCGCTTTTATCGGCAGGAGTAGTGAACAAACGATGAACCCCGCAATCTTCACATGCCAGAAGGAAACACATCTTCCCCGCAGATGTCCACTACCGTGGCAAGGACTGTCGGGAGAGCAAGCAAATGACAATCACCTCCAAGTTTTCGTTTCTTTCTTTCCTTTTTATCTTTTTTTCCCTTTCCTTTTGGGGGGTGTGTGTGCAATACGCTTCCCCGTTAAAATCGGTGGGCTTTAACGTGGCCGAAAGCCTGCCGCAATTAACCTGCTACTCCCGCTAGCTCTCTTTAATTAATCATAGCGACCTTTGCCAGGATCCCGGGCCTACCTGTCCCCCACCCCCGAAACCGGAGGGGGGGGGGGGGGGGGGCGCGCTCAGCGAGTTTCCCGGGGCACCCCGGGCAGACAAGTTTTTCCCTGGCGGGACCCGACCCCTTCAGACGGTCTAAGCTCGCCCGGGATTCACGGAGGCAGTTTGCAACCCGGAACCACGGGTTGTTTCCCCCGCCCTCCCGTTCTTTATTCACGCTTTTACTTATTTTTGCGTTTTGTTTAAAACCCGGGTCTATCCCATCACAACTGACACTAAGATCCTGCCCCGACAGAAAAAGAAAACACGACGGAGGATCACTGCGCGTAACTAAATCAAGGCAAACAACAATAGCTTGTTGTTCCGTGAGTTGGGGCGAAAGGAATAATTCAAAGCTTTTGCTGAGCGCAATGGGCTGTTCCTCAAGGGGACCGACCAAGGATTTCAGATATGTAGCGGGTAACTCGATTATGCTAACAAACTCCGCTTGAAAGAAAACGTTGTGGGGCTGCGGGGCGGGGGAGCGGGGTGCTGGGGCCGGGGGGGGCCGCGCCAGGGCGCCGGCGGGAGCGGAGCCTCTGCCCCGGGAGCCGCCCCGCTCCGCGCCCGCAGCTCCGCCGGTCCCCTCCAGCCCGCAGCCGTTTCGCGGCCAGCTGGACCCGAGGTGCTCGAATAACGTTTTCGCCAGAGATATATTAATTAGAAGCTTGGGGCCTGATGCGACGTGACTGAGCTGGCCTCGGTGAACCTCTCCGCCCCCCCCCGCTCCCGGCCGCCCCCCGGTGAAATGGGACTCCGGGGGCGGCACTGTGTCCCCAGCTCAAGGCGCTGCAACCTCCCGCGCTCCCCACGAAACCCGATAGCCCCCCAACCGGCTAATGCGGCCGGTCCTGATTACTTTTATATTAATCCCTTCTCAATCTCGGGCGCGGGGTTGAGAGCTTTCATTCACGTCGACTCTCAGCACCCTCCCGGCCGTTACCCACAGCATAGCTACCTATTTGGCGGTGTCGCCCCTCCAGGGCCCACGGCCAGGCTCGGGTCCCGCGGAGGGGACAGCCGGCTGGGGAGCGGCCCGGACAGGGCCGAGGGGGGCCCGGGCCGGTGCCCACCCAGCCCCCGCGCCGCTCCCGGCTGCCGGCACCGCCTCAGATGCTCCGCGGCACAAGGGGACTCTCCCAGCAGACAGCGTACAGCTTACAGACAAGACAACAACAACAACAAAAGGCACATATGGTTAAAATAAGGAGAGAGAGAGCGAGCTTTCTGCCTTAGGGGATTGGCAATAACTAGCCAGAAATGCAGGGCATCGAATCTAAACTTCTGGTGGGCTTCTGCGGGATTGACAACTTAAATCACACTACAAGCATCAATTTGACAATATTTGTAAACTTCTTGTTTCCAGGGATCTTCTTGATCAGAGATAGACCAGGTCGGTATGAGCTCGAGCCACGAAGGTCTTTTTTTTTTCCCTCCTCCTTTCCTCTCTTCCGAGTTGATGAATAGCGATCAGGTTTCTTTTAATGGCTGCCCCCTATTCTCACAGCCTCCCACAACTAACCCAAGAGCCTGTTTCCTCGACCTCAGTTAATTCCGCTGATTATTCCAAGATGATGAGGAAAGCACGAAGATTGTTCACTGTTCCTACCGATTCAAGGCATTTTTGTTACCATCTCCATCCCTGGCTCACGGGGATTTGACCGGGAGTATTTTTAGGAACAGGCTGCCCTCCTCCCTCCTTCCCTCCCTCCCTCCCTCCCTCGCTCCCCAGGCAGCTGACAGCTTCGGGGTCCCGGCCATAGCCTCGCCGCTCCGTGGGTACGCGGTCCCCGCCCCGCGGGTGGGGGCCAAGGGCCGGCACCCTTGGCGCAGCGGCCCGGGGTGTCTCAGGGCTGGAGCACCGCCGGCATTTCGGCGGTCACTCGGGTAGGGGGGGACACGGGACACGGGACACGGGCGCAGGTGAGCCCCGCGCGCCCCGCGGCCGGCGCCGAGACCCCACGGTCGCGCGTGGGCCGTGGCGGTGCCTGAAGGGAGGCGAGTCTCCGGCCGCCTCCCCCGGCGCCAGCGGGGATTCCGGCTCCCCCGGCCGCCGGCTGGGCTGAGGCCGGCCCCACGGGGCCGGAGGGGGAGATCCACGCCGAGAAATCTCACTAGAGGGCTCTAATACTCAGCTGCGATCGCTGCTGAGAGAAAGCAAGGCTTCCTCCTTAGTATCCTTGAGTCTTCCAGAGAGAGTCAGCCTGGTGAAGTCTCCCCCAGTGCTGTCAAAGGTGGTTCACGTCGGTCATCACCATGACAAGAAATCCTTTGTCTTCTTACTAGTAGCAACCTCCTGCCCCGCCCTACCTGCAAGTGAGCAGATCTGATGTCCTCTTCCTGGTGCATAATGGCACAAGAGGGTTTTGGGGGGGGTCTCACGGGGGGATCCCTCCCTCTTCTGCATCCATCTCACGGCAAGAGGAGAAAGAGCAGTCCCTAAAACAAGCAAAGCTCCCATTTTACGGTGGGCCCAAGCCCCAGGTATTCTTGTTAGGAATCAAGCACTATTTACGGATATGCAGATTTTTTTCCCCCTTCACTATAGAAAGAGCTTGTGTAAATTCTTCCATGGTCTATGGAGTGTAGTGTGCCCATAAACACATCCATCGTTTAAATGCTGAAAGACTGAGGCAAGCTGAAATGTAGTGTTAGTAAGTCATACACACAGAGATATTAGTGTTAAACGACACTGACTGATTTAACTGAAATCCGTTCTGATTTGGGATTTTTTACCTTTTAAATAATTGCTATAATTTGCTGTTGGGAATAAATAAAACCAGACAAGACAGTATCAGTTAGAACCAAACCAATTATTAGTTGTAAGGGAAATTTCATAATGTTCCAGAATGCATTCAGTTTGTTTTAACTCCCAATAACTTTTGTAATAAATAAGTAAATCTCCTTATTTGCAGAAATTAGGAAGTGCAATTTAGTTTGCTTGTCATGTCTGGCAGTTCTCTCAGCAGCTTTGTGTACAGATCAAAATTACAGGAAAAGCTTTGTGGAAAGCTCGATAGTTTAGATAATTTAACATCAGTTTAAAGCTGATCGACTTTCCAGTGGAAAATTTGCTACCTCCGAGCTTGTGACAATGTTCTGTATTTTCCTCTGTGGGTTGTTTCAACTTCCTTTTTCCTGGGTTAATTCTGTCTCTGTCGTTTGATGTCTTCTCCCCTTTATTTCATAGGTTCTTGAATCAGCTCAAACACACTGTGGACATTTTACTTCCCAGAAAAAAACCCCATGTAATTCAAACAGACTTGGTATCCCATTTAATCCCACCTTTTTTTTAAAAAATATATTTTTATCATCAGTTTTATCCTCGTTATAAACAAGGATTTTATGACTGGACTAAGATTGACTTTATTGCTTATTTAAGATGCAGAAAAAGCCAGTCCAGTGAACACTGAAATGGTTTCAGCGAGTTAAGCCACTTCAGCAGGCAAGACTAATGCTCTATATCTCACTGGTTAAGCAACAATCTGCTACTGGAGTACCTTACCCACATCCTATTTCCTCCACCAGCCTAGTCATGTGTGCATGGTAACAGCACATTGTCTCACTGGAAGGAGATGCTAATGGCAGCAAACATTGCCACCGAAGAGTGTGAGGAGGGAACATGAGCTCAAGCACCCTGTCTGTCTGCTGGCACGCTCCCAGGCACAGCTCTGGCTGTGATCTCTCTAAGACAGTGCTTGGGGGTGCCACACACACCAGGGATCACTCCCAAAGTGCAGTCTGCACTAGATGGCACCTGGTTTGGCTCCCTCCATCCTGCACTATTCCAGTCCTCCAACACTCTCCCAGAAGTTTTAGCTGTCCCAGAAACCCCTCCATGCTCTCCATCCACACCTTCCTTTGGCTTCATGCTAAGAAAATATCACTTGAACAACTCACAATGCATCCCTTATATTATCTCTGATACTCAGAATTAAAACTCCACAGGAAATAATAATTTTTTTGAACCACAGAGGCACCACTTGGGACCCAAAGACCTAGTGACAAATGACACTTAGCCTCAGGGCCAGAGAAGGGTTCTTAGCCCTGTTTTACTTAGCAATAGGGACATAGTTCAAACATCTTTGCAAGACGGGATTTAACTTTGCACCTTCTCCCCATAAGTTGCAGAGGAGGCCCAGATACTCAGCATAGGGCTGAAGATTTCACTGAGTGACAGTGAGCTGCAAAGCATGAGATTCTTGTGTAACTACCTCCCAATTTTTCTAAATCTGCTAGCTGTTTTAGTTAACACTTGTCAAATTTTACTTCATGGAAAAACAGATTGTAATTTCTTTAAATCTAAACCCCTTCTTAAACAGTAGGATAACCATATCAGAGTAATATAACCTGATAAATATTTCATTAATTATGAGGTCTTCTTCACTTCAGTCACGTGAGAGGTGGTGGGAGAAAAGAATAGAGCATGAGATAAACTGGACAAAGCCCAGGAAGAATATTACAGAACAAAAGGATTTTTTCTTTTTTTTTTTTTTTTTTCCCCCGATCAACATTCTGAAACAAATATAGTTGTGGGTGAGGGTGATATGTTCATGTTTATTTTCAAGTGGAAGGAGGTTGGCAGCAGCATTTGGCACGTATTGAAGAAGTCTGGGAACTGGGCCTTACAGTCATCATAAAGAAGTGAGCTTCAGCTTCCAAGAAGAGAAGAAAGTAAAGAAGTATAATTGGGTGAGTTACATGAGTTACGATGTGGAAGCTGTAGTGTAATGAGCATGTTTAATGCACATAAGGGAAGGAAAAGTACTCAGTGCCAAATTGGATGCCAGACTTGTGGCTGGCAGAGGTGAGTGAGTGGTATGAATTCAGCAAGGAGACGGCCGTGCCTGAAGATGGTTCTCTTAATCCATCAAACTGTTCTTTGAGACATTTGAATACAGAGGACAGAGATAGGACCATTAGTTTAAAGGATCAGGGCAAAAAGAATGAACAAAGACTGCAAAACAAAAGAAACAAACATGGTCCCAACAATATTCCAGAGGAGGTTGTAGATATCTCAGATGATCCTGGGATTGCTGGAGGCTTCCCCAGGATGACTGCAGTGATCTCTGGTCTTAAATAAGATGAAGTCTTCAGTTAGGTGAGAGACTCCTGGAGGGATGTAATGGGAGAGTATGAATTTTGACGATAAGACATCTCTTTTCTCCACAGCTGCAGAATGTGTGAGGACGCTATGACATGGGGTAAGGCTTCAGCTGGGGAGAGTTCAAGGAGACAGAGAGTGCCTGTGGTCACCTCAAAATCCTCTGTGGCATGCGGCCACAGACAGGAAGTAAGGAGCCAGGAGCTCTTTTCATTTTCACACGCTCATTTTCAAAGGCAATAGTGTATTTTTTTCCTCCAGCTGAAGAAGGTTCGGAAGAATCCCTATTGGATAAATAAGCCATGGCCAACTCCAAGGTAGAAGTGTGCAATATAAATCTAAAGCACATTGACTACATTCAGGTAATTAGAGGGCTTGTAGTTTGGCTGACATTAGTGAGTAATTTGGCTGAGTGTTTCAACCTTACATGAAAAAAACCTCTATGTTGATGAGTGATGCACCTCTGACAGAGTTTTGAGAACATCTATGGACCCTATTCGCATCCTGTTAAAGATGCTTTGTATTTACCATTGTTAATTATGCAATCTATTTATCCTTGTAAATTGTCCAGATACTATGACAGACTTTTGCTAGCCCTCTACTCTAGTTGTCTAGTAGGGGAAATATCCCGAGCACACAGAAGTTAAGGGAGAGAATCCCAACAGGTTTGTAAGCCCTGGATCGGGTTTCTGAAGAAGTTGAAAGAGTAGGGAGAAAAGAGAATTTGGCATGAAATAAGAAGTAGAAAGAGGTTTATGAAAGTAAAAGTTTGAAATCTTTCAATCGCGTTGATGAACTTCTCTCAGCCATCTTCCACTTAGGGATCTGGCACACAGAGTGGCAGACCATCTATGATGGCACAGGTCTGGCAATATTATGGGACTAATATTTTCATAAGGAGGAACTGTTCCTGAACAATGCAAAAATCTTTTATCTTCAATGTCAGGCAGGCATTTTAGGAAGACAAGTCGTGTTATTATTAATTATAACTCTTTAAAACTGATTCTATTCCTTGGGGACAAGAAGGTGAACATTTATCTCTCTGGTTATGTGTCTTAGAGTACTCTAAAAGCACCAAAGAAGTGCAAGATCTTGTTCCTGGTGTATATTTCCTTTGGACAAGTCTTTCAAGACTCCAAAGGTGTTGAGATATGGTCGATATTATGTAACCTTCAACACTAAAGCAGATGTACATAATTTTTCTTCTTTTGAGAAGTCTTATTTGATCTCTGGAGACCCATAATGTGATCCTTGCTCAATCATTCTGAGCATAAAGGGAACTCTTCCAAGGCATTATAGAAGCAGCAAAGTTTAAATGATCATTATATGTAAAGTTTGATGAAGCAGGCACTTTTCCTGCCATATGTTAAATAAACAACTAGTTACTGTGTACTATATGGCGATGCAGGCTGATAACCTGCTGCTGAATAATATGATCTCATGTCAAGGCTTGAACTATTTCCTTATATAGTTGTCAAGAAATAGGATTTTTTTTGCCCACATCTGAAAATTCACAGGGAAATATGCAACCAATCAAATCTTGCACAGATGCTAACACCCAGATGTGTGTGTTTCTGTGTGGAAGTAATCTATAGCTAGCAGAACTCTTGGATAGAGAAATCCTGTAAAAATACAGATTAGGCACACATAAGTTAAATATGTCTAACTAGCGTGCCAAGAATTTATAGTTTTATGAAATCTGTATTAGGTACAGAACTCTCAATATTTCCTTCTAAAAACTTTTCATTAGTGTACAAAGGGGAGAATGTAGATTTCTGTAATAATCAGCAGAACCTTCCTATTTCATGTACAACAAACCGAAAGAGCCACATGACCTTACTTCCAAGGACCAACCCTTGCCCTTCAAACTCCCATTAGAAGTTAGCAATTGAGTAATTCTATCTTTTAATGATGAACTCTACAATAAACCCATGCAATTTAGCAATAATAATGAATAGTAAGTTTGCATGTTGGGTGGAGCTTTTTGAGTAAGACTGTTCAATATTTGCTGTGCTAAAAATCCAGCAGTACTGGATTTGACCATTTAGATTGACAACTTGGATTCCTAACAGAGACAGGAAAGAGTACAAATGTAGATTTGAGTTTTCTTTTTTAAATGAGGAAATACCTATATCTGAGGAGACTTGTGTCTTGTTCAGCTTCATACACCTTATGTCCTCCATAAATTAGGAGTGTCTGTTTTAAAATCAGGGAGACACAGGAGGTCAAAATCAGGTAAAAACTCAGAGCTGAAACCCAGGGTAAATACTTGTAGGAGTTCAAGCCTTCATACCTTACAAAACTTCCATTTAAGTCAATAATTTATCAGCTAGGGATAAAAAGAAAATATTTCTCTCTGTGTGCCTGTGTGTGTTATACATGTACATATGTTACATATATGTATGCATGTACACATGCACATATACACGCACGCATACTCACATATATATAGACTTAATCTTTTTATAAATGTGGACTGAACCTTCTTTGCATCTTCTCATTAAATCAATGGGAATTCTGCTGAAACAAAAGAGGTCTGAATGTAACTGTGTCAGATCTATTTCTTCGGCAAGTGATGAAACATGCAGTAGAGTTGACGAGCACACCCTGTTGAGCTACTGAACATTTGGAACTAGCAAACAGAATATGGCCTTTATTGATGTGTAAGTTAAACTATTTCATTGCCACCTGGTTTGTTGAAAAATTTGGTAGAAAGGTGAGTAAGTACCAATTAGATTTTCTGTAATACCTTCACTGATGACTCAGATGATTTTACACAATTGATGTAAAACCAACTTGAGTGAAGAAGGCCAGTGAAGAAGGAAAGTCATCAGGAAATTATACATGTTGCAATATCCATTTTCACAGAAGTGGGTATGTAACACAGGAGTTTGTTGCACATCTCTTAATGCTCCCCACTGCTATGCATTGCATTAATCTAGTGTTTGCTTGGTAGAGATAATGAGTAGCTTCTCATTAGTTAAAATCTCTGGTAGCATATACATGGGATGTCTTCCCAAATGCAAAGTACTAAGCATTCATATTCACCTACAAGAGAAAGGTGAGTCCCTTTTTTCCTGTAGAATTAATTTGCCCCAACAAATGGGATAACCACCAACAAACCACATGAGAGCCAATGGAAACTGGCTGTCTCCATTCCTTTGTGTCTGTGTTTGAGTTCCTCACAGAAATGAGCCCAACTTAGATATTAACTTCATATTAAGAAGATTCATCCTTTTGGACATGTCAAGATATAGATTAGTCTGAATTGAGACACTAGGGTCAAAACCAAACAAAGCTGCAGGAGATCAAATTCGGTTCTAAACTCTGGAGTTCAAGGGCAGATTAATTTAATTCTAACGATGCGGCCATTCAGTGTGCTGTTGGTGCTCTCCTTATCTGTCTCCAATTCAGAGACCCAACATGATTACCTGAACTAGTGTTTTATTTGAGAAAGGCTGATCAACCTTGACCATGAAATCCCCCTTTCCTTGCCTCACTCCACCACTGTGTATTTTTCATGGACAGATGGTCATTGACGGATCACATTACTTTCTGGGTATCTTCTGACGGCTGTTCAACCTCAGGAACAAAAAGGAGCAAGGAAAAGCTGCCAAGTCCATTTGCTTTATGTGACTCCCCACTTCAGTCACACAAGAAAGGGCCTTGCCTCTTTAACCTGGGCAGTTGATGCCTGGATTTTCTCTTCATATGTATCCTCTAAAACTGAACCATAGACTTGAGAGGAAACAAGCTTAATATGCCATGTGCTTCCTATTTGTTGAAGGTATCAATGCTGAAGCTCCGTTGGCATGCTAAAATGTGAACATTTTTACAGTGTAGCAGGTTATGGAAGCTGCTCTTGATAAATTCCAGTAACGGCATTTTACACTCCATGTGCTCCTTTCTGTGAATGACAGATTGCCCTATTAGGTCTCTAAAGAAGCTACTGACAAGGGTGATTCAGCACATGAAGAAAGTGGAACATGTGTCTAATTCAGTGTTTCTACATTCCCTAGCACATTTACATGGGACTGCGATCTTGTTCTCTCTGATGTACCAGAGCAAGAAAAAGCTCTGTTCAGTGTAAGTTAGATACTCCTTAATAGCATCAGAGCCTCTGCTGATGTAAATCTAAAAACAAACATATGGACGTGTTTACCTCTCCCTCCACTCTCAGCTTTATTCTAAAGATATATGAAGAAGTTATTCACCAGAATATTTTATCTAGGCAGTAGGAGAAGGGACCATGGCAGACACACTAGAGGTAGGTGATGTGGTTTGTAGGATAGTAGGGATTAGAGATTAAACAACCTGCCTTGGTAACTACTAGAAGTCTTTGTGTTGAAAGTAGAGTAATCAGGTAAAAGGTTCGACACATATTCTGTATTCTGAAGGTGCTTTTTGCAAGAAGACAGTTCAAAACCTTGCCCAATAGGACTCTTCCAGGCATTGAAATCACTGCTGGTTTTATTCATTTGGTGGAACCAGTGGGAACAAATTTCAGAGATATAAATATATAATTGTTTGTGACTGACATGTATCATTATACATGACAGTCCTAAAACATGTATCATTAACCATTAAGTGCTCTCTAAAAACAGCACATAGATCCAGTTGTAAATACTAGAAATAGTGTGCCTGATTTAGAAACATAAGAATAACCCAAACATTTCTCAAATGTACAGTTTTGACTTTGCTCAGATCTCTGTTTTGTGGTTTATTCTTCAGCATTCAAGGTGATGTATGAGATTCCATTTCAAATTTTAACTTAATGGCTTCACTTAAGAAACAGGAGAAAAGGAAAATTGTATGAATTAAACATTACATATGATTTGGCAAAGCACTTTCAGGAATTCCATAAGGAAGAGTAAAAAAACCCCAAACCTCACACAGTTGCACAGCGTTAGTAGCAACAACGAATGATGCAGTTACTGACTATAAGTACACACTTTTCAGTCAGTCTTGGCTGGTGAAATGTAGAAGCTTAATGTGGATTACACTTTTTAAATCTTTCAACATCAAAAAATAGAAGAGTTGTGGTGTGTTTTTATTCCAGAGTACTTTGCATGCAATCTCAAGATAAATGGGAGAGACTGATTGTGTTTGTACCTGTGCCAGACGTTGTCGTTAGATATTGCTGTTTTGTTTCATCAGCCAGATGAACTCACACAGGGACATCGATCAGATACCTACATTTAAAAGAACACACTGTCAAATTAGTGGATAGAAAGAGCACATTATGAGAGAGAAATTATCTGGTGAAAGATTTAAAGACTGACTCACTTGTGTTTTGTTTCATTAAATGTGGGGTAGTCCCCTTTCATTTTCCATTTAGCATGAACATTCATGGACTTCATTACAATATCAGTCTTTTAGCAACTAGCTGGCTTGGGATATGCATGACTCTCCTTGGAAAAAATACAGCTCCCTTTTTTACAGATTCTAGATTACTTTAAAATGTGGCGCCTGGGCTAGGCAACCCCACTGGTCTCTGTGGAGAGATTCCTGTGTACTCCAGCAGGTCTCATGGCTGAACAGTCCCCTTGATGCACTGCAGGAGCCTTCCAAGGTGGTCAGGCTGGTGGCTGCTTCTCCAAAGTGGGGGGCTTAGAACCGGGAGGGGGTGCATCCGCCCCTCCATAGGACACAGAATATATTCTAAAGGGGAAAACACAAAAAGCCCTAGGAAAGCTATCCAGACATTGTCTTTCCTTTCCTCCCTCTTAGATACTCTTGGAAGATAATCTTGATTCTTGCACTTAAGGTCAATGGAGCAGCTTGTGGTGGTAATAGAGGGTGAGGATGAGGCTAGAGAGTGAGCACACATGAGTTAGGGGAGATGAGCAGAAAAAAGAAGAAAAGGGATTAGAAAAAACTCCAGAAGTTACCAACTGACAGTGTTTCATCTTTATTTTGGTAACACTGGCTGATGTTATTATCCAGGATGGCTAAAAGACCTTGCTCTTCAGAAGAGTTTGTCAAAGATTCATTTTATAAAAAATGTAAACAAAATACACTCTAAACACCTCATGCTTTCTGTCTTATAAGTCTTTGCCTTAGTGGTAATTTCTTGTTGTCTTATTTATTATACACTAAGTGTTTCTAGACAGAAAATACTTCTGCTTTCTACTTGATACCTATATGATATCCACCTATTTCTCTCTATGTATGTATTTATATATATGTGCAGAACTTGAGTGGACCCTGGAGCCCACTTCCATCCTGCAGAGCAAGAGCAGGCCATTGCAGGCCCAGGCAAGAACTACACAACTCAGACACTTCTGTGCATTTTCATCTCAGTGGCAAATGCTGAAAGGCACTTGCCTGATGTTGCGAGGCCTGATGAAGCCCCAAGGTGAGGTGCCTTGAGAGAACCATCTGGCTGTAACAGGTCTTTCCCCACATGTCCTTGCCTGTTTGCTGCCCTCTAAGTAGCAAAACATTATTACTTTGGTGCAATATCATGGTCAAAGAACACAACAGGTCATTAAGTGCTTCAGTTGCATGCTGAGGCCATGCTTACTTTCAAGCCTCACAGATCTCTTGAAGCTGAGCAAGCAGGCGTGGAAAGGGTACACAGCAGGCTTTCACCCGGTAGAAACCCAGTGTTACTACTCTTATACTTAGCCTTATTAAACCTCATGATCATTCTCGTATTGGAGCACTAGTATGTACTCCTTGCTCTGAGGGGTCCTGGCAAATGGGCCACTCGTCATGCTCAGTAGGAGCACCCCAAATCCTGGTAGTACCCAGACAGTTGCCATTCCAAAGCCAGACTTCATGGCTCAAACTCACACTTCATAGACAAAGTGCTCTGTATAAATTGTCAGCTTTGAAACCAAACACTTCCACACCTAGCCTACACCATAAATCAAGCTTTGGTGCTACTTTCCAGACAGCTCCATTACACAAGTAGTCTGATTTAGTTTTATTGCAGAGATGTATTTTAACTAAAATGGTATTTTTACGTGGAGTGAGGGATAAACATGACTATTTTATTCATGAAGTGAAAGGCTATGAGACGGTAAAAGACAGACATAGGGAGTGCAGGTGCAGTACCAAATCCCTACCTGGCTCTCTCAGTACCTGGGCTTGGTGCCCGGATTCCCTCATGTTCAGATCTGCAGCAGCACCACAACATATCAGAACCTCCCATGAAAGCTTTCACTGCTCATATCCCAAAAGACATTTCCATTAATGAATGCAAAATTTTGCCCTAGGTTTTGAAACTGAAAAGAGCCAGCCCCCCAAACTACTGTACTATCCTTGGTCCCCAGAAATGTTAATTCATCATTAAAATTATTAAACAGTAAATGGCTGAGATGTATTGTTACAAACTTGAAGTATTTCCTTTGATTGTTTAAAAATCTCTGTTTTAATTTGAGTCATCTATTTTTTTTCCTTTTACAGTTTTGAATGCTGCATCTTACCATATGTGAAACGTTTCTTAAAGGTGTCAAAGTGACTTGTCATGGGTTTGGAATGAGAACTAAATTAAATGTCCATACTGTAGTATACTTGTATAAATAACGAGATATTCCAGTATAAACCGTTCATTTGGCAGTCATTTCTACATCAGCAAGTACTAAGTGCTATAGAATTCCTGCCTAACTTTGACACATGTAGAGAAAATCAGGAAGGAAAATGTGTGTGTTTAGAATTTTATAGAAAAAGACAGCCCCTTGTAGTCCGTTGCCATGAAAGTACTTCTAGCTTTTTTGGAAATAGTGCAAGAGGTTTAACAAAACACTCTGGATTCACAGCAGAATGCTGGAGCATTCAGCTGCCTCCCACTGCACTCCAAAACTTGTCTCCATAATTTAGAAACAGAGATGGTGGAAATGGGTAACAAAGTCATTAATGAATGCCAAGAATGATTTATTATGGGTGATATAGTGTTGCTGCTTTTAAGAAAAAATACATTAAATAAAAATTTTTCATAAAATAAAAAAATCTTTCCTATTGAACATTGCGCAGAATTTGCTTTATTAGTGTATTATATCACCATATTGCCAGGTCTGGCATTTCTCATCCAAATAACATTTCAAAGTGCTAGCAAGGCTTGTGGGCTGCAGTGCTAACCATGTTAGGAATACTGCCTGTACAGAAACACAACAGTAGCAAAGCTCTTTTTGCTGGGGTTCTGGAAATAGTTAGCACTGGAGGGCCCTTTTATCTTGCATTAGTTTCACAAACTCGCATTGCACCAGGCTAACAATAATCAAAAATTGATTATAGATATTTAGTTCCAAACTGTCTTTCCAACTACCTAACTTCTTTAAGACAGTTTATAGGTTACAATACTTTCTCACTCAAAGATCCATGCACACATACATTGAGAGCATGAGTAGTAAATAAACCTTGTCTTCTAGATGAGTTTTATCTTCAGACAAGAGGCATCCGGATTCTGTTAAAATGGCATCCTGATTTGTTGGCAGCAGCCCTAGGGACTGACCCTGCACCTATGGAAGAGCATGCCCCAGACCCCAGGCTGACAGAAGCATGCAGTCTGGCCCAAAGTGACCACAGACCTTTCTCACAGTAAAGATACCCTTCAGGTTTAAGTCTGGGACATGCTGACTGGGATGTGAGAGGGAACTTTTGCTGGCACCAGACACGGAGTAGCTGTCTGTCTATTTGTCATTATATTTGCACATGATTGATCTCCAAATTCTTTAACTAATGCCTTGAATGATCTCTGAAATCTCTCCGGATTAAGAAATAAATAAATAACCCATTCCAATATTTGTCTATGCCTCAGTGAGTTAAAAAAATAAAATCAGTTGGCATATGATGGAATCAAAATTCATAAATGTAGCTAATAGCTTGTAGCTTTGTAAAGATTACTTAATGTAGATGCAGAAGTGTTTCTAAGTAATTTACAGGTGCATTGCAGTTAGCTTCAAAACCATGGTTAGTTACATGAAATCACAAGTTTTCAGCAAATAGTTTGATCTAGTGTCAATCTGCATTTACTCATGCAAAATAAGATCATTATATGTTTTTATGCAACTGATAGCTGAAGTTTATGGGCAGGAAGCACAAGTCTTCTGCACTCTTCACAATTGTGTCCTTAGCCTGTCATGAAGAGAAAAAAGTCTATCTATGGTGGAATCTGGGGAGCAGCAGAGCCCCAGCAAAGGTAGTGGTGTGCCTACACCACCCACCTGTTGTCTGGGTTGCACCTATAGCATGTAGGAATGCATGGTGGCACCAGGCACCCCTGATGACTCAATAGTGCAATTAAGAGGAATCTCACTAGTTGGTAAGTTGGACTTATGAATTATATTGAGATAGGAAATATTAGCTTCTTACATTCTCTTTGGCATCCTTAGACACAACCCTTGCAATAATACAGCAGGATTTTTTTTCCCTCCATCTGCCAGGGATTATTTGCTGACAGTTCATTGCTCACTTGGCCATGGGTTGTATAGATTTCATTAATTAAACATCTATTTCTGTAAAGATTATAGACCTGTATGAAGCAATGTTTCTATGAGCTTTTTGCTTAAAATCCTCTCTGATAGGCAATCTCACTAAGTATTCCCTGATCTGAACTCTGTTCCTAGGGCTTAAGAATAAGTATCAATAACTCAAGGGTACAAATGTGTCAGGGGGCTGCAATTATCCTCAAAACAAACATTGTTAAAAAAAAAGAGACACCAGCTAAGCCATAAAAAAACTTGGTTAAAGCACTCCAATTTACCTTGTCCGATAGTGATTCCATTGCGTAATGATACGTTTATGATGAGTGCATAACTGAGTTAGAAGCCTTATTTTTTAAAAACTGCTTAGCTTTTGTTCCCCCCCCCCCCCCCCCCCAAATAGTGTCATGACTCAGGGTGGAATTAAAACACAATTAGAGTCTTATTGCACAAGCAGGTTTTAAGCAGATTCGTCACAGAGCATCATACATCCCACAGCATCATGGAAAAAACCCTCTGAGATCCTGCTGCCCACTCCACACTAAACTGCATGAACACACCTCGTGGGACGGGTGTGGAAAGGGATTTCATCAGACATGGAAGCACTTAGGACCTCTGCTCCACCATCACTTCCTCTGAATGTTGGCCAGGAGGTTCCTGTTTCAGAGACTGTTGGGGTAAGAGATGAATGGGGCAAAGCTAATTATGTATTGGCTACCGATTCCAGCACTGCAGAGAGGTGAAAGTCAAGTAAAACTCATTATTTTATTACAGTATCATAGTCTTTTTAATATATTACACTCTGAAGACTTTTGCAAGTCCCAGAGCAATATTTTGATATGTTAATTTAAAAAAATGCATTGTAAGAGAGTTCGTGGAGATCTAATATTTTTTAGTGTTAGCATTTCTATTTTTATGCTGCCCTGCTTTCCCCCAACATTTTATTTCTTCATTAATTTTAATGATACTCTCATTGGATTTCAAGTATAGTTAAAGTACAGAAATGGGAAAGGTTTCTTGCCAAGACTGACCAAGATGTCACAGAGATACATAGTTACACATCCTCCCACCCTTCATGTCTAAAGGTTTATATTTTTAAACCAACACACACACACACACACACACACACACACACACACACACGTAGAGACTCAAACACTCATGGAATCTGTAGTGTGCTGACAGGTGCTTACAGTAATAAGATAGCTATTTATCAAACAGCAACCCAAATTTCCCCTTGGCTCTTAATACATTGCATCATGACATTTAAAAAGTATTGGTGCTGTCAGATTCTCAGCACCAGGAGAAGGACACAAAGGGGCACTAAATCAGCATCATCAGCCCCTGGCAGCAGCTGGCGGAGGGAGCAGTGCCCTCCAAGCTGATGAGCACAGCCTCAGAAGCCAGAGTGACTTCCTGGGGCCATGGGCATCCTGGTCAGCCAGGGAAGCTCTGAGGTGGCTCTTCTAGTGTTGTGGTCAGATTGGCTTCCAACTGGTCACAGCATTTGGGAAGAGTGAAGGTGGTATTGTATTACCTGTGCTCCATGGACCTGGCTTTCGGCTAAGCAGGGTCATGCTGGTCAACATGGGTGAGCCCTTCATGCATTTGGTGTTCTCACCATAGTTAGACAAACCATTGGCCATGTTCAAATGGAAAATGCATGAGACATTTGTAAGAGAGAACTGTTTTCTATCAGAGATGTGGAATATGAGTGGATCCTTTAAATTATATATTTTTCTAATCAGTAACAATACATTTTTCTGCATAAAGTGTTGGAAGGAGATATTGTTTGCTGCAGCCCAATTCAGGGCCATGTTTTTCATTTTAAAGGGGCAAGGCTCACTGTTTCTGCCTGAAGCTATGGGGAACGGGCACAATGCCATTTTCACAAGGCTGAACAGGACAGTCTCTGGGCTGTTGGGTGTAGCACTTTAAATTGCTTTTCAGTGCAACCCTGAGAGCTATGTGTGTGGGAGGGGATTACAGGGAGGGGAGTCCTCCTGGTTGTGGACCTGCCCCTTACTCACTTGTTGTGGGACAACACCCTTCCCATCCCCTCAGCTACCCAACAGCACAATTTCCGCAATGGAAATCCCACTCAGCATTTCCCTCCTCTTTGCTGGCTAGGGGTGAGCAACAGGACATTTTCCTCCCCACCTCCCTTTCTGTAAAACCTAGCCAAGGAAGAAAGAGAGGCAGCAAAAAGCTCCAGAGCCATGTCTGCTCCCTCTTTTCCCACCACCTGGATGAGGGAGAAAGGGAACCGATCCCAGTCCTATTCCCCAGCAGGATCCCTCCCCAGCCAAGCCTGAGGCAGAGGCTCAGAGTAAGGAGAAATGTGGCTGGGGCTGCAGAGCTGACTTGGCCAGTGGGGCAAAAATTCTTGCTGTACAGGCTGCTATATGGGGATGATAGCTCCTTTGGGTGAAGTTGGTTTGTTTTTAATACTATAGAAGGACTGTATGACCTTGTCTTGGGTGCTGAGAACTTTCTAAATTCTCTCAGGATAATTCCATTATCTCTTAGGTAGACCTTAGAGATGTTTACCATATAGAAATGCAAATTTACACAATTCCCCACTACTCAGAAGACCTTGAAGGGGAACAAGATGATGTGGGATCATGAGAAAGAGAGACTGAGCCATGGTTACAGTCAGGGTGTGCTCCAAGATCACTTCTACTCACACAAATATTTACTTCCAAGAGACACAGAGATATACATTCTGCAAGACATTGCATTACTTTCCAGTATTTGTAATCGCCTGATCAGTGTTTGGTTGATCTGATAGCTGCCTGAAGTATAGGTTACAATGAGTTATCACACTTTTCTGGCAGCACTGAGTGGAAGGAAAAAGCTGTAAGAGAAATGATCTATAGTCCTCAATTTCATGAACTTGGAATGGCAGATAAGAAGCAGATCCATTATTTCCATCTGCAGAAGGCAGCCATCTTATATCTCTATGATCTTTACTGCAGATAAAGGTGAAGTAAACCTCTTGCCTTACAGAAAGCCCTCTGTCCCCTTGGTTCTGAGCATAAGCTCTCCTGGCAGTGTAACAGGCATAATAGTGAAAAAGCAGACTTTTATTAATGCCTCCCAAAGAGAATATGCATTTAATCATACACTTCGTTTTAAGCTTGTGCTTGAACTTCGATCACTTTTTAATTCTGGATGTTAATAAAAATGCTTTGTGGGATCAAGCCAGTAATTCATAAGCATATTTATAGCTATTATTTCCCATTTCACTCGATTTCCAACCAATTCTTATTGGCAAAAGAGACACAAGGTTTTCTGTCACTGCTAGGTTTCCACAACAACAAAGGTCTCCCTTCAGTCTCTTTCCAACAAGATTGGATTGATTAACTACGCTACTGTTTATTTTGCTGTACCTGCCAAGCATATGGCAATGCAGGAATAGGAAAAATTAGCCTAATGTGAATATGTGGACAACAGAGAATGCCAGAACAAATATCATCCCTGAACATGCAACAATTCCTATTTCATTTCAATTCAGGACACCAGTGTTTAAGATGCACCTCCCAGACAAACAAAGAAAATGTCAGTTTCTAACTCAGGTTGTACATTTCATAACAAAATAAGTTGAGAACATTTATGAGAAAATAGTTTTGCTTGAAAAGTAAATTTCTTTTTTTTTTTTTTTTTTTTCTCAGCGGGTCCAGATTTGCCCAGCAGAAACCCTGATGGGAAATGGAAAGGTGTATGTTTGGAAAGGTGAGTAAGGAAAGGTGGAGACACAGTATGCTTTTGGAACCTTAAGATATTGTTTTAGAATTAGGATCCCAAAATGGACATTCAAATTATACCTGTGTGAAGAATGTAACAGAGTTAGGGAAGACAGGCAACTGCAAGACAAGGCAAAGAAATGTTTCTTTCTGCTCCTTCTTTTCCACTTGATGTTGCATATGGAAAAATACTGAAGAGTGTTGCTGAGGGAGAGGAAAGAAGGTGATCTTCCATGCTGGTAAGCCAAATCTCTTCTCACTTTTCCCTTTCTCCTTTCCCTCACTGTAATTTTACATACCCATCAATAATGCTTTAGATATGTGCCTGGACACTTTGGCCATGAACCTATCATCATATATGGATGTCCTTCAATTTCAGTGAAGCTTTTCTATGGATGCACACAAGGAATTGAGGCAAGCAATTATAGAAAATAGAAATTTCTGCATCCTTTCAGATTGAACAGTGATCATTTAAATAACAGTTAAATATGTTTTTCTGCTGGTTGTAATATCAGTAGCATCCTCAGAAAGTGGGCCTGAGATCAGAGCTGAGATTTAAGATGTGTACTGTGTAGGGAACACAATTATCTTTTTGCTATACATCCCAACCTCATGCAAAAAAAATCTGAATCCAGTGATTACTGACAAAATTGTAGGTAAGAGTTCGAACCAAATCCTAAGAGTAACCACTGGACTTTGAATGGTTTGGAGCAGAGCTTGGAGCAGTATTTCATACTCAGTTCTTATAGCCACAGTGGATCAAATCAAAAGCCTGTTTCAGATTTTCTTTGAATAATGAAAGTTCAAAATCCAGATCATAACTTTGCTGTTCAGTGGATATATATTCATTGGCATTAGTGTTTCTGAATGGATTAACTCAGCCATTGTGGAATATAGATCCTGCAGTTTACTTCAAGATAAGCATGAGCAGTGTCAGAGCAAACATTTTGGAAATTTTCCAACAGAAAAGGCTTGCTCATGGAAACTAACTGTTCTGGAGAAAAGCTGGGAAATTGATGAGTCTATTGAAAGAAATTCAGCAGATATCTGACCAAAACTGGACTATTTTTCAGACAGTTCACCTACCTTGCTTTTCCCTTGCTGGCTCTACCAGCCTCCATGGGCTCACACAGCTCCACAGAAGGACTAAGAAAAAGCAAAGGCAGTTATGGGTTTCTGGGAAGCATGTTTTGGACTATAGCTTCAGAAACTTTTACACTGACAACACTTGACTGTCCCTCAGGTGAAGTACTGTAGAATTTTTGGATGCATTTTCACTAACAAACATGAGAATTTCCTGTCAAAATGTCTCCGTTCTCCTGCGAGAGGAATCTCATTCTTGACAGGTAACTTTGTGTCATTGTGTCAATCCACCACAGCTCTGCCTCAGCTGTCACTCAGTGATGCAGAAGCTCAGTTTCCAGGTCTCTGGTGTCTGTGACTGTACCACCAGGATCAGACTCACTGGGGAAGGTGAGCTCAGTGTGTACTCCAGCTTTCCACAACTCACTGGTGGGGACGAGGCTGTTCAGGTCTTTGAGCTGGGACCAACTCCTCTCCTGATTTATCCTAAGACCGAAGAGGCATCAAGGACAGTGTCATGGAGTTTTTTGTGTACTAGAGAGAACTACTGAGCAGAGGCTACCAACTGTGTCACAGGCCTTCAAACAGACATTCGATGGAAATAAACATTGGTAGACACTAAGACATACTAGATATGACCTCACAACCTAGAAATGGGAGGCTTTCTATATAAACCATTTACTGAAGCAAAATTATGCCACAAGAAGGAATAGGCTTACTTTTCACCATCTCTATTTATTAAAACCATTGCTAAATTGTTCCTTGATAACGTGATTTATGAAGTTTGTGACAAATTGCTTGCTTAATTGAAATATGGCAGTTTTCTAAATACTGAAGTTAATTATCCCTCCTTTTCTAGTGGAGACTGACCTTTAATTGTACAATATTAATCCACATATTGTATGAATTATGCGAAATATCCATTTTGTATGTAGAGAGAGACATGCATGTGTTATTGTAGCGGAGTACAGTTACATAATTATTTTTAATTTAGGATATCAGTTTAATTAAATACTTGCAGAAACCAAGCTTTTTCAGGAAATTTGCAATTACAATCAATTTGAATGTACAGCTACATTAATATGGTGACAAGCCCAATAATAAAAACTAACTAAGTAATTATGGGCAGGTGCTGAACAGATGTGTAAATAGAAGGTCTCTGCATGGAACATTGTTATATATCATTTTGAAAAGCGAAAGAAACCTGTTATCCATAGCCATTCATATAGGCAGTTATAATCAGTCACAAAAAAGTTAGTTCTTTGAATTTAGATAAATCATTTAAAAATGTGTATGGCACTTATGCTTTCATTTTCTGTTTCTGGAAAGAAAGACTAGTTGATTGAAGACTGCTGCTCTACTGTACTCAAAGAGTCTGTCGCACTATTGAAATATATTCTTCTTTCAACACATTTATGATGAGTGGGTTTTGAGTTTGGAATGGTTTAACAGTCAAAACAATTCACATTCCATATTACAAGTTGAGTTTTATTTAAAGAAGGGGGGAGGCTAAGAGTAGTTTAGAGTTGTTTGCTCAAGTTATCAGATTGCCAAAAGCCCAATTTAACCTCCAAATATTTGCAAAACAATGAAATTACATTACTACTGTGAATTGCTTTTAGATAGATTTACAGTGGTTGGTTCTTTTTCTTTTTTGTTTTTTGTTTTTTTAAAAACCAGTATATTAAAATATACTTTTTCAAGTCTTCTATTTTTGTGTAAGATCTCTTCTTGTGTAGTGTGTTAGAAACAATCATTTGTGATCTAAGCAATTAAGTTAAACTGAAATTGATTCTATAACAAGCACATAGAAAATCCAAGGAGAAACTGGCATCTGAGTAAAGGTGCAGGTGAGTCAGCTTCCTGGATGGAATGGGATCTCCTAAGCTGTCTACGGAAGATCACAATGTCTAAAGTAGTCGTGTCTAAACGAGGGGCATGTCTAAACTAGACTCTCGGGAACTTGGATGCTTTATTCCAGACTGTAGACATCTTCCTTCCCCTCCTCAAGGTTCACAGCTCTAAAATGGATCCCAGTGGCCAAGCCAGGCCCTTCTCAAGCAATACTGGAAGAGAAGTAAAGTGCTTTTTCTCATTCTCAGGAATAGTCATTCCAGCTGTTGGCACTATGGAAAGCTGTAAGAGGCATCTGGATTTGTGCACCATTGTCTTCCTTATCCCACCATGTGCAGGATCGCTGTCTTATCTGGAAAGGGAGCAACCATTGCAATGTCTAGAGAAAGATTAATAATGAAGCAGTACTAGTGATGTTGCAATAAAAACTATCTTGACAGATTCCACTTGTCTATTCCATTTGTAAAAGGTCAAACTTTAAAAGCACAAACTTGTATTCCAAATGTGCTACGAAATATTTCAGGTGGGGAGGGAGAAGTGGGGAAAGCAGCCTTGCACCCTGCAGACCTCTGTGGCTGAATATTCCCCATGGATCACACAAAAGACAGTAACTTCTATACTGTGTGGGGGTATAGCACTTTTCTATACTGCCACAAGGCAATAGTCAGCCTGCAGCCAGTATTAGAGCAGAAAGATGATACCATTAGGTATAACAAACTTTATATTTCCCTCAACTCCAAACTTCAAGATACTCCAAGCATTGTCTATAGAAAATGAAAAATGAAGCAGTAATTGTTTTCTAGGAAGAATGAACAAATCCAATTCAGAGGGGAGGACAAAACAGTCTCAGTTTTACAGTAGAAATCCCCAGGAAGCTTACTGCCACCATGTGCCATCCTTGCTATGGGAGAATGGCTGAAAGGATGAGCAGACTCTTAATGCTCAACATGCCTCAGCTACTGGACGGGGGAGGTTTATTTGAATGAAAGACTGGAACACAAAGATTTTGTCTTTGTCAGGGGAGCATCTAATGGTTAGTGAGACTTTAAATAGGAGTTGTGAGAAAGTGATGAGTGTGGGATTTGACCCCCTGTAAGGTCTGGAGTTTCTTTCTTTATTACATGAAGCACAAAAAGGCAGCATACAAAACAAACCTCAAACATTCAATTATGGAGAGATTTTGCTTGTCCTTTCAAAAAAAAAAAAATGCCCTGGATTCCCTGTATCCTCATAGCCAGCCACGCATGCCTCCTCCTAACTCTGCTTACATTCCCTTTCTAACCACTCACATAATCTCCCAGTTTGTCCATGTTCAGTGTCTGAAGAGGCAAAAAGGGAGATTTCAGAAGAATTTAGGAAAGATCCACACCACAGGTGCAGAGAAACAGAAGGCAGCTCACCCCCAAGGCCAGTGCAGAGATAGTCTGTGTGACCCACGTGAGTTAGCACCAGTACCAGAAGCACGATTGCTGCTTCAGCACCATGCTGAGCCGGCCTGGCAATATCCCTCTCCAACTGCACCAGCAACTGTGCATGACTCCACAGCACACTGGGTTAGTGTTAGGGCAGGAATCTTTGCAACATAGACCTTGCCACACAGACAGGCATACCTCTAGCAGTAGGTGTTTAAGTTGCTTTGGCCCCTCTGAAAATCTTTGAGTGATCAGAGTACTTGTGGTCTCAGTCCCCTCAGCAGAGAATCCAGGACCTTCAGCTGCATTATAGTTGTGTGGGAATTGTTCGAGCTCACTACTGTTGCCACAGCTGCTAAAGGAAAACATTTAGTTAAAGATGAGGGTAAGCACACATTATAGATATAAACATATGGCTGTCAAGCTGCTGCCCAACAGCTTCCATAGTTATGTGGCACCTTATGTTATCCAAAGCACTTGGAATTTTTCAGATAACAAAAGCTAACGAAGACAGCTATTATAGCTTTATGCTGCACTTGCTTCCTGATAGAGTTGCCAATCCAGTGCTTTGAATTCTGTGCCAACAGCTTCGACACAAGTGAAAGAGCAAGCTGTGCTTTTAACAGATGCAAATGCTTTGGTTGCAGTGATCGCTGCTCTTTCAAAATCATTATCACATATGTGGGATTTCAGATGCATAGTTTTTGTGAAGCGACAACATTCAGGCAATTGGAGCAACTCTTTCATAGCACTGGCAAGCTTTTAAGGGGCAAAAGCAACTGGCATTATCTAGCAACTATTTTACTATCCTGCAAGTGCCTGTATTGAACAGACACACAACATGTGGTTGGCACTGTTGGAAATATGTCCTGCTTTCCAGCCACAGTGTTACACCAGCAACAAGCCACATTGTTGAATTTTGGGGAATTTGCAGTCCCTTCACTAATGACTGCAGAATGAAGATAAACACAACAACATTATACACTAAATTACTGATTAAGTATTCTAGATTTGAGAACAGCTCATCATCTAGTCTTAACTTTTCTCATTCTATTTTTCTATGTCTCAGTCTAGGGTACATCTTCTGATATAGTGTGAAATTTCTTGCTTTGCTTGAACAAGGTTGTCACAATATCTCAAGAATTTGATACCATCTATTTGGTTCTTTTAATGGCAATTTTAGCATCAAGAGATGCATGGAAAATTCATTACATCTCTGAAAGTGGTGAATATAACCTAGAAATACTAGAATGCATAAGACTCTTTTCCACCAGAAGTTTACACTAGCTTTTCTTTTGTCATTATACATGTAAAAAGTTAATTCTAAACCTTTGCTCCACACAGACAGATTTGGCAAATCTTGTTACTGTGTGCTATTCATCAAGGAGAGAAATAATCCAGACTTTATGAAACCTTGACTCTACAAGTGTGTGTGTTGGGCTTTAAATGGTACATTGTGTGTAGTCCAATGCAAGTGAAGGTTGTTCTGAGGAATCAGTGAGGCTCTGCTTTGAGTCATCCACTGAACAGGAGCAGGTCATAGCATAATTCCTTACTCAAACAAATCAAGCAAAACATGATCTGATTGGGAAAAGATATGCCAAATACTATGTGTTTTTGGTTGACTGGGAAAAATAATTTTCCTGTCATCTTTTTGAAGCTTTGTTAAAAATAAAAAAATATATTTTGCAAACTAAAACCTTATTTTAAGGTAAAAAACCCCAAGTTGTTTTATTTTCAATTAACTATTCCTCAACCTTCCTCCTTCCCACAAGCTTTGCCATCTTTTCTGCAGTAAAAACAACATAATGAATTCAGCACAGATTCTCCAGAACATGCTTTCTGCTAGGAAAAGAAAAAGGACGTTCAGGAAAATTTTACTCTACTGACAAAGAAAAGCCATGCCATAGAATACAAAGACTGAATCTTCAGGTAGAGACACTTCAGTCTCTGTCTGCCCTTTGCACAGTAACTCTCCAAGGGAATGTGTTCTCATCAGCTCCTGCTCCCCTTCTCTTTCTCTCTCTCTTTTCTTCCCTCCTTCTTTTTCTCTTTCCATTAATGGATTTCTTCACATTCAAGTCATCATTTCCAAATGTGTGGCTTGCAGATTAACGCACAAAGAAATAAAATTGTTCCCCATAATAAAATTTTCTCTGATCAGGACAGTCGGTTTCTTAGTGACTGTTCTGGCCCAAGTTGCAACCAAAGTACAGAAATAGTTCCCTCTCTTTTTTTGTTAAAAAAATTTTAAAAAGTTAGTCTGCATGTACAAAGTGCAAAATAACTCTGAGAGAGCTGGAGGGTTTGTCCCAAGAAAAAAGACATCCTTTCCAGGCATAAATTCTCTTTGAGCCTTGTGATTTTATGCTGTCCATTTAATAGAAGCAGTCTTTACAAGGTTCTCTTATTCAATCAAAACACCAGGTAATTTAATGGCTTTTCTGTCATTTTCTTACTTTTGTAATTTTCTTACTGCAATGATCAGTGACTAATATGCTATCAGGATCGATAGCAGTATCATATGGTCAGCTGCTATAATGCACTTGGACATTGTGGAGCACAGCTTCATCCCTCCCTACCTGCACCTTATGTCAGTCCTGTTGCAGGTGAGACATCTCAGAGGAGGTGACAGCATGCTAAGTGTAGGTGACAGACAAGAGATTGGCTCAGGAACCGCCTCGCTCATCCTCTGCCAGCAGAGGTTATCTATAGGTGCTTGCTAGCCAGGACAGCTTCACATTTTGAGCCACACAGAGCCCAAAGTGAACTTGTCAGGGCACTCACATTTAACTTAAAGGGAATCTGTCCTATCACATGTCAGCTGATGAAAAAAAAAAAAAGACTTTATCTTAGAGTCCCTGTTTTCAGTGGACATGGTGTCTTTTCTCCAACAAATGCAAGGAGATGCAGGAAGTGTCTGATTACAGTTTCACTTACACCACACTTCCACATATACATCCATCTGTCCTGATTTCAGAGACACTCCTCACTTGTTCATGTTCATATATGACATCACCTACTCACACAGGCTACTTTAGACTTTAATAGATGGTAAGATTCAAAATGCTTAAGACACCTGGATACTCAAGGTACTCAGAATATGCTTCCTAGGATATCTGCTATTAGGGGTCTCACTGCCAGGGCTCCAGAAGATCTTGCTCCCAAACTTTCTGCTAGGGTCTTTAGCTATAAGCCAAGACAAGCCATTAAACCAACTTGCGAATCTCTAAAATGTTCAATATGTATTACAACATGGAGATATCTGGCTGACAAAAAACCTTAGGCAGGCCTTTCAAGCTCCAGAGGATATACCAAGCCCATTATTAGATTCTTTCTATCATTAGACCAACATCTGGCTCTCAGTTTCTCTCATGATAGTGCTGTGGTTGGGGTGCTACCTCAACTTGCATTTTCATAAGCTACACTGTTCAGTGATTTATATCAGTCTGCTTTTAATCACATTGTGCCAAAATTAACCAACTGTAATTGCCACCCAGGGCAGGCCATCTTCTGGAAAGGACATAAATGAGATTAGCTATCAGGGCAGGATGCAGCTGCATGGCTATGAAGTGGAAGAGCTATCTGTGCACTAGTTTGGCCTCTCCTCCATTATGTAAATGAAGAAGTGTGGCACTAATGGGGAGAAAGGGATATTGAAGTATTCATGACCTCATCCTTCCCCCCCCTCCCCTCAATTTTCATTCTGTATATTTTTCAGCTGCAGTGAAATGAAAACATCTTTATTTTTGTTTCATTTCTCAAGCACTCTATTTACAAGATCAATTTAAAGATGTAACTTCAAATCTCAAAGTACTTCCCTTCTCTTCCTCCCATAATTTCAGTTTGTCAGCAAAAATACACCCATAAACCCATCATGTTCGCATATGTGCGTACAGCATCCAAACCGCACTGTGCTCTGCAAAGTGGTGAGAGCTTTTGCATAGCTGGAGGGAGCAGAGGAATGGGATCTGAAAGGTGGGAAACCCCCCAAGCATGCCATTTCCCCTTTTGTGCTTCAGATCCAACACTGACTGAAGTCAGAGAGCAAGTTTCTAGCAGCTTCAGTAGGCTTTGGAACAGGCTCTAATGATGGAGCTAGCAGAAGATACTTAGTTACAACATCAGCTTCATAATAGTTGCCAGTATTTTTTTAACTAGGAAATATTAGCAAATGCGATAACACAGTGAAATGTGGTGACAATAGGAATACTGTTCATATCTTGTTCATTCAAGTTGTGACACAAAGTAGAAAATACTATTAAAACCATGTGGTGATCTTTAAAGTATCTGGCTTTGTTTAAAGCTACCCTTGTTTTGCAAGATCAAAGGTAAAACAAAGTCTTTACAAATCATTTTGTTAATCAGACAATGGTGATACAAAGATCACTGTAAGCATAAAGGGAAGAGGGAGCCTGGCTTCCATTCTGCTGCTGCAGACGTGGAGGAAAAGGGTATTGAGAGAGGGAAAAGGACTGAAGAAGAGCCTTCCCCACTTCAGCGCTCTCTCTGCATAAACTAGTCATAGGAGTGGACTCTTGGAGGTCTTCCCTGGAGGGAAAGAATGAGGTTATCACACAGTTAGTTGGCTTCAGAGCTAAAAGGAAAACTGCCACATGAACCCAGCCTTGAAATACAACCAGCGTAGCCAGTAATCAGTAACAGCTTTCCCCTTCAGTGGAAGATGCAAGAAACCCACAGCACGTTCTCAGTAATAGTTTTGATGCATGCCTTGCTATCAAGCTGTTCAAAGAGAAATTTAGGGCCCAAAACTGTTACAGCTATACTCTGTACCCTACAGAGCTAGATCCTATAATCCCATTGATGTATCTTCCTTTTTCTTACAGTCAAAGGTTTGCCAGATAAAGACTGATTTATTGTTTATACTTCTATAATTACCTTATGGAATTTAAGCCCTTAGATCTAGCAAACACATCCTCTTGTAATATCACACCTATTCTTTCCTCTTTCTCTTTTTCTCTTTGCTCACATCTTTGCTTCTTGTATCTCCATCCTTTGATGTTCAAACCACTATCATAATTAACATGTGCCAACTGGTCTCCATCCCCATCCCTGATTCACTCTTCCACCCCCGTGAGCAGGAAGGCAGGGAAGCATCACCCCCTCACCGTGCTTCCCCCACTTGTGCCTTTTTTCTTCTCGACGTGCAGAAGAGGAGCAAGTGGCAACCAGCATGAGGTTCTGCTTGTACATGTCCATGGATGAATGGGAATAATCAGCAAAGGTCAGATGGAATAAAGAGCCCCAAACAAACCCAATGTAGCCTGACAGAGTGTCTACTAATGTCAGTGTGCTGCTTTTGGCTGGGATAGAGTTAATTTTCTTCACAGTAGCTAGTATGGGGCTGTGTTTTGGATTTGTGCTGGAAACAGCGTTGATAACACAGGG
The DNA here is from genome assembly GCF_047716275.1 of Strix uralensis. Taxonomy (NCBI): domain Eukaryota; kingdom Metazoa; phylum Chordata; class Aves; order Strigiformes; family Strigidae; genus Strix; species Strix uralensis. Next base: position 99,144,841 of record NC_133974.1, on the reverse strand, counting down.
ATGTTTTGGTTACTGCTGAGCAGTGCTTACACAGAGTGAAGGCCTTTTCTGCTTCTCACACCGCCCTGCCAGCGAGTAGGCTGGGGGTGCACCAGAAGCTGGGAGGGGACACAGCTGGGACAGCTGACCCCAGCTGACCAGAGGGATATCCCACACCATATGGCATCATGCTCAGCATATAGAGCTGGGGTAAGAAGAAGGAAAGGGGGGATGTTCGAAGTTATGGTGTTTGTCATCCCAAGTAACTGTTACACGTGATGGAGCCCTGCTTTCCTGGAGATGGCTGAACACCTGTCTGCTGATGGAAAGTGGTAAATTAATTTCTTGTTTTGCTTTGCTTGTGTGCGCGGCTTTTGTTTTAGCTATTAAACTGTCTTTATCTCAACCTATGTGTTTTCTCAGGTCTACTCCTCTGATTCTCTTCCCCATCCCACCAGGGCGGGGAGTGAACGAGCAGCTGTGTGAGGCTTAGTTGCCGGCTGGGATTAAACCATGACAGTCAGATCAGACACCAAAAGCCACCAACAGAAAAGGTGTGTCATCAGTCTTCCCTGAGGCATTAATGGCTCTTCAGGATACAACAATAGCTAAAGAGACTGCTGAAGTTGATGCTAATAATATGCCTGCTGTCTTGGAAATATCCTTCATGCTCATTATCTAAGGCAGCTTTAGATGTTATTTTACTAAGACCAACGAATGAAACTTTGAAGGAGCTTCCTCTTTTAGGTGGGAGGATAGACTCAATGCAGTGACATTTGGCAGATAAACATGTAAGCCGAAGCTCAGCTCAAGCAGAATTGAAAACTAATCTCCAGAACAAAGAGAAAATTTCATTTAGGCCTAAACCAGCTATGAGCAATCTGCAGATAGTATGACCTAAAACTTGCCAAAAATGTGATTACTAATTTTGTAGGCATGATGTTGGACCTGGTTTAGAAAAGTATTCTATAAGCTAAGACATACATGGGAAAAAGGTCCATTACTGAAGCTCTCAGCGCAGTCACGCTCTATTGCTAATGGGCATAGAGGGTGAATTTTCAAGGGCACTCAGCACTAGATTAGCTCTGGTTCCTTGGTGAAATTCCTCTTGACTGGGTTCTGCTGGTGTAGAAATAAGCCAATACCAACCAACTGTTAGAAGACTTCACACACACTCAAAGAGTCGTTCTGGCTTTACCCAGTGAAAACTGCCAATGGGACAAATCCTGCAACACAGAAGCTGAGATGTTCTGTAAAGCACAGGAATTCTATGCAAGAATGGGCTGTCATATATAAATTAAGAGGTGGATTTTTAAACCTGAAGTAATCGAGGTGTCCTTATAACTGGACACCTTATGTAGAATTTGGCTCAGGAGATACCCATCCTCTGGGCTCAGCCATATGGCTGAGTTGTTTCAGACTAACAAGTCACTGAATTATGATATATGAGTCTCTCTTTCAAGCCACAGCAAATAAGGGGTGCTTTGGCTTTATTTAGTCAGTAAAGATGGCACACACAGAGGCAGTTACTGAAGCTTTTCTGAGGTGTTTTGTCTTAATGTAGTCCATAGCGAAAGATGGCACACACACAATTACTGAAGCTTTTCTGACCCAGAAAGCCTCTTAAGCAGTGTATATTTGACAAACACCTTGTATGATCCCATCAAAATACCTTTTGAAATAGATCTTAATTTCAGTTGTATGGACTGGAGTCCTTACACCACACGAAAATCATATCTTACCACATGGCAATTGGGACTTTGCTCAGCCAGTATTGCATTTTGTCACAATTTCATGCATATATCCGCAGGCGAAAGCACGTCACAATTTAGTCCATTTCTTTCAATAAGACTATCTTTCATAGCTAACTAACTTATATTGGGAAGGCCATATTTCCTGATACTTTGCTAATATTTTTCAGTTAGAGTGTTTAAAATATTTATACAAAGTCCTCCTCCTTATTATAGACTCAGCTATCAGTTGAGAAGCCTCCTTTAGCATAGGAAAGTTCTGCTAATTATGACACACTGGAAATCTACCACAGTTTATCTGAGAGGCTCAAGAAGTAGTACAAATTGGTACAGAGCAGCTGGCTGTAAATTAACTACAAGTCCTCCGAGTTCTGGCACAGCTCTTCAGTTAGACTAATTTTCTCAGCTGAGAATTGTTCCCAGATCAAAAATCCAGGCTTTGGAGCAAGCACAGCAAAAATATTACTAGCAGAGAGATAACATCTAAATCAATGATGAGTGCCTAGCATACATGACCACCTTATAGTTAAAATATGAAAGGAGGGCTTTTATTAGTTTTACAGTCGTGACTAATATTTTCAAGTAATGCCAAATGTGTTACAGATGTTGATAGGAACAACTGCTGACTACAGCGTGCTCCAACCCAGAACTGAACCAAACACTTCGGAGAAATCCAGATCAGAACTTTGCAGCCAGCCTCCCTGTAAACCTAATCACAAACAGCAAAACACTGTAAATAATACAGAGCCAATCCAAAATCATAGATCCAATTCAAGGTTTTGGGGAATTTGCTAACTTTGCTGACAGATTCTTATGAAGGGCTGAAGCAATGTTCTGCATCTTAAAGCAACACAACTCAGTGAAAGTTCTGTCCTGAAGCTGCATGCAGAAAAGGGAATCTTGTTAAAGTGCTGGCAGGCTATTGATGCGTTGTAATAGATGTTATGTGCTGCATTAAACTATTTTGCACATCAAACATTGACTCTGGAAAAGAAGACGCATCGCATTCCAGTGTCTGATGAAGATGATGTCTTAAATGCAAGGAAGAAAAGGCTGAACACCAATTTAAAATTCACCATGTCTTCTTGAGCTAAACTGAGAGACCAACTGGTATTGCTTCAAAAAAAGACATGTTGCCAACTGACAATAGTAAATGTGACCATTATGATGGAAGGCAGAGTGTCGCTCAGCCAGTTTGTATAAGCAAGACATAAGCAGGAGATATTTTCAAGTGTTCTGAGCAGTCTTACTCTGACTGTCCTGTCCAGGATGTATCTCACCAGTTCCACTTGGGACAAGACTCCAGAGACCTGCAAAGCTTATTGCAAGGAAATTATTTTAAATAAATGTCCAAACTTCCCATCTTTCTGTCTTCAAAACTGAACTCTTTAAGTTTGTTGTAGCATTATGCCACATGCATAAATTTTTAAGCAATCTGTTGAGGTAATACTTTTCTGACTATTGAAGAAACTCATGAAGTACATAAGAGAAACATGACAAAACTAAAAACTAATCCATCTTCCATGTTACACTTTTCTAATGCCATTTAGACGTCGCTTTTATACCTCTGTAGTTCCATTCTGATTTTCAGCTTATATAAAAGTCCGGAAATATTTTGCTTCAGGATGGAAGAATTGTAATGCACAGTGGAAGTTCCTGCTTAAAATGGCGCATACACACCTCTGATCCTGATTTTGGGATGTAGAAAGTTTCTTCAGAATCCCTGTTTTAAATGCTCAGCAATATATTGTACAGTATGATTTCTAGGCATCTTGACTTTGCCACTAATAACATTTATGATAATTTTCATATGAGCCAGGCCTAGTATCAGATGCATTTATGTTTTCCATTATGCAAGGGAAATATCAGGTGATAATTGGAAAAGCCTAGATAAATGTCTTGCTAGTAAGTCAAACTGTGACAATTACCAATTTTCCAGATGAGTTCAGGAATGATCAAGAGCATAGCAGGATTCAAAAAGGATTAGAAATGTATAAGGATAATAACACAATTACGGTAGATCAGAAGAAAAACTAGACAGAGAAGCAGTCATGTATAAATCCATGAACTGTTTTAGCCTGCAGTCCCTCTTAGGCTCAGCGACTTATTGGTGCTCCAAACATCACTGGTTGGCTCAGGCCATGCAGGACACACTACAGGGCTGAGACTTTGGTCTGGGAAGAACCTCCTGTCTGGAATGATTTTTCTATATCCATCCATTATACATGTTTCTTGGGCTTATGACGTCTTGTCACCCCCAAAGGCAAGGTAGTGGAGGCAGCACCACACCAGGTCATGAACAAAAATTAGCCATGCTGAAGGCAACAACATGTAACAAGAAGCAACAAATCACCTATTTGCCTGTGCATGGGGAGCAGGAGATTAGCTGTAAGCTTGCCCAGCTAAGTCTACACTTCTGGGGAAAGGTCAAGATTTCAAGGATAGGAGAAGTTAGATAAGGCTGGCGTATCCAGCCTCTTCAGACTTGCTCTCTGCAGAGTGATCTTATGTTACAGAAACAGAATCACAGAATCATAGAATCATCTAGGTTGGAAAGGACCTTGAAGATCATCTAGTCCAACCGTTAACCTAGTACTGACAGTTCCCAACTACACCATATTCCCAAGCGCCATATCAACCCACCTCTTGAACACCTCCAGGGATGGGGACTCCACCACCTCCCTGGGCAGCCCATTCCAATGCCTAACAACCCGTTCTGTAAAGAAATGCTTCCTAATACCTAGTCTAAACCTTCCCTGGCACAACTTGAGGCCATTACCTCTTGTCTTATCACTTATTACTTGGTTAAAGAGACTCATCCCCAGCTCTCTGCAACCTCCTTTCAGGTAGTTGTAGAGGGCGATGAGGTCTCCCCTCAGCCTCCTCTTCTCCAGACTAAACAACCCCAGTTCCCTCAGCTGCTCCTCATAAGACCTGTGCTCCAGACTAGCTTCATTGTCCTTCTTTGGACACGCTTGAGTAATTCAATGTCCTTTTTGTAGGGAGGGGCTCAAAACTGAACACAGTAATCGAGGTGCGGCCTCACCAGTAGGCAAGATCACTTCCCTGTCCCTGCTGGCCATGCTATTTCTGATGCAAGCCAGGATACCATTGGCCTTCTTGGCCACCTGGGCACACTGCTGGCTCATGTTCAATTTTTTTTTTCACGCATGCTCCGGGGAAAAAACAAGATGAGAAAGACTACGAGCCTTCCTCCCACAGACCCCTGTAGATGACCACCAGGAGGCAATGCGCAGGTGCAAAGATAACATAAACTGTTGACATCAGCCTTTCGAACTAACCCAGCCTTACTCATGCACATCACAGAAAAAAACCATAAAAAACCCACAGAAAATCCATAACATTCAAAACATAATTTCCTTATGTGACTGGCAAAATTCGGCTTTGCCAACAGGACTGTAAACTATGGTGCTGGGACAGGACAAAATCACAGATTTGGCCCTAAATTTGTGTGCTGCATGTATCTAAGCAAACTGAAGATGGCATCTGCACTTGTTAACCTGAGGGAGGGTTTTCTTTTCTCAGAGAAACTATATAAATACATCTACAATAAAAAAAAAAAAATACTACAGTCACTTTCAATGAAGCAGGAGTTCCTTTTTCCCAGTTCTCTTACAGTTCTTGGATGAGAAATCCTAGAGTCCTTGCAGAAAAGGAATGTTTTATTGTTGTGGTTGCTTTTTACAGGAACTCTGAGTGATTCAGTGAAATTCTGCTGCTGGGTAAAAGCAGTTTCAAAGTCCGAAATGTGAAGTCCTAAATTGCAACGGTTCAGAGTTTACTTTTTTATGTTATTTTTTTCCTTTAAACTCCTATTTATGACAATGAAAAGCAGTTGGATAAATGGGTGTTTTATCCCATATTCACATAATTGATATTTATGTACATTAAGTGCAATAGGGGAGCTAATGGCATGGGAGAGAATATGGAATTACATAGGAATTTGGAACTCTATAACACTGTATCTTATGCTCTAAAGAATATGTGGGGTTTGTTGATCCTGTTGAAGATGACAGGCTTTATTTATCTTAGGAAAATTTCAGTACATCCTGGTAGCACCTGCTAGGTCATCTTGTTCACTTGGTGCTACTCCATTAACGTGGTCTCATCCTGTTTGGGGAGACACAGGAGACAGGAAGAGGCATTTAAGACTCTCTGCCCTTATTCTCATTTTTGAAGGTTGCTAGCTGTGATAGAAACACCTGTCTTCTAAAAACAGGAATGAGAATAGCTCTTCATGTGCATACACTTGAGTGCACACCCACGCGTTTCATTTATCAAATGCACATCCTACTGCCATCTCCTCAGCTAAATATTGCAGGCAAATTCATATCATTCTGCTGGATAACAGAACCATTATGCTGCCAGTGATCTAACCTCTGTGTGTGTGTGTCTGTGTGTAAATATATATGTGTATGTGTGTCTATATATATATGTATCAGAGAGAAAAGAACCTTGAATGTAGGACTCCACCATACAAGATGTTTTCCATCTTGTTTCCATCCAGGAGGTTGCTCTGTGGACTCTCAAAATAGTGGGATACTTTGCAAATATATAAACTACTTTGATTTTCATGGGAAGATAGCAAGAAAACAGTAGGAATGGTTTCCATAGTGTGGAAATCCACTCTTCTGTTTTCTCTGGGCACTTCTTGGTGAACTTGTCATATCTGTTCATTTCAATGATATTTTGGTGGCTGCCAATACTGAAAGGATAATGAGATAGATGAGGTTCTGGTAGAAAAAGTGGCAGAGATGCATTTACATAATTTGCTCTCCTTCTGGAAATATTTATTTCTAAACAAGATGCAAAAAGCCTCACTGGGAGTATCATGTGGCCATTTCCATAGTATTATGTACCACACATACACTGTCTTTCCAAATAAACAATAAGATGTAATACTGCAACTTTAAAGTTATTTTATTCCTTAGTCAAAATTTTAAACTCGTGTTTTTTTCCTGCTGTTCAGTCTCACTGTAGCTTTACACAGCTACAATAATCCCTTAATACCATTTAATAAGTATATGAAAAAAACTAGGCCTGAGAGCCTCAGGAAGATTCACTTACTATAAAGTCTTGAATTACTATATCGTCACAAGCAGCATCAGCAGATGGTAGTCCATATGAAGTTATCCTGTCTTGGACTCAGAAAACATAATCCTCTCCCTCTCACCCTTGGACTCCTTGGTGTTATCTCCAGGGGATATTCACCTGTGCCGCTCCTCCCTCACACTTTTGTTCAGTGCTCTGACCCCACCCACATTTATCCTTCTCTTAATCTCCTTCAGGCCAAAGGCCAGATAAGGGAGCATGATGGATACTGTTACTGTGCTCATTGCCATTGCTCACAAGTGACTGCCCATAACTGCATTTGCAGCCTCATGGTATATTTACTCTTTCTTTTGCAAGTGCTTTTAGCCTCTTTTGCCTCAAACCATAGCTAGTAATAACTTCAGTTTTCATTCAACAATCCTGTGCTGGTCAGGAAATTTTACAAACTGGTAACTGACTGCAATTATTCCCTAAATACAATAGCCCCTGATGTGGAAGAGGACCAGAAGAGAGACGGCTGCATGCAGCAAGTCTTTGCAGCAAGCAGAGAAAGTATGGCAGAGTTTTAGGTAAGTGGGATATAATTAGCCGTGTTGGAATTTGACCAGGATATCAGGGTTAACACCCCTGCTCCTGTGAGAAGTGCCTTGGGAGTTCCTCAGCAGCATGCAGCCAGGACCTCTTGTTTTCATCACATTCCAGGCACTACATGACAGCTACCCAAATACATTTCGCCTTAATGAAACAAATGCACATATGATACTTAAAATTTGGAACTGAGGTATGGACCTAATCCTAGAATGGATGAATTTAGATTTGTGAAATATTCAGAGTGAAAGAGGACTTCTGTGTTTTGGTTCTAGACCTCAGCTATTGGTAACAGACCTCAGGAAATAATAATGACAAAATCAGTCACTGGAAAATCTGTGCAGCCCCTGGGTTTCCTGAACAGCTCAATCTGCTTGTAGCTGGCTGACAAGTCTAGAGGTGGGCATTTCTTGTGTATGGCCTTTATGCATCACCTGCACAACTCCATTTGGAAAGAGCTCTGGTCATGGGCATTACACAGTGCTCCAGACTCTGTGGAGATCACTGTGTAGGCAGGGGTCCCAGTACTTACAGCATCCAAGAAGACTGGCCCAGTCACTTTCCCTGCATGTGTCTTCCAACTACTTATGTTTTTATCTTTCATGAGCTGCTCTAGTTCTTCCACTATCAGCTGGTCCCCTTTCTGAGGTCTTTTCTAGCCCCAGGTTTTTATTACTTTCCTATGAGTCATGCATACCACAGATCGATGCAGCTCTGCCCTACCCAGGAAGACTGCAGGGCCAAACAGCTGCTGGTGGTGGGAGGAATGAAGCCTCTTTAATTCCTCCAGTAAATCTCTGATTGCTACCCGCAACTACCAGAGGGTTATGGAAAAGTGGCCAAGAATTTTGCACTGATTAGTGTATGGACAGAGAAATTTGTTTTGCACCCATGTTTTCTGTAACCCAAAATTATTAAATTGGGTGAATGTATTCATCCAAGTTCAAATCAATACATTTGTCACCAGAAATTTCCAAACAATTCAATCATTCTTCCACTGGCAAAAGATTGATCATCAGTAGAATTTAGATCTTCCTATTTTATACATGTTTTATACATGTTATATATGTTGAGCATGGAAGAGAAACTATAATTTGTCTCCCAAACATATTCCCTCCTGTGTAATGTGAATGTATTATGTGTAATCATATTCCAAGGCAATACAATTAGACAAATTACTGCACTCTAAAAAATGACATTAAAAATTGCCTCCCCATCTTTATTAGCTCACTTTTTCTCAGTCAAATATGTTTGGTTTACAAGAAAAACGATGCTTTTCATTCTGATCTCAGGCTTCCCAAATTCACTATGGGTCAATAGCTGAATGAGAAAAGGATTGACAGAATGATTCAGATCCTTTTTGACACCTCAGCATCTTTGAATAATTGCTTACGTCAGGCATTGGTTATGCCTGACAGTGAAAGGCTGGGAACATGCACACATTTCAGATGATGATCAGTGTGCAGGAATTTAGATAACCTTCTGGTAGCTCTGCTCTGCTCCATGTGCAATTGAAAAGGTACATAACTTTTTTTACCACTAAAAAATCAGGAAAGTAAGACAAAAGTCAGCCAATGTAATGAGTGAGAAATGTTTCATATTCACTTTACATAGCAGAGTGAATGGGAGAGTTTTTTGGTGTTTTGTGCCAAAAAGTGTTTTGGAGACTAACTGTAGGCAATACATGCCAAGGCAATTAATTTTGCTACATGGTTGTTAAAAAACAATACTGTCACAACTACCTGGCTAGAAAGGGCTATGCAGAAGCTGTCTTCTCTCTGGTGGCTTTGGGCAGCAGCAGAAGTCAGGGACCCAACACGGGCTTCTGCGTCGCTGCACACCTGCCATGTCCACCTTCCAGGTGGCAGGAGCCCAGGAGCAAAACTGCAGCTTCCCAGGTCTGCCCAGGCCCTGCGGGAGGATGTGTGTTTGACAGAAAAAGGAAATTGTCTCCTTTTCAGCTTCACAGCACTTTTTATAAACCGTTTATAAAGCTGAGCAGGTAGGTTTTGGCCTTAAAATTGACCACAAAGATGAAGAGCAAAAATAAGATACCTATAAAATTGCACATGACGCATAACAAGACACAAAACTCATAACAGCCCTCAGCAGCAACTGGGTTCCCTTTAGAGACAACCCCTGACATGCCTGAGCTAGTCCCTCCATTTCTGGGAACAGAGGGATGTGTGTGGTTGCTGCAGTAGTGCAGTTATAGCTGTGAACGCCAAGGGCTGGGGGTCCTTCAAAAAAGTCACAGGAAGGGGATTCCCTACTCCATCCTCTAACTGTGGGGCACCAGGAACTGGAACAGTGACTACAGGGAGAGATGCTTGCACTGGAGTTAGAGGAAGAGCAATTAAGGAGAAGTAATATTAAATCAAAAGGGAACAAATGGGCAGCTGAAATACAGCAGTGCCTGGTGAGGTGGAGGAGGTGATGTTCAGTCCCACACCATTGGCTCAGTGTTGCTTTACGTCATGGACAAGCTGTTTGTGCTTCTTCAGGCTCGGTGGCTTTCAACAAGGGGCACAAGTGTAGGGACTATTGCTGCCAGGCTTTGCCTGTGGCTGAAGGCAGATGTCCAGGCTGGTTGAAGACACCTGGTGGGTCCAGAGCAGTGGAACAGTGACGTGCGGGTATGGTGACCGCCGCTCACCTGGGAGTCTGCTGGAGCTCGGTCTGCTGCTGGTGGTGTGCCACAGCTAACCTTCCTAACACTGGCAAATTCAGTTTTCTCACAGGCAACCAGGGGACAGAAAGCTCTCCAGCCCAGCTGGAAATGGCTGGGTGGCAACCCTTGAAGTAGACCATATAAATGTCACAGCATAGGGACCATGTTTTCTTTTCTGTTTGCATAGCAACCATCACATTGCCGGCACTCAATAAATATTAGCTAACACGAAATGTTTTGTGTCTCCCATCAGGGCTCTTTGTGTACGCTTTAATTCCTACATTTTCCATCTTCTTAAGGGCATTTGACAGAAAGCTGTACGTAGGAGAGCCTGGGCTGAGCACCGGCCAGGAGAACAGGAGCTCCACAACACTGGTCCATGCTCTCTTTTGTGGCCTGAGTCAACTCACACAGCATGACTCCATATTGACTTCCACTTGTGTAAAGTGGGTATAATACTCACTTTCCCCTTCCCATAACTGTTCTAGGAAAATCTAAAAATGCTTCCTGAGCATAATGACATTTCTTCCCTGGAATTCCTCAGAATGATATTTTTAAAAATAACAGCACATCAGCAAAAGTATTGACTTGGTCTGCGTGCCCCTAGATGTGCTGTAACAGGAGGCTTTGCTGTTGATGATACTATCACAGCCCAGGTAACTGGCATGGCAAGCTCAAATGGGTAAAATACTCAGGGTGGGGGTTTTTTGACTTCTTTTCTCTCCATGAGGAATATTGTGATGTGGGATTTTGCTCCCCAATTCTTCTATGTAAAACATTTGTTGAAAATTCAAACAATTAATTTGAAATAGGTCATAGGACAACCTGTGCAAGTAAGTGAACTGTATTGTAACAAACCATAATTACATTTACTCACAGAAGGTATTCCGAATTTTGGAAAGCTAGTTCTGCTTTAAGGTTTAGTGCTTGGGATTAAAGACAGGACTCTATAACTTAAAAGATTTAAGAATTATACTGTAGGAAGTCATGCTATAATAAGCTTTAGATCAACAGTTCATATAGCATCATGGGAATCTCAGCTGCCCCAGAGAAAGAGTCCTAATATACTGTAACCTACAACTTTCCCCTTGAAATGTCTTAGTTCTACGAAGCAATAAACCAGTCTGGACTAAGTTACTGAAGGTCTTTGAAGTACTGGAAGACCCATAAATATGGTGAGTACTTTGGAAGGGGGGGCCCATTTTGTGGTGTACATATACAACTATTTCATAGTCAAGTTGATTTGTAGCTGCCTGTAAGTCAGTTTCCTGGGAGCAATAAATCTTCATTCAAGCAAAACTAAAATGTCACCACTATTTATTTCATGCATTTTTTACCCCATCAGGAAAAAAAAATGTCAGCATTCGTGTAAACTGTTCTATGCCCAACTTGCAGCTCCGTGCTAAAATTACGGTTCATAGTATGAAATTTTTATAAATCTAAATTGTAAACATTGGGTAACAGATGTACCATTGCATGGCCAAAAAAGAGTGGTAACTGTCACTGGAGAAATAAAACTGAGTTATTGTTTCCAGTTTCAAAAGAACAGCAACAAGTCTAAAAAACTATATGTGATCTTTGTCCTTTTTTCCCCTCAGACACCTGCACTCATCTAATGTTTCACTGAGCCCTGAAAAATAAATGCATAGCTTCAGTCTCCTAATCCATGTGGCTCCAGAGACCACTGTTACATGAGAACTTAAACTGATGATGCTGAGCGTCCTAAGGGCAGCTTAATCTTTTTTAATTCAAATCAACTGAGTCCCATGTGGCGCTAGGATGATACTCTATATGCTGCAATCAGACTGACCTAGACTTCTTGTGCTCTAAATGATTAATGAAACTGCCTCCTAGTTTGTTTCTATGGTGATCTGAAACTTGACACGATGTAGGAATCTGCCATTCACGCTGAATGAATCGAGGAGGAGGTAGCCCAGGAACAAAACTCCATCAGTTGTACAGAGAAGGCTGAATTTTAAGTCATTAGTCTCCTTGTACTTGGGTTGTTGACTCTTGAAAATAAGAGTGAGATAAAATATCCTAGTTAATATAGCTTTAATTGGGTAGTTTACTAGTCAATTGTTTCAATATTAGCAAAATGATTTACTCTGAAAACAGCTTTCTATGTTTTCTTTTGATGGGCAAATGTGGGACAATGCCATAGCAGTAGTTACAGAGGGTTTGTGCCAATTTAACTGTGAAAAATCTGCAATGCCTTTAAATATGGTAAATAATGATCTAAGAAAAAAACCACCTTAGTTAAAAAATCTATGCTCAGGTTTTATCGAGTCCATGAAACAGATGTCAGGATTCTAGTATCTTTGCATTTTGATACTGTCATTTCAAATAAGGAGTGATTTAATTCTCTATAGTGTTTGAGGATTTCAGAGCCAATAAATGCTTTTTATTTTTATTTCCAGAGGGAACACGTTACCAAACTTTAAAATATTTCAGATAGTCCCTGAACCACTGATGAGTATCTGCAGTCATGTTTAGGTCTACCTGTAGTGCTAAGGATAAAACACTTGAGAGAGCATCACTAATTCAGCTTAGCTACTTCACCAGCCACACCACCATGAAGTCCAGCTCGAACCAGCTACCTGAACTTTTACTCAGTGTCTAGACCCAGTGTTGCAGCCCACACTGGATGCCAAGGCTTTAGTTAGTTACTGAAGTTGACTTGGTTGTGCTACTGCTGTAGCTAGATTGCCTTTAAAGCAAGCCTCATCTTCACTCCTTCCTGTTCCCAGGCAAATACATTTGAGCCCTTGTTGAGTCAAACCTCAATGACCATCTAAAGATGTGTAAAAGCAAGTACACACCAGGGTTTTCTGGAGATGGTGAGAGCAGTGGAGCCCTACAAAGATAATTTGCTGACACTCTTTCTGCCTTCGTCACTTAACTTTTGCTAATATTTATTGCCTTCCTTCCAAACTCCTGATCACTGCACACACCAATGTTTTTTGTCCTTTCACCAAAACCTGTCTCTCCACCAACACAGGAAGAGATGCTGCTGCTTTTTTCCTTTCCATGTCTGTTGTGCCACGTATTTGCCTTTGGTGAGGCTATCCCTGTACTGATCTCACTGTGTCTCTCAACAGCTTTTCAGGAGGGCACAGCACACCCGAATCATCTCATCACTTCATCTGGAATCAATCACTGTAGGTGCACCAATGTCAAGAAAACTATGCTCATTTGCATCAACACGTGACCTGGTTCTATCTCTCTGTGATCTTTAGATCCGTGGGGACTCGTGATCTCAGAGGAGGCTAAACCCACTTTCTAATGTATTTAACCAGTGTCTGCCATTTTTCTTTCCTATCAAAACAGATTGTGGCTACTGACGCAAATTCATAACAACTCAAACTCTTTTGATATGGATCTGGGGCATTTTTCTTAATATTGTACCCTGCATTCAGAGAGTTTAAGAATCCAGACTTAGCAGACGATATAATTGAAATTATTTCTTAGTAAATCAGTTAAATTTGCAAATGTAAAATACTTCATGTCCAGGATTTTGAAAGGAGTCTGAGGCACTTAGTATTTTCACTTGTGACTTGATAGACATTGGCCCCTATATTTCTTCAACTATCACCAAAAGAAGATATTATGACACAATGGTTTGTATTTTTCCCAGGCCTTACTTCCTGGGATCACAGAATACTGTAAGTATTCCAACTTTCATTTTTAGAAGAAAAGGCAGAGAGAAACAGAAATACTTTAGAATTTCCTAAACAACAAAATCTAATATGCTGCACCCAGATTCCATTTTTAAGGCAATCCCTTATTTGAGGAAAGAGTTTGAACTAGTTTTGAATATCTTTGGTTAACAATACCAAGTCTATAATACATGTCTCACTGAGGTTCTCAGAAGGATTATTGGAAAACCAAGTAATTTTCCTTGAAAAAAAAAGTTTTTGTTTATTTTTACATAAGAACCAGGGAGAAAAGGAGTTAAAACAGAACAAAAAAGTCTCACTGACTGTATAGCTTTTCTTGGAGATGTGTGAGACCATGTTCCTGTGATGCCTATTTGGGACAAGGTTTCCTTTCTGGATTTCCACATCCTGGGCCTGTAGGTTCAGTTTATTTTGTTGATGCTGCTTCACTTTTATAGAAATAATTATTTATCAGACCAGTGGGAGAGGGACAATAACAGCCTTCTTTTCAGAGCACTCACCTGGGGTGCAGGAGACCCAAGTTCAAGTCTTTACTTTAAACCATACTGGCCAAATTCCTGCAATCCACATCTGCAGAACAGCCCTTTTCAGGTGAGGGTACAGTGACCAGAGTGACCACAGCCCCTGTTTCTTTTATGGATAAAATCACCCAGGAAGGTGGTGAGAAGCTGGGCAACATGGAGGCCAATTACTTCAGCTCATCTCATTCTGGAGATGAGCCTGCATGAATCTTAGAGTCCCTCTACCACCACCACCACTTCCAGGGAAGCAGCACCCTTCCTGGGAGGGTGAATAAAACACAGTCCGAATTTCTGTGTGTATATGTCCTTTTCAAGCAATGAAATTAAACTTGAGCTTTTAGGGTGAAAAAGAAAAACATGTTTATATAGGTGAGTGGCAGAGTTGCTTTGCCAAGGATCCTGCCAGGGCAACCAGGTGGATTTAATGCCACCTGCCAAAAGCCATGCAGACACCAACTTTTCATTCTGTGAACTCAAGCCTCAGGCTTGCTTTGAAAGAAAACTGCTCATTGATCAATGTATCTGTGGGACTATTCTTCTTACATGTGTCACATTCTTGGGAAGCAAAAGCTTTACAGCCTCTCAGGCAGGAGGATGCTCACTTCTCTGGGAATGCTCCACAACACAGTGAGAGCCATGAGCTCCATGCTACCATTTAAACACTTTTCTAGGAGATTTATAGCAGACTTCTGTGCCCGTGGTTGAAGAAAATTATGTTATGTGACCCACTTAAGAACAGAAAAATACCTGTTTTCAGTTCAGGGAGACAGTGCCAGAATGCACGTGTGAAGAGTGAGGTCCAAACAAAGCTATAGTGATGATGTTAAAGATCCCATGAGTCTTCATGAGAGAGATCTCTCTTGAGACATCTCTCAAATATCCAGTATTACCACAGTCCTTGCATTCAGGTTTTTTTGCATTGGCACAGATCATGGCCTTGATTAGGGCTCTGGGACACTGCTGGAACAACAATAGAAATAAGTATTTTTTAATTATTATTGTTACAATGGCTCCAGTAATATTTGTCTTGGGACAAGGACAGTTTCCATTATTCTAGTGTTTTTCCTACATCTTCTGGAGACTATGTGTGCAGAAGGGAAGGGTGAATCTTCATTTTTGGAAGAGAGACATTACAAGTGATGAGACACCGCTGTCAAATCACTCACAACTGGGATAGACTTAAAATACTGTAAATCTTCCAAGAAACCGGTAATCATATACAAGTACAGAAGCTGGCAGTCTGGTTAGGAAGAGGTATTGCATACCTTTATTTGTACAGTGCCCAGCACCCCAACTGCAGCTCCTGCTAGCTCCTGTTGGCATCTGAGGGATAGCCCGTGCTAACACATGGACTTGCAGAGCAGCATGTGGATTTACAGTGACTAATTATTTGAATATGAACCAACAATGTAACATTGTGGCAAAATAAGGCAAATGCTCTGTATTGAGTCACATTAATAAGAATGTCACGCATAAAAGAAATGAGGTAATTATTCTGCTCTACTTCATTTGATAAGCCTCAGTTGGAACACTGCATGCTGTTGAGAACACCACATTAAAAAAAGAAATACATATTAATTGGAGAACTCAGAAGAGAACAAAAATGAGAAATGATTTGGAAAAGGACCCTTATGTGTATGATTATTCATAAACACATGATGTGTTGTTAAAAAGGAGCAATTAGCCTTATTATCTGAATTCTATACTAATATAGTGATTCAGTATAGAAGAAATTGAAGTGGGCAATGACAGGGACAACATAGGTTACAGGCCGAAGTGCAATACAGAAGCAATATTTTCAGAGCAAGAGGCCAGAGAAACTCTTGGCATCACCATCTGCGGAAATGGTGCAGACTAGCCTGGACAGTAAAACTGGCTGGAGGACAATTGATTTCATTACCCAAATGTTTCTGAGGTTTCCAAATTTAGCTTCGTGTCAAATTAGAAAATGTCTTCATTCTCTGTAAAGGAAAATTCTAAGAAAATGGCACATTAACTAAAAGGTTGCAGTTTGACAAAATGTATTTAAAATGTAATTATTTTCTATTTCATGCTATAATTACAATTAAAAGTGATTTGGAAAGGCAACAAAATGGAACATATCAACAATATCCTCAAACATGAAAAGAAGATTTAAAAGTAAATCTAAAGCATGATCCTGAAAAATAATTTTAACCTTTAGTAGAACTTTATTTTAAAAATAAATGTATGATTTATTTTATTTTTTAAGCCAACTTTGTGAGTCACATGTTCAGCAGGGAAGATTTAGGAAAGGTACATCCCATTTTGAGACCTGTAAAGTTATAGTACTGCAAGGGAAACAAATGAAGGTCTTCAAGGGTTGCTCTTGAAATTAGAAGGTACTTTTTGAGAAGGTATTGTTTACCTCTTTCAGTTTTTAAGAATTAATTTCTAGTGCACATGAAATACCTGAGAAAGCGCTCACATTTAAAGTTTGTCCAGTGTTATTTATCAAACATGAGTAATTTAACATACAACAGTGTTATTTTTCAGTAGTAAAACTTTGGATTTAAAATCTCATTATGGATTTTTACATTTTTGTAGAAAAACCCTGATTTTTAGAAATATCCACTCTAAGCTACTAGAGAAAATAATGAGAGGGACAATATAGCTGTATAGTACATATATTGGGTGTTTCTTTTTGACCCTCACATTTATGCTGCCTCTTTCTGTTTTCAGATTGCTGCATTAGCAAATTGCCCATCAGTTCTCCAAGTGTGGCACTCAGCCTTTGCAGCCCTGGGGATATCAGTAACACAAAGATTGCCCCTTGCAAGCTGCAATGACCTGCGCCCTACAGCTCTATCTATCACATAAAAATGTACTGCTCCACAACTGTCACTTTTCACAGCTCCATCTCAATATCTCTTTTCAGGTTTCCTGCTGACTGACAATGTCAGTTACAACATTTCACACAATTTTTCTTCTCTATGTGTGAAACTGCATATTCAAGAACTGTGAAAAGAGAATCAGCGGGTTCCTGGTGCTGTTTCTCTGTGAGGAAGGAGAGTTAACCACCATCTAGGAAAGCAGGACAGGGCAACTGCTCCAGGAAAATAAAAATCTATGAATATTTGGTTGCATTTTAAAACACATCTGCTACGATTCTCTTCAAACCATTTGTTCTGAGACAAGAAAGCTCACAGACACTACTTGTATTAAGCAAATTGTAAAAGATATTGCCAGAGATTAATTTCTGAATTCTTAACTGTAAGCATTTTTACCAGAAAGAGGATTCTAATAGTACTTATCCAGTCAATTTCAGATTTTGATTACTGCTTATAGACAACCTACAGACTAAATATTCTTTGCCTGATAATTTCACAGAAATACTTAAGAAAATATGGCAGGTTTATAAACAACTCACAAAACAAAAAGGAGGAAAAATGTATTTACAGACAACTATTTTTTTACTACTTCTGCTCAGCAAGAGTGAAGTGGGGTACATGCTATAGCCTCAAGTCTATGGCTTTTTGTTCTAAATGTCACTGACTTAGGAAAAAGCCAATAATTTATTCAGCAAAATACAACCAACCCATTTTCAGTAAGTCCAGTGAACACCTTGCACAGTTATCTCTCCTGACATGTGAGAAAGAGGTCAGATGAGTGCACTGAACATAATGAAAGTACGTGAAATCCCTTGTCATGTCCTACACCTCTCTGTTTTCTTTTTTTTCTTTGCTCTCAAGCTGGAAGTGATCAGGGAAACTGGGAGTCAACTGGTGCTGCTCTGAATAGGTAAAAGTGAAGTCCATGGTGTTATGGCCTTTGTGCCAAAGCATCAGCACAGCTCATAGCAATGGAGCTATGTAGACATATGTAGGTTGAGACATGAAGTCCATGCATACATTTTCTCTCATGCTTCCCCTTTATAAAAAAACCTCCAACCAAACCAACAAAGAAAAGGAAAAATCAACATAAGCAAGTCCAATTTACAGTTAAGCAGACAGAGGAAGTAAGGAGTCACTCAAAAAGCTTCCTTTCTGCTTATAAAGCACCAACTGAATGATCACTTATGAGGGCATTCTCATAGCATCCACCTCAAATCCTTACACAGCAATAGCAACAGAAGGAAGGTACTTTGTATATTCTTTTTACTCCTGTTAATGCAACTGAACAACTGGGAAACAAGGACAAGAGGCAGCTTCTTACTGACAATAAGCACTTGTTCTGGGGGTGTTCGTCTGAACATCTGAAGAAAGAAAACATTTGCCCATAAAGGAGTACAGTGGAAATGGGAATGCCTGTGCCCTGCTGAAATCCCATCCATGCTGTACCAAGCAAGTGAGGTCATTGACAAAAGTTGCATGGAGACATTTTCCCCCATAATTTAAATATTTTTACAATAATTAATTCCTATTAATGTACATTTGATTTTGTAAAAGTTTTAAAATTGTATTTCTTGTTAGTGTTTGTCCTTTTCTTTGTCCATTTCCTTAGCAGTCCCTGTCTGGTTGTCATAACTAGTCACTAAAACAATGTTCTCATGGCTAAATTATGCTCTACTTTGCATCAAACTTCAGGCAGCTTTTAATTACAAAAAACTGGATATGTATCTTATAGCTTCCCCAAGCTCCTCTTCGCATATGTTACCAGGACTTAATGCACCAGATCAAAATAGGTCTTGCTGTCCTTGGCAGTGATCTGTGGGCTATATTTTTACATGGATAAACTGTTCTTGTACAGTTTCTCCAGTCCATGAACATGAATAGCCTTTCCTTTAATATTAGGCACAAAAGTCCTCTCTGATTCTATCTGATCATCTGGAAGATATTGTGGTTATGGATTTAACATATTCTGTGCTTTGTAATGACTTATGCCCATGCCCTAGAAAGCGGTCAAGAGACTTTTTATTTTAATTAGCTATTTTTCATGTGCTAACAAACACACTCAATGGGGGTTTCATATCATACTGTGTTTTTTTTCTCTGCAGGTAACTGAGGAGTAAAGCAGAGCAGCAGGACAATGGTTCTCCTACCAAATGTACATAGGGTGAACAAGAATTGTCTAAATTACTGCTCTGGTGACCTTAAGTGTTCAAATGCTATGGCAGCACTGGAATATTTCTAGAAACAAAGAGATATTTTAAACACCAGGAGCCCATTCAGGTTACAGACCACCTAGCACACTGTAGTGGTAGATTTTCATGATGGGTCCTAAGATTTGGACTTTCAAGCCCAGTTTAGCCAGAGCTTGTATCTAAAAGTCAGTTCAAGAAGGAAAGGTGTATGTCAGTCCTATTTTCTGGCACATCCTGGTCACTGATGTATTTTCCTTTTGCCCTTTGAAAACAATAACAATTGTAAGTTTGAATTTTATACATGGGTGTCCAGCATTGAAATGCCATTCTGTATAACCCCTAAGGTTTCATCTTTTAAATGTGAGCTTTTACTTGCAGACTACCTTGTTTCTGTGCTGTGTAGGCTCAAACTACTTGGCAGGGCAACAAATTTGATTTGCATTAGGAAGGGATATTAGGCATATAGGATTTCACAGTTCATTTTATATCCTAATCATCAGAAGCCCTTATTTGGGGTCTGAACCAGAGGGATTTACTGCTTGCAAAATCAGTGTATCCAATATCAAAATATTTCAAAAAGTTCATTTTATTTCATGTCTCCAAAGTCAGTTAATGAAAGGTGCAATTCTAGTGAACAGCCTTTGGTCACAAAACTCTCTGAGCCCTCTTTAGTTTCATTAAGAGTGAATTAATGTAATGTTAGATGCTGACATTTAAGGGTCACTGCACTCCTATACATTGAAATAGAATGGATACCCATTAAAAATATTATAAGACTAATCCTGCAAAGGGTGAATCAGAAGCTGAGGATGCTCAGCTCCCCTTAGGGGCCACAGATTTCTACACAGATCTCTAATGACCCAGCTCTTCTCTTCTGATACTCATGCTCCCCATGCCGTTGTGATTGCTCCGTGTTTTTGGCTCATTGGGAACTTCACAGGGAGCAATACCCTGCCTTCAGGGAGGTGCCTAACCCATATTCATTTCCACTGAAGAAAAGATGATTATTGTCAGAAAAAAACCTGTTACTCAAATGAGGTGAGGAAATGTCCTCTCTCTCCCTTGTTGAGGGAGTTCAGAAGAGAGGTGGTTTGCAAACTCTGCAAGACAGAACTGTTGGCATTTTTCCTCATGGTTACAAAAAGCCAGGAAAAAAATGAGCAAAGAGTTACTTGGATGAGATTAGTCTGTCATGGTAACAGTGTTTATTTTACTGACCTAAATCTTGATTCTCCCACCTCTTCCCTCTACAGCTGTGGGCCATTATTGGCATCTCTTTCTTCATTAATACTGTTCCAAAGTAAAAGAGCTTTAATGTTGCTAATTTTTGCAACTGATTGTATCTAAGCCAGAGATGCTGTGCTACTGGCAGACCACAGTCTGATCTTCTGGTGCAACCCACACAACTCTTGGTTTAGCAAAGGCTTTAACTGCTGCACCCCCACAATGGGCTTGAGGTGCCGCAGATCTTAAGCTGATGCAGAGGATGACAATTATATGGCCCCAGGCCTGTTCTTCTGCCCACATTAGTGGGTGTCTCCGCTGTGGCTGCTGAGCTCATCCAGTCCTCAGAGTTCTTGAATGTCCCACTGAGGGATGTGTAAAAGTCACTCTATTTTTATAAAGAAAATGCAAAAGCTTCAACCATATGTCTGTGCTGGAGCTCTGCTTATGTGTTACTCACCCAACATGGACTCAGCATTTCAGGGTGCTCAGGCTGTCTTCTGACTGCTGCCACTGGCTACCTGTGTAACAAAATCCCCTTTATTGTTCATACCTCCCCACTGGAACCCATGAAACTGAACCTCTGTGTCCAATGATTAGTTTCCTCTTAAACCATGCACAAAAGCAGCAAGAAGGGTCTGAGAGTTGGATGCCGACCTAAGAGTCAGCATGGACCTGTAGTAAAGTCACAGGCAAGTCACTTCACTATTCAGTTTTTCTATCTGTGCTGATTTCCTTCTGAACTCTGAAGACTGTGACTGAGAAATGAGTGCAGGCATTAGACCTAAGTATCACCCTTAATAAAATCCTAACTCAGAAGGAAACCATTAAGATTTAACTAATATCCATACTTTGGCACATACTTACGGAAAATTATTAGCATTTTAATTATAATAAACCTGATTTGTGTTTTAAAATGACAAAATAATAAAATATGATTGTTATGACTCATTCAGTTAAATCACAATCCAGTTGTGATTAATTTTAACCATGCACATGTCTTGATGTAGCTGTTTAATGGGACAGGATAGTATTAATACCAAATAATAAATACATCTAAAACTGCAAGCTACAGAAGTTTTTATGTTTTATTATCATGGTTAGTTCCAAAGAACATGGTGTAGTATAAAATGTTTCTCTACTTATTATATGTGATTTTTTGATAGTTTTCAGATAGTTCTCTATACCTTCAGCACAGTTTAAATCTCTAAACTTCTCTAGACATTTTGGTGTACAAATACAGGCAGATCAAGAGAAATAAGTCCATGAATCCAAAATGACCCCATCTACCACTTTCCAGGTGATGCCTATGATGGAAGCCACAGTTCTTTGGAGCCTCTTGGTATCTACAGTACTATTGAGAAGCTCCAAATTTTAAAAGAAATATCTGCACAGCCTGCTTCCAGGCAGGATAACCATTTCAACCCAAGAGCCAGAAGTCACTGCTAATAATCCAGTCTCCAACCATGAGGTCACTGTTCTAAACCACTGGTTGTATAGGGGTGCAGTAAAGGATGTCAGACTCCTGGTCATCAGCACCTTTTCCTTTCCACTTTCAACTCAACCCCCTCCTCTGACAAGAATGCAAGTTGAAGTAAACTCTTGTCCATGCAGTGTGTCACCCCTTACAGTCATTCCTGCCTCTGAGGTTGCACCAGTAAAATAAACCGAGAACAGATACTGCATGTTGATTTAGACAGAAAGCCAGGAAGCTCCATGACCAGTCTAGAAGAGTCTGCCTACACCAAGACAAAATTAGACCTGTATCCTGCTGTATCACACTGACTTATTTTATCTCTGAAAGTTGTCAGAGTTTTGAAACTATTAATATGCATAATTAATAACTATAATTATTATTAATAGTAATAATTAATAAAGTGAAAAATAATAGCCCAATAATTACCTTTAAATCTAGAGGACAGTACCAGAGAACTGTGCAAAATATGAGCTATCAAGACACATAAATCATATTCAGTATTTCATTACCACAGCTTGTGTCCAGTTAATTTTCCCAGGGTTCAGCCAGAACTTGTAATGAGTCAGTGACAACTGGCAGAGGAAGCACACATTGGCTGCAGTCCTACCAAGGACGTTAAGTATGTGCTCACTTTTCAGATATCCCTGTGATTTTGGGACAAGTTCTCACACACTGGGACTTCAGTCCATGCCTCCTTGCTCTGTTCGTCAAGAGAAGGTAAACGGCATTTTTCTGCCACTGTAAACATACAGAGGTGGTAGCACCTGCCCCTTCAGAGAAGCTGCCTTTTCTCTCATTCTTCCTTGTCCCTGTCCCTCAATAATTCTTATGCTACAAAGAACATTTCCACAGGAATCTGCAGGGTAGCAGAGAAAGATCAAAGGCTGGTATGGAGAGCCATCATATCAACCAGGCTGACTCTTTACAGCCCTTGGGCACCAAACTTCAAGGCTCATTTTCCAAGCCCTTTTGCACACAGGATACAGGAGTTTGGGCAGAGCTGGTACCCAAGCATATACCCAAAGAGAGAAAACATTCATCCTTTTTGTTGCAGATGTCCAATTGGATATGCCATGTTCTTTCAACTGCTTGATTGCTATTTGGCAGTAGTTTCTGAGCAATTTGCAAATTTAATAGTTGTGTGTATCCAATAAAGTGCCTGCAGTAAAGCAGACTCCAAGAATATGCATATTTTCTGCTTAGGTCTAAAATTAATAACTGCTGTTAGTACAAATAAGTAAAAGAAGTAATATGTCATCACTGTGCTTTTGTTTAGACTAATTTGTGTGATGTCTGCTCCACATCATGCAATACAAACAGTCTTCCCCCCCAATATTACAGTCATAAATTTTGGATGAAAATTGTATAAGAGAAGAAACAACCCACTATTCTTTTGATTCTAATGAAAATGTTTTTCAGGAAAAAGTCAATCTATTTAGAGTAGCAAAGAAACACTTACTTATCTCAAGTACTTCACAGGCTCTCCTCTGAAGTCCTGGGGATTTGAGAATAGTCTGGATTAATTCACAGGTAGGTTTTGGGGGGTGCAGAAACTACTCACTTATTGTGAAACATACTGCATGTTGTCCATCCATCCATCCATCCATCCATCCATCCATCCATCCATCCATCCATCCATCCATCTGTAGCGGCCAAAATAACAAGTCAGAATGTTCTTCTTTCTTTCTGCAGGGCAGGAGCCGTTTTCTTTTATCTTTATTCTCTTTTCTCTTCTTACAATAGTACATACTTATACAATAATACATACTTATGCTCTCGTTAGAGCTCCCATCAGCATAACAAACAAATCAGCGACTAGACAGCCATCAACCCTCTCTCCCATCAGGCAGTTCTGTACTTTTCCACAGCTCAGCGTTGCAGCTGTCTGTTGTTTTTCCCTGCCACCTTAGCACAGCCTGGCAATTTCTTATCTTTCTTCCAAAGCCTGTTTCTCCTCAAAACCTTGTTACTTCTCTGGGCCTGTGTAGAACTGACAGGCCGATGTTGACCGCCTCTTAACATATTGAATCTCCCACAGCTGCGCAGGGCTGACACTCCCCCATGCATCCATCCATCCATGCATCCATCCATCCGTCCATCCATCCAACCATCCATCCAAGCTGAAGGTCCCAATGCAGACTAGAGAGTTAGACAACACTAACCAGACAACTTGAAATCAGAACACTTGGGCTGTCCTCTGGTTTCAGAGACTCACAAAACTAAGAGTGTTGTTAATTCAACTGTTGTTAATTTTAGTGAAATCAAGTGAGAGGGGAAGTGATAGCCCACACCATAGGGAAGGGATATTTTCTACTGCAGCAATGCACAAAGGAAAGCCTTATGTATCATGCAGGACTCTCTCTCTGGCTTTGGAGAGCCTTACTGCACACCACTTCTTCAGAAAGCCCTTCAGAAACACTTCAGGCATCCCTATAGGATAAATATTCAGCTAGGTCTGTGGCAGAAGACTGAAGTTTTAGTTACTATAAGTGACTGTTTCCTGCAGCAACTAGCAGGCTAATCCA
The DNA here is from genome assembly GCF_047716275.1 of Strix uralensis. Taxonomy (NCBI): domain Eukaryota; kingdom Metazoa; phylum Chordata; class Aves; order Strigiformes; family Strigidae; genus Strix; species Strix uralensis. Next base: position 99,120,311 of record NC_133974.1, on the reverse strand, counting down.
TGGGGGGAGAAGCAATTTTTTATTTAAGCCTAAACAATACATGGGTCTTGCTTCAAAATGAAGGATCACTCTTTAAGAATGACCATAAAGCACTTGAAATCAACATTCCTACAGGAACAAACAGCCAAAATTGTAATTTCAGGAGGGGGAAGTACATAAAAATGAGAAATCTTGTTAAAATGGAATTTAAAAGGAGCAACCAAAAGAATAAAAATTTGCAGATCCCATGTTTATACACACTATTAAAGTCTCAGAGTAATTGTACATTACGTATCCAAAAAAACCCTCAGAAACCAAACCTTAAAGGACCACACAAAAAAGGCAGCATGACTATATAATAGAGTAAGGGCAGCTAATTGCGGTAAAAAGAAATCCTTCGAACAGTGGAGCTCATGTGAAACAATGAGGAAAATAGAAGAGAACATAAACTTTAGCAAGTCAAATGGTAACTCATAATAAAGCTGGCCAAAAAGATTGTAAGGAACAACACACTAAAGGCATAAAAAAGTAGTAATAAAATATTTTTTTCAAACATGTTAGTGTTAGATGCAGAAATTCTGCCAGAGACTTTGTAGGGTTGACAGATGATTGTGGTGTAATAGCAGTGCTTATGAAAGACAAATACAAAGTAATATGCATGAGGTGAGGAACCCTAATTGCACACACTCAGTTATGAGCTCTAGATTAGCTATTACCACTCAAAAATAGATCTGGTAGTTCTTGTGGGTAGTTCAATGAAAATATCAGCTCAGTGCTAAGCAGCTGTAGAGAAACAAGTAGAATGTTAGAAATCATTGAGAAAGGAAGAGAAAACAAGGTAGAAAATGATGTATATGAATCTGAAAAAGAGGCTAAACCTTGAATCCTGGATACTATGAATTGCGGGGGTGGTGAGGAGCTGTCTGTGCGACCATTAAATTCAAGGTCCTTCTTCCCATCCTGGCAAGACAGGAACTGGGAAAACAGAAATAATCCCACTATAGCTAAAAACCAAATACACAACAAACAGTTAACCTGTGGAACTTGTTGCTACAGGATGCTGAAAAACTGAAAGTGGGAGTGCAGCTCAGTGGCATAAGGTAGTTTTTGCTTGTTTAAAAATAGCTTTTGTTGTTTGTGCAATGAAGTCCATTAGATAATGCTGTCACCGAGAAAAGGTAATCTTGCAGTTTTTTCCCCAGCTTGATATGATCATGTATTTAGGCATGCTGTTATATAGGAAAATGCACTGTCTAAGGGCTGAAAGTCCTCAAGAGTGCCTGTCAGGTGCTTACCACCAGGTTTCACAAAAGTTGCCCCTTTGAGGGAACAGCCTGAAGGCCAGCTGAAATCCCTGCCAAGGCCATGTGTGTGATGCAGGCTCCCATCTCAGGTGATGATGCTCAGTCATGAACCTCCTCTGGTGGGAGGTGACTATAATGAACCTCACTCCCTGAATGTGGCTGGATGAAGTGATAGTAACAGAGCTTCTATTTCCTTCCCAAAGGAAGTTTAAGCTGTTCTCTGAAGTACAGGAGATATAGATTATTACCTCTCTACCTAAAATGATTCTCACTCGCAGTAGACTGCCCTTGGTATGATCTGTAAGGTATCTGTAGGTGGGACTGTCATTTCTTCTGGAGAAGGCTGCTCCAATTTGTTTAAAATATTAAATATCAGTGATTGAGGAAGAGGGAGGACACAAGTCTATAGTCTGGTGGCTGAGTGACTCATTGAGGAAGGTGAGGAGACCTGGATCAGAGCTGCTGCTCTAGTTAAGATACTCTTCCCACATTGAAAAGGACCCTATCCAGTAAGTGACAGGTACCTTTTCACTGTCTCCATGTATGCATTAATGTTTATGGTGGCAAAGTGAAAAAGTCAGTGGAAGGAGACCATTTGAGAATGCCTTCTTGCCTGGTATTTGAGAAACTCTCTGCAACTCATGGGTTCAAAGCACCTGTGAAAGTACTTGAATTCTCAGTCTGCTATTTCATGGGTGAAATGATTATATAGTTCAGTATGAATGTATTCAGATGCCTATTTGAAAGCATCGTTCAGTTGAGAATAGTGACCTATTGTAAATACTGATGAGGTTTAAGGGAGAAAGAGTGTCAGACTGCTTAGTGTTACCATGACTTGGACCATTCTGGGTTAGCCTTTCTGTGTTAGGGGAAGTTTCATCTTGGAAATATAGCCATCTCCAGATTCATGGGTGTTGAGGGCTTATGTACCAACAGTGGCCAGAAGGTCCACAAGTTGTTTTGTGGATTTGTTACCTACCTAACTGTTGCCACCAGTTTCAGTTGAAGATACTCCCTATGGGACCATCACCTTTCTGCAAATGAAACTGACAGGACACAGCTCTTAGGGTGCTCATTGTAAAGTTGACCATTTTCCTGATGACTTTCTTCTGAGCTCATACATCTTGAATAGCTTAGTCCATATTTGGATCTTTGTCTTTTTTTAGGTTTTTGACAGTCTGAAAAAGAAGCTACAGAATAATTAACTTATTGGTGGGTGACAGATCTTTTGGAAACCAGACTAAGACTGGAAAGAATGCTTGTTACACCAGAAAATCCCACATACCTATTTAACTTCTCTTCCAAGTGCAAAAGAAACTCCCTGAACCTTACTTCTCTACTAAACACATAATAAAACATCAAAAAAGTTTTTTTTACACAAATCTGTGCACAACTTCTTCCTAGGGAAAGAGGGCAAGAACCACACGTGTTACATTGCTTTAATGTGCTACCGGATAGCAATCTGATCCTGCTAATGAAGGGTGTGGCACAAGAGCCAGAGCAAACCAGAAAAGAAGATATCAGCTTTTACACTAACTTTTTTTGCCTTTGAAGAAAGACCAAAAGCAAGTCAGAAAGTTCAGATGAAGAGGTCCTTTTTTTTGGCCCATGCCTTTGATTTCCTTTTGTAGCAAGTTTACTTTGCTTCAAAGAACTGACCTTTGGGACAATTTTTGTGGCAAGTTGTAGTTTCTCTTCCTCGTTTTTCTTGTCCATGGATCAGCCAACAATATTACCACCTCTGAAATACTGAAATCTTTGGCAAGAGGAGGTGGTTATTGTATAAATCTACTATAATAGGTCAGAATCTCAGCTGGTGTAAATTGCTGTAGTTCTATCAGAGAGTTGCCAATTTGCACTAGCAAAAAATATGGGCCTGTTGCTCTAACTGCCAGAATTCATACTTACTTCAGTAGAAATATAAGTTCCCATTAAAATCCTTCAGTTGGTTTCTGCTGGACAAGCAGAAGCCCTGTTACTCTGTTCCAATACCTAATTGCCATCTGGAACCAGTAGCAACCACACGAGAATGTTAAACTGCAATATTGAGAAGGCTGCCTCTGCTTGGGTTTGATTCACTGCTGCTTCTCTACATCTGTATAACTTCAAAGAGTTGAGTGGAGTCCTCCATGCTGAATTCAGTGCCCTGTTCTTGCCTAATCACTTTCTTTACAACCACAATTCTTTCTCCTTCTCCTAAGCACTTTCTTCCTGTGTTTTGAGGGAAGAATGGGCTGTAAAGGGGAAAAGGAACATTCTGTCTCCTCCACGAGACTAACATTTTCATCCTCCATTTACAAACCCAATATAAAAGTTGTCTGCATCACATTTCCTACACACATCTTACTGGTTTCTGTTTTGCCACAGTCATCCTCACTCCAAGATTTTTTCATTCTTCCTATGAGCTACCACTTTCCTGAATTAACTTTAAAATTCTTCTCCTTTAGTTTCTGACTGATTCCACATGTTGCTTTGTGATAAATACAAGCATGTTAGCAAACTTTAAGGTCAGAAAGAAGCATTAAGATGACTTAGCTTTGCCAGTGAACAGGACAGGCCAGAATATTTGCCCCAGTTGTGATTTTGTCAGTTCAGTCAAAAGTTATTGTCCATGTGCATGTCCAAGGAAGACACCTAGACTTTAAAGATTTCATTGTGGAATTCACTCTAGGTAAACTATTCAAGATTTCTTCATAAACAAGATGACACATGGCATCTTTTTAAAAAATGGAAGATATTTAACTTTATCCAGTGACATAGTGTGAGTGACGTGGGTCCTGATGCAAACACCTTCTCTAAATATGCCCACTGGTGCTCACTCCATGAACTACTATTTCCTTAGCATGGAGTGCAAATTTCTCAAACACATGGGAGCCACAGTATCTGCAATGTCTGCACAAAAGCTTAGCATGTCCCATAAGCAAGTGTGGTTATTGCATCAGGCAGTAGACAAGATCCTAAATCCTCTTGAATCTGTGAGACAACTTGTCAGGACTGGTGCAAAAAGTAAATGCAACAAATGGAAATCAGTGTGAAATGTCTGTACTGTCAGTGCCCAGGTACCCTGTGGTGCTAAGTGTTTAAAAAAGTTGCAGATGAAGATAAGAAATAAAGATTCTGGAAACAATAGAAGTAAAACACAGTTCCAGTAAAGATGTCCTCATAGACAGCAGAGACCAGGCAATGTTTTAAAGACTCTATGCATGAGATGTCAGCACCCTCCACAAAATCTGAGAAAAGTGAGAAGGATTATTCCACTGTCTGAAAAAGGGAACTAATCATTGAATGAACTACAGTAGTTTTCTGAGAAAGGAATATCATATATACAGGGCTATTTCTGCAATGGCTCGAGTACCATAAAACCAATGCCATTATAGATGCTAACGGCTCTAGGGTCTCTATTAGTCAACCAAGTAGCATATTTCATAAGATATTATTCATCCACAGCTTGCCTCCTGCTTGATCGTGTCAGTATGTGACACTATTAGAACTGTTCAGATACACTGTGTATCCTTTTTTATCATTCACATGGAGGATAACACCTTCACTTTGTTACAGAATGAGGATGAAACTGGAAACTGACAGCACTGTGCTGCAGTGGGCATGAGATGATTATTTCTTTAAAATTGTATAGGCTGTGTCCTGCAAGTACTAACTTCTGCTCCTGCATGCTTAACAACTTTACCTGCAGAAGTTAGTGTGACACCAAGACATAACAATAAAATGGGAGCAGTGTTGTAAAGCTAGTTACTTAGTTTCCCACCCCTGGTGTCCATGCTTGCTGTGTAGTGGCAGCTGGTTAATGCTGTTCATGCCACATGTGAGACATCACTTGGACAAGCGTAGCTCAGCAGTACAGCTGAGAGGTCTGACCTATAACCTAACAAGTTTGCACCAAACTCACGACGTGATTTTTTCTGTTCTCTGTAAAGCTCATGCAAATCCTAGCACAAGTCAGCGTCAGTCCTGACTTGTAGGTAAGGGCCTGATCCTGTGCTACCAGAGCTAACAGAAGAAGTTTGCATAGTCTATTCGAGCCACTTTGTGTCACAGCCAGAATTTGCTGCAAGATCACAGATGTGGGTTTCCACAACACAAGAGATGCTAAAACCAAAGCAGAGCCAGTATAGAGTACTCCACCATGCATCTTCTCATCCTGCCATGGGAATGCTGTGAGCAGGAGTGACGTGAGAAGGGAGAACTGAAATGAAACCTCCCCAATTCCAGTATTTCTTGAGTTCATCCCCATTACCCCAACTGGTTACTGCAGAGAAACTTTATCAATAGGTTTAATGACATTCCCAAAACAATTGTAAGTGAAATGAATAGATTTGCCAATGCACCAGTGTCTCTCTTCCAAATATCTTGATGACTTGTTTAAAAAAGGAGTCAGTAATTTCAGCCAAGCCTCCTACTCAGCAAAGTGAATCAACACGTTATGTCTGCTAGCTCTGATCTAACTTCAGTTGCATATCTTTTTTCTTCCACTGTTATTTTGTATGTGTATTTTAAGAAGATATTTTACTTCTTTGTATTCTGTTTACTTCCAAGCTATTAATATGAATACAGTATAATCCTGTCTGTCCTAAGATCGTGAGAATAACATAGAACATACCCAGAGAAATATAAAAGAAATATGCTTTCTACATGGGTGTCTTATTCAGGTTTTATTTGCACATATTCAGTATGATTATAGTTTAAGTGGGCTATTTTCCATACCCACATAGGCAGTATTTTCCACATAAAGGTTCACATTGGCTTTAGACCCACCCACAAGCTATTTACTTGCATGGTATACATATAATGATCAAGATCATAGCTACTTCAGCCAAACCTAAATTTTTTCACTTGTGCTTCTTTTGCAAGCCATTTTCTCCAAATAAGTTTTTTCAAGTTTATACAATTGCTTTTGTGAAGTTTACGGTGCAACACATTTGCTCTTTCACCCAGATATTGACTGCAGCCTCAAATTCAAATACAGATTTTGAGCACTCAGAATGTTAGGAGAGTTTACAGAAAGGTTTATTTTGGCTGTTTTACAAAGATTGGGCTATTTGCAGAATCTGGATTTCACTTTAAATTCAAATTTTTTAATCTCACCAAAGTTCAGCAGAACTAAGTCATACAAATTTTCATTTATTTTAATTAGTTCACCTATTGGACATCAGCTTGATTCTAATTGTCAGACAGAGTTTGAAGCTGATCTGCAAGTATGAGAACAGACAAAATACTAAGCAATAGCACAAGCCATAAACCCATTTCCCACTTACTTTTGGACCTCTCCCACTAAACACTTTCTCAAGCTATTCCTAATGGAACTATTGCAAATGTGCTCTTCTCCCTGGATTTTCAGATGGAAAATACGACGACACTGTAAACTGTAAGGCAGCACAGAATGAGTGAGGACACCTCTGCAATGGGCATATTTCCAAAGAAATATCATCTGCCCCACAATCTCAGGGAAATGTCCTCCCAGGCTTGAGAAACTTTCTGGTTTGGAGGCAACCCCCCGATGTTATCACTGCCTTCAAAGTGGAGCATCAGTGTAAAATGAGCATTTTCTCAAAGGAACACCTCCTAAGCACAGGAAATTTTTCTAGGTAGGGATATTCCCAAACAACATGAAAATCTTCAAAGGAAACACCATGTGATATGAACTCTTGAGAAAAAGGAGGTGATATACACATACATGCACACAATGTGAAATCTTTCAGGGAAAACATGCTGTCCTAAGTAATATGTGAAGAGTTTTGTTTTGAAGAAGTCACCCCCTGCTGTGGTGGTAAGTATGCATGTATGATTACTAAGACATCTAATTAAATTATCCTTATCTGAATGCCATCTGAACTTAACAAAGCAGATAATAAGTTCCAGAAACAGATACCATGTGGGGGGCAAATTTTTTACTTCCAAAAATTGGAACTTGAAATTAGAGATGTGTAGGTAATAGAGAACATGATTTCCCTTCAACCTCACTGTCTGCACCTGAACTGTTCTTTCCATCAGACAAACATGGACCTAAAATGGAGCTCAATGTCTAGAGGATCTACTCGCCCACCTGTGCTTCTGTGAAGAGACTGTAAGCTGCCTTCTAACTCCCCTTAAAGAAGTGGATTTCCTCCAGATTTATACACGGACAAGTGGGAGTGATATTGTCTTATATTCTTGCACCAAGTAAACATCAGTTAACAAAGAATCAGAGTGTGATCAACTCTAGATTATTTTTCAGAGACTTATCTAGGCTGCAGATTAACTGCGTCATGTGTGGAGAGGTGCCAGAGATGGCTCTTCATGGAGCTAATTTATCTGTGGGAAAGCCATCCAGTGGGGCACAGCCTGGCACTGATAACCCAGCAACGTAATCTCTTTCATGTAGGCTGAAGATTGAACTGCTAAAACCTGGAGTCTCAAGGCAATTTTGTGCAGAAGCCATCAAGTCTTCCACACAACACTCCTGGATCTCAGAGGCCTGGAGAACACTGTGCTTTCTACATTTCCAAATATATTCAGCATGTGCCCATGTTAATTTAACTCATCACTGGCCCTGCTGGATCAAAGACAGCTCCTGAAAATCCATTGACTCAGACATTTCTGAGGACATCATATCCTGAATGGGCTTCTCAAAGAGCTAACTGAGGTCTGGTGCAACACCTGAGATAACCAGGGCTCCTTCAGCCTGGAGACCCAAGGAGCACAGTGCAGAAACTAGATTAACTTTAGCATCAACACAAGCCCAATATGGCCAGCTATGAGACAGGGCTAATAAGCCTGGTTAGATCTTAGAGCTCATCTATTAGATTTAGGGTTCAACCACTTTCCCAGAATGGTCCATGTGTTTAATTATTAACGTGGACTATAGCACAGGATTGGTCCAGGCTTTTGGGGCCAGTGCCCAGGCAATTCCCAGGCTTGGTACAGGAGAGTGCTTTGGTGAGAGGTGTTCTCTGGAGATGAGGCCCCTCTGGGGAAACATGGCTTCTGTGGCATGGAGGAGGGGTGTTCAGTGGCATGGGTTCAAGCCAGCCCAGGATGTTTCCTCCTGAGGACAGCGAGCAAGCAGGCCATGGCCACTCTCATTTACCTAGCCCATAGGAGTCACACAGAGTGTCAGGGTATCTCAGCACTGGACTCTGCAAAGGTTTAGGGTGTCTCTGGGTTATTACTTAGCAATGAGTGACTCAACTCTGTGGAGGTGCTTTGAGCTGCTGTCCCACCTGTGCTACCAGAGAGAGGACCTGAGCGGTTTGTTGAAGAGATTTGTGCTTTGGGACTCAGCTGGCGTTGCTTACCAGCTCTATCAGCAATATACTCTGTGTACTTCCAGTGAATCAAGTTTTTACATTATCTGGGGAATTTATCTTTTTCTGCAACTCAAGCTGAATATTAATATTTCTTCATCTGGGACTAATTAACTTAGTGTACATGTGGATTTAACAAGACAACATATTTTTCAGTGCATTGTGATACATATAATCAATACTAGACACATTATGCCATGTGAGGTGTGATCATTTAAACATGCCCATATATCTGTAGAAATTATCTATTACTGATTCAACATGAAATTCACTGATCCAGGGAGCTTTCTGTTGACTTGGTTACTAGCAGAATGTAAAAACAGGGACTGGATGTCAGCCTATCTATTAGCCTGAAATGTTAGAACTTGAGCTGAGTTTCAGGAGGACCTTTCCTGGGGACAAGTAGAGCTCATGAAAGCATCAGGCTGTAAGGGTTGGTTAAGCCAGTGCGGATAAGCAGTCCCCTGCCCCTGACAATAGACCCTGGTGAAACAGCTTCACACTTCTATACTGCAACAGCTTGTCCCATATCAGCTAAACACTACTGAATTCATGCCAGTATGTATATCAGCTGGACAGTTCTGCAGAGAACTTGGTAGTCTTGCGAAGTCCATGCAGAAGCTTCTGCCCTTGCCTGACCTACGTGATCAAAGCTTGGTAAGGAAAATTTCTTCAAACTTCAGACACATTATGGACAGCAAGATCAATATATCCTTAGAGGAGCTAATAGGCCTAATATATTATGTGTTACATGTGTATAATATGTATACCCTATATATTTGCATATATAATAATGTCATACATTATGTTACATATAACATATACAACATTTTAATGTTGATAGTCTATGCATTATCATATAAATAACAAAAAAGTAGGAGCAATTAATTCCCAAAAAATCAGTTAACTTCTTTGTTGCTAATTAGTACGTTGCAATGGTAAACATAAGGGAACAATACTGTAATGCAAAACTAACACCATTAGCATTTGAGCAATGTGAACATGTTATTATGCTGACAGCATAAAACAATGTACCTCAGGAAACTAATTTTCTATGAAACTTAATTTTGTCTGTGAAGGCTAGTATAATAAATCACATAAAATCCACTCTTGCCTTGTAATTCTAGTGATGCTGTGGAAGGTTATAAAGAAGAGATTTGGCTGCAGGAAATGTCTATGGTGAAGGTAAAAATCCTAAGCAACGAAGCTTTGCTTCCTCACACTGCAGGCACAACTGCAGTGAAAAGTCTTGGTCAGAAGAATCATCATTCCTTACAGATTTCCTTCATAATATTGCCAAAGTCAGCTTCAAAGATTTCATAGAAATTATGGTCGAAAGGGACTTTCAGATCATTCAGTTGAACTTCCTGATACACCAATTTCCAGGAAGCACTAATTAAATTCCTTATAACCACCTAAAGAACTTGGATGCACCAAGTATTTCAGGAGTCCAGAAGACTGGAAATATTCAATATTAGAACAATTTAAATATTAGAGAAACTACAGACAGATGCTTTTTGGCCAGAGGAATTTTAGACGAGTTATCATTAATGAAAGAGTGAAATGGTCCACTGTGGTTCAATAAAGAATTAAGGGCAAAAATAAGACTAACATTATTTATTATGGTCTCATGAAAATTTGGCCCCATCAGATGAATTTATTTATTTTTCCTTCCTTCATAAAATTACTTCTACTTACAAAAGACAACTGCATTGTTGTAGTATACTTTGACTTCTCCAAGGCATTTGATTTTGTGTCACATGACATTAGGATTAAAAAGCACAGGTTACATTAATTAAAAACAGGATTGCAGATATGTCTGAAGTGTGACTGATAATAAGGAAATATCAGGCAGTGTTCCCTGTCATATTCCAGCAGGACCAGGTCTTGGTTCAGCTTTATTTGGTATTTATATGAAAGGTCTGAACAATGTCATAGAGTCCTTGCTGGTAAAATTTGCACAGGATTTAGGGATCTGTGAGGCAAAAAATACCGAGAAGGAAAAATTATTGTTGCAGGGTGATCTGGATCATTTGATTAAATGGTCATGATCTGACAGGGTGAGTTTTCATACATCTAAATGCCAGGTATTAAATGGGAAACTGAGGAATACAGTCTCTTAGAGGATGAGAGATTTTATCCTGCAAAGCAACAACTCAAAGGAGGATTATGGAGTCATCGTGGATAATTGCCTCAACAGGCACCCTCAGGGCAAGCTGTGGCAAAAAGCTAATGCAATCCTTGGGCATATAAAAAAGAAAAGTATTTTCGAGAAATAGGGAAGTCTTCTGCAGTCTGTGGACAGGTTCCTGGTGAGGTGTTTAACTCTGCTGTCAGGTGAGAGAGAGGCTTTAAATCCTGGTGGTCCTGGTGACTCTGGTGCTCCTGGTGACTCTGGTGCTCCTGCTGACTCTGGGCTGCACACTTGTGTTGGTGGGATGGAGGATGCTGTAGCCCGCTTCGGAGCATCTTCCCCAAAAAAGCTGATCCCAAGTCCAGGCTGTACAGCAGGATTGCCCCCAGGACTGGTACAAGCCATGGCAGCCCTGGGGTGGGCACAACACACCTACCTGCACTGCACTGGGACACTGTGCGTACCGGCAGATCTACCATTGCAAGCCAAGCAGGCTGAGAAAGGCTTCCTGCCTTTGTTATTTAATGCTTTTCATTCACCCCACAATGACTAGTAGCTATAATTTACAAATGTAGAATGGATTTTGCTGTCCATTTTATTGACAGGGATTTTTTATTTATATTAAATTGCAATTATTTTCCAAAACTGAAACATGTGACTAACCTTCTATTCTCAGCACAAGAACTAGTTATGCACTATTTTTTTAATCTTATTTTTTAATAGGAATAAGAACTACTATACCTGCTAGGAATTAAAAGTAATATCATAACAAATAAACATCTGTTGGAAAAGAATTGTAAATCATTAGGGACATGTGCAATCCAGGCCTCTTCTCTCTCAAGGCTTCATTGGAACAACATGTAGAAAGAAACAGCCAATATTTTAAAAGCAACAGGAAAAAAATCTGTACATCATTTGATTTTTTCTATAACAGCATCTTTACTTGCATGTGACCAGATTATTAATCAAAAAACTGGCAATATGTAGCTATAAAACTGGCTTTTCAAAGATTCATCACTTTGTCATGCACACAAAGAGATGCGCATTTTACATGTTGGAAAAATGCCCTCAGCACAGCAGATAACATTTATACAAACCCTGGAAAGGCAGAATTCCATACCTAGTGCTAATGATGTTTAGCATCTAACAGAGAGCCTAAGAAGGAACTTTAACATGTACTATTAATACTATGCATTTTAGGTAGATATTGAGCACCTAGCTCTAGTGTGATGAATGTACACATAAACCTCAAAATTAGTCTTAAAAGCATATAAACCACTTCAGTTGTTAAGATTTTCTAAAACCCACGTGTGTGGGTATTATCACTAAAAGCAGGTATGTTGGATAAAAATGAATGATGTCCGTTTTCCAGTATAAACCCAGGAGTTCATCTTCCAGTGTTGTTTATAAATAGAAGAGAGTCAATTTGCTTAGGATCTGCAGGACATTTGGGTACTCCATTTAGATAATGACAACATTTTTAACACAGCTATCACTCATTAGGTCAAGAGGTTGTGATTAATCAAGAACTGTTTTGGTTTCATCTGATAGACATCTAGTCTCTTTAGTTTACAGTTGAATGAAGATGGCTTCAACAGTTTACAGAATAAGCTGCAATGATACATTAGACTGAAACTGAGATGGAAGAGAAACGTGTGATCTATTTTAACCATTCCATTTGCATTACAATGTGCTGTGTGTGAATTAGTCTAGGCATTGCTAGAGTAAATGAAAATCTGCTGGGAATGTGTGAATGCATTGCACAACAGGAATGCACTGGCAGGTTACAGCTAGAAGTCTAATGAATGTTACCAGGTGATACTGTTGGTGTTTGGACTAGAAGAGGAGAGGTTTTTTTTTAAATAACAACCCACTGGCTGGTTAATGGCTGATTGTGAGATGAGAAAACTTGAGGCAGAATGGGTTATGACAGAAAAAACTCATTTTTCTGTTTCCATGGCATTTTAGGACCAATATCCAGGCCGAGGCAGTATAGGTCTGGTCACATAAACTGCAGCATAAGCCCTCACACTTTTGGGCGATTAATGAAAAAAAAACCCAACCTCTAAACACTCAGTTGTAATATAAAATGTCTCAAGGTACTGTAAAATCTTAAGGTCATGGTCTAAGATTATCTATCAGTATTTTCCTATCACCAAACTCTGATCCAGTTTTCCGGGCTATTGTAGAGGTCTTTCCTCAAGAGAAACCTCTCAAACAGCCAAAAGGAGTATGTCCCAGGGAAGCAGCCCACACTCAATAGGAAATGAGAACGTATAATCAGCTACTCACATTATCTGTGAATACATGTCTTGCACCCACAACCATCAATCACATTTGAATCTGAAGTCAGCACTTCTTAAAACCTTTGTAACACCTTCATAAAAATCATATTGCCACAGCCTATGTTGTGTGGAGGTTTTTATTGTTCACCTTTGCATAATCAAGTAAATTAACCCATCTTAAGTGCAAATGCAGTGTAAAGATCATAAAAATAATACATAGTACTATATAGTTTTCTGCTTCTTCAATCCATAATAAACTTATGTTGCTATATTAATTAAAAAGTAGATGAAATCTTTGAAATAATTTTTCTTTTTTGATGCACACACTTTGGAGGATGCAGCCCAAAAAAGTACGGTCATCTTCTTCCTTTTCTCCTGATCACATATATACATACAGACACACACATGCATTCATGCTTATGTGCTTTCTTTCAGATGATGCTGACAGGTCAAAGGCAAAGTAGCACCAGGTGAACAAACAGAAACCCCTCAAAAGTTTTTATAGAAACAAATCCCATTAATTTCACTTTTTCTCTCCAGGTCATCTAATAATTCTGTGCTAAGCACTGCACATGTGCTTTCTTTAATACTACAAACCAATGAAAAATATGAATGATTAGAAAATACACACACTGGAATCTGTGTGACCTCCAATATTGTTATTGATTGGAGACATCTGAAAAAATACAGTAATGATATGTTGTTGTAACTAACATTACAAATTTCCCTGTTTTTAATTAGAAAGTCCAGAAGATGGATATGAACTGCTTTATGGTTATAAGATGATTTAATGACTATATTCACACTTGCCAAAGATTAACATTGATTAAGAAAATCCAGTAGGCTCTGGTGATCCATCACTATTCACAACCCATTCCAGACCGAAACATCTTCCCCAGGCAGGGAATTCCTCTCTGCGACATTCTCCTGCTCACTCTCGCTTGCTCTCTCCCGGGGGACACACTTGTCCTGTTTTTGGCATGACTCAACTTCTTGTTGAGTTGACCTTTGCCCCTTTAAATGAAAGGGTTTCATGCCCTGGAAACTGGCTCTTTTAGTGACTTCCACTCAACTAGAACCTTATTCTCCTACAGTAAAACCGAAGAAACACAGCAAAATACCTGCATTAATTATTGAAAAAATAATACACTTGGGGAAAAGGAAATGCTGGACAGACTTAAAGCTCCTAAGCAGGGTACATCAAAGAGTGCATTACACATAGCTGGAGGACTGATGTCCATTTATTTAATGATCTAATTAATGTTTTTATAGTTTAGCATGCTATTAGAGAGATTTTAGTAGGAACAATACTTTCAGATAAACCCACAAATTCTAATCATTAGGAAGCTGCCTCTCCTGATCCTATTAATAAAAAGCATATCCTAAGTAATCTCTGAAAAGTCAGTACTTTCAGAATATACCAGGAAGGCAGGAGATTATTTTCCTCCTGATTTTCAAAAGAAACCTCCAGAGACAGAAAAAACAGTCTATCAAGAACTGCAGTGTTTCCTGAACTAATGTACAGGGAAAAAATAAATAAGTGAAATGCTTTAAACAACTCAAATGAAGGATTTGCACAGGAAAGGGGGACTTCAGTATGAAAAGTGAATCAAAGGAAAACAGGCTGCTAAGAAGACAAAACAACCTAGGCAGCATGATTGCCCCTGACTTAATTTTTTCTAATGTTTGATAAAATCTGGCAATTGATACTGTGACAATACTCCTAATAATCTCATAATCTACCAACTAATATTGTCACCAATATTTTGGAGAAGGAGCCAGTTCCACGCTCAAGTTAAAATGACATGATTGCAAAATACTGACAAACAAATACAGGTTCAAAAGCAACAACAGAAAATTTGAAAGTCCTTACATTCCCAAGTTGGCTGTGGAGACAGGCTCTCTCCTCATACAGTTTCCTCTGGCAAGCGGGTATCCGATGCTGTAATTCACATTAAACAGCAGTCACCCCACCGGGACTCTAACAGACCATGGCAAACTCCCTTTTTGGTTATGGCTGGTAGGAAGAAAGGCTACATATTCCTCATCGTAAAATGTCTCAGAGTATGGAAAAGGTTCAGAAGTACCAGTAAAGCATTTGGAGACGGATCTTTAAAAATATGCAAGTGTCTTATCCCCAGTGAGCTAATAGGGGTCCACCTTCAAACCCTGACCCTTGGCCTCACTGCACAATGTATCTGGCTGTTGCTCCTGATCTTGTCTGAACATGTGTTTCTCAGAAAGTCCTTTACTTCAGAGATGATTTCCCAGCAATATACTATAAATAAAAATACAGGCTCCCCTTTGTAAAGGGGCTTGGAGTTGAGATTTGGTCTTTTGGTAGAAAAAAGACATTGAACGTGTGCCTGAAGCCACATTCCTCTCTAGAGCTGCCCAGGGACCCAAAGCAAAACTGGAGATGGGGGAGCCATCCTTGCTCCTCGCAATGAGGGGGCTGGAAAGAGCTGGTTGTGGAGGTGGTGGGGCGACCACACTCCCATGGTGGTCTATGTGGGTTGTACTTCAAGGACAACAGGGCGTTTATTGCAGAAGGAGTGACTTAATGGCATCTGTATATCAAAATAAAAATATATATCTTAAGGGAATATATTGAAAGACTTATTTGGCAGTTTGGGCCTTGAAAGTCTTGACAACAGCTCAAAGCTCAGGAGATTTTTATTTTAAAAAACTTCATGGTTCTTTTCCTTGACATACGCTTTATATCCAGGATGATGCCAGAAAGAAGAAAAAGTACTGTAGCTTACAAACATGAAGTAAAACCACTCCACCATCTCCAAAACTTTCTAAATGAGGTTCAGAAAGTTCCTTTGCAAATATTGGGGAAATAACTTTTATATCACCAGTGAAACAGTAGATATCTTGTTCCCATTTTATGGAGGGTGAAAACAAATTAGAAAGATGCTGTCTTTAATTAATGTTATGCTTCTGTCTGTCATTAGAAAAAAGTTACTTTCTTCCCACCTGTCATTTAATGCATGATGATACATCACATTCAGTCCATTACATGCGACAGTCTCCTGCCTTCCCTGCAACCAAAGAAGGGAAAAAATATCACACTCATGATCTGTCCCTTGCACCCTGGCTTGCGACTGCTCTGTCAAGCATAACCTTTCTCCCTGTGCAGTATCTCATTAAAGTCAAAGGGCACAGGCAGAAAAGTTCACACAGGGTAATTTGCAGAAGATGGCATTGGGAATTCCACAGGAATTAGCAGTTAGAATAGTAGCTAAAATTAACTAGAATTAGAAACTCAGTATGTGGTCATTGAATTTTTACCTTATGAAGCACCTTCCCCTTGTGGATCTTCTGCAGGAGGAATGAGCTGCTCTGTTTCCCACATCAGCTGCTGGAAACCCGACAGGGCTCTGCTTGGGTGTTGGGCTGTGCTGTGCCTCTGGCGCTGGGCAAGTGGCAGAGCCCACCCTGATAGTCCCCATGGCTCCCAGGATGGGCAGCACTGGGGTCCCCTCACCACTGCAGGTGGGTCACTGTATCTCCTCCCAAAGTCCAGCTCTGTGAAAAGCGATTCAGTAGATCCGGAGGGAGAAAAGAGTTCAGTTATCCAGCGATGTGCCTCACTGGGTAATAAGACACACTTTGCACAGAGACCCTCATGTTAGTTCAAGTCAGCCCAAACCTGCAGAGCCCCCAAGAGAAGTAGATACCCCCATGCTGACCCAAACTGCCCCTGCCACAGTGCGGCAAGAGCCGTGATTGCAGACCTGCGTGCACTGGGGACTGAGCCAAAAGGACCAATTAATCTGCAGATCTAGGTCTTAGGAGAAAGAAAAAGCAGAAAGAATTACCAGTAATACCATTTCTCACAGCAGTGCTCATTTATGTCTTTGCATCACTTCTGGGGAGCAATGAGCTTGTGTTTGCACAGCCCTTGGGAAGGACTAGGTGTCTGCAATCTTCTTATTACTCTCTGTTTCTCCATTGTCCTTCAGCTGCTCAAACTCAGTTGCAAAATGGTATTTGGAGAGTTTTTGGACATTGCTTTCCAAAACAGGCATTGCGCAGCTGAGTTAGGACTCTTTGCCTGCACAGCAGAAAAATAAACTGGGCTAAGGTTTCTTCAGTTCAGCAGTAATGGAGTGGGATTTCATTTAATTTAGTTAAATACTGTTGCTTGACAGAATGAAATGTGATCTCTAAGGTAGAGATTAAAACTGGTGGACCTAGTGCAAACTATTTTGGGTTTTTAATTAGTCTTCTGGTGAATTATCCTAATTAAATTTGTCAGACAATCATAGGATATACCGCTTGTGTAGAAACAGATAATAGCTGGCTATTCATATCCCATCTACTAGCTATTATATTTTCCAGATAAAAATCATCCGCCACTGGAAAAAAACAGCATTCAAAACATTGAATGTGATGTACAATCACCTAATTCACTTTTTCTTAAGCTTGGAGAAAGATGGAATAAGTGAAGAAATAGCTGTAATTTACAGAACTTTTGCCAAATTATGCTGCTGGTCACACCCAGGGTTGTACGTGAATGCATTTTCCTGGAGGGAGGACCTGGCGGAAAACATTATTTGGGAAGGGGAGGGGAGGGAAGACAAGGCAAGGCAAAGATTTTTCTAATGTTTTTTTCAGTTTGTGCTAGCAGATAATTTGCCATCTACTGGACAAAATACTACTTCACCATCTTAATAACTTGGCTGCACATAAAAAATCTTTTCATGCTGCAGCTTGGCTTCAAACTGTTAACATTTTTCTTAATAACAGCAATAAAATGAAAGTCAACCCACAATAATTCCACTCACCAGACCACAGTGACCTAAAATATGTAGCCTCCTTTGGAATTCTATTAACCTCAGTGGTTTCTGATGGATATTATTTCTGCTTCTATATATGCAAACATCATCCACTCATCTATACGGAAAATTTTTGATAGACAGTATTAATTTTATATTGTACATTTTTAAACTTACATTTCAGACCTCTTTAGTCATATTGAAGAAAAGGATTTTTGACCTTATAAACTGTCATTTGCAATTTCATATGTGGGCTTTAGTTAGCAACTAGCATTCCCAGTTGAATTTCAAATTTTTTTCTACATATTAGCCAAATGTCTGCTACTGATAGAGATAAAGACACTAGCAAGCAAGAAACAAAACCAGATTAAAAAATACTGAGTGGCTTTATTCTATTTTAGGTTCTTTGATGGAATGATTTTGAAAAAAAGACATTAAAAAACTTCTGGTAACTCAAAAAACCCACATAAGTTTGAGAACTGCTTTTTTCCCCATGCAGGATGCTAAAAGCCATGGCCCACTGCTCCACCAAGCTTTCAAGGCAGCATCATGGCTGCTAGGGAGCATGTGCTGTTCTTCTCCACGGCCAGACAGGGCAGCCTGTCTGCAGGAAGATGATGTGACAAGGCATTACGTTGCCACTGCTGGAGAAATCTAGGAAGAGCAATTGCAGTCAGTTGGCTTCTCTGATTTCTTCTAGGAGAGCAAAGCAGTGACTGGAGAGACACAGGGTAAGGTAGGTGTGAAGGTGGTAGTTCTCCATGCATGAGGTGATAGTTCTCCATGCACACTTTCTCTGTGCACCTGCCTCTCACCGGAGTCACTCAATCAGACCAGAGAATACAGCTCCAAATGTTTATCAACAGCTGCAAACTGATGAGTCATTTTGGATGCAGTTGTTCTGAGAGGTACAGGTTTGCATGTTTACTCAAGAATTTAAGCCTTTTTTCCCCCCTTTTATTCATGGAACAATTACTGGGGGAGCATGAAAGGAAGTAGTCTTGAATTTTGTTTTCTGCTCCCCGTGATGATGATGTTTAATCAGATCGTCAATGTGAAATACACTTCAGCCATGGCATGGGGTCTGGGAGCTGGGATGCCTCCCCAGTGCCTGGACTCAGCCTCAGGCCCTCTGCTCACACAGTCCCTCGCTACTCCTGGCTCCTGGTGCCTCTGCGGGGGCAATGTCGGCACAGAAAGGGTGTGCAGGGCAGCCTGATGATCCTGAGCGGTAGGACATCTCATCTCCCTCAGGCTGAGCAGCATATAGCCTACATCCTCCTGGTGACTGCTTGGACCAGGAGGGCATCCTCTGCAAGGAGAGCAGCAGCACCTCCTTCCACTGGACTGTAAACACCACTGAGCTGCAGTTTGCACCTTTGCTTGGTCAAGGCCAGCTTCTGCGGGTCCCTGTCAAGCCTTACCATAGCATGGGGGGCTGCGGGTTCCCAGCCAGTGTGAGTGGTCAGCTGAGGGCACTGAGATCCAAATCTTCTTACTAAGTCTGGGGTAGTGAGATGTCTTTTGGCTCGCATCGAGGTGGTTCTGAGCATGGGGAGAAGGCAAGCTGCACTCACCTCCAACTGGTTCAGATCCAATGCAAGGGCACTTACTCAGTCAGTGCCTGAATCCTTAGCAAAGTGCCGAGGGTGTGTTTTTACTGCATTTTTGCCCGTAGACTGTGTCAGTCCACCCTCTCCTCCTTCCTTAGCTCTCCCCGGTTTTCAATTTCTTCCTAGTGACCAGAGACCCAGCTCCTAGTGTGGTCAGAGCCACATCAGGAAGGAGGACGTCCTTCACGTTCCCAGATATGCCCCTCTGTACAGCACAACTGCACTGGCTGGTCATGCTGTTAGATCGTATTGCAAATTCATGTCTAATTTGACCCTGAGGTCTCCTTCAGCATTGCTGCTTTCTAGGATTCTCCGTCCCTTTGAATGTCTGTGTTTCAAATTACGCTTCCCTGGATGTACTGGGTTACATTTTCCCATGAATGTCACTGTTATTTTCCAGCTCTATATTTTTAATCATTCTACTTCCACATTTATTACCTCTGTTTTCATTGATGCTTCCAGTTCCTTCAGATGTATGGGAATAAGGACACTGAAAATAGGGCTGTACTACTATCTGTGACTTCTTTCTTTCTTATTAAAATTGTCTAGCACCCTTTCTCTCCCTCTGTACTTTATTGAAAACATTCCAGAAAACCCAGGAAATATCCTCTATGTGACACAAACTGTCGGTTTGTCCATTTCCCAGCCTCCATTAGTATGTCTTTAGCATGTCTCACTAGTAGAGTCAGTTTTTAACCAATCAGTCAGGCCTATGTGAAAGTGCTTGAAGAAATAGACCTCAGAAAACAATCTGTCAATACTTCAGTGAATTTTACACACTGAAAAGTGCCTTATTTTCTTAGACTACTGATTTGGGGATATTTTGTAAAGGAAATCTCTTGTATGATGAGTCATCTGATTTCCACACATTCCCAACTCAGAGGTGATGTCCCCTGAGGCCTAGAGCCTGATGCAGCAATCAGTTGCAGAGACAACAACTGGCTGAACCTGACCAGAACTGGACACAGGTTTTAGTGAAGTAAAAGACTAGATTGCGGTTGACATTGATGGCCTTGACTGCAGCTAATTTGCAATTACGCTTTCTCCCACAATTTTTATTACAATTTTGATTTAATTAAATATTTATATTTCAGTAACAGTCCATTGACCAACTCAAGAAAACTATATTTCCTTTACTCCGACAAGACAATCCTGAAATATTTGTACACCTTTAGTTTTTTTCTGACTAATCAGAAGAGGATCTCAGCCTACTTCTCCCTCATCTTTTAAAGGACCAAAATGTTGTGCTACTGAAACTCATGGGCATGGTAGAGTGGTTTCCCAGTTACTCCTAATAAAGAAATTCAAAGCAGATGTAATATGGTAGTCTTAAAACAGAACTGTTAAGGCAGCTTTACAGGACAAAACAATAGAGCAGGGAAACCTAAGGTATATTTAACACACTGTAATAAGTATTAGAAAATTCTACCTGTGTTATATAAGTAGTACTAAAGGGAGGCATAAGACCTCAACTCCATTTTATGCTGTGTATCCTGTGTGCCAGCAGCTCACATCAGCTGTTTCATCATCCCCAGTACTTAGTATGGTTTTGCATTTGCTGTTTGTGAACAGTCCCCAAACCAAACACATGCACCCAGGGAAGCTTCCTCTGAGGCTTCCAGGGCTCTTAAGAGAACTAGAATTACACAGAAGACAGACTCAGATAATGCATTGATTTCACTGCTTCAAGGTGCTTCCAAATTATATCCCAACTGTTCCCTTTCATTTGAACTTGTTCAACTGCTCCTCACTATATTTTTCAGTCAAATGTTTCCACTGAAAATTCAGCGTGACAGAAAGTAAACAAAAAGGGATAATTTTTGAATAAAGCAAACAAAGACATTCATTTCACAACACCATCTTTTGTTAAAGAAACCCCCATCATAAAAATATTTTTAAAAACCCATCCTCTCATTAGGTATAAAAAGCTCCTGGTGACTCCTTACCCATGGCACTGCTCAGCCCAGCACCATTTTAAGGACTCCCTTCTAAACATCATGGCTGGTGGTGGGATGCTGCTGTGCTTTTGCTGCCCTACTCAAGTTTTGCTAACACCCAGCAGAGAGAAACCATTTCAGTGCTCAGGCTTTCCTCTGTGTTGAACTGCAGGAAGACCAGCAGTATAATGGGAGCATTGGTGGCATTATTGATCAATGTAGTCAGTTCCAAATCTTGCCACGCCAAAACATAAGGACATCAGAAGCCACTGGTTTTGATTTTCTGAGTTTCCCAAGAATCAAATGTTTTGTTCCTAAAGCAAACATTTAAAAAAAAATAAAGGAGAACATGTCCCATGATCCCATTCTCAGAGGCCAGATTTTATTCTCATTTGCTTTAAAACCAGGAACATCAATAAAGTGGCACCAGTCTGACTGCACTTAGAATCAAATATTTAACCTTGTACTTTTAAGATGGCTCCCAACATTGAAATAATGCAGTAGTAACATCAAGTTAAATCCCGTCTCTCTCGGTTGAGCCAGTGTATTTTCCATCACCTTCAGTGGGACCAGGGTTTCACCCCAAATACTTTGCTTTCTTTGAGGGAAGAATTTGTATTCACCCTTCTGAAGGAAAGTACACTGACCTGCTGGAAGTACTGCCTGTGCCGAACGTGGAAACACCGACAAGAAACATTTGGCTGCATTAATTCATGCTGTTGGTTTTTGAAGTAAAATTCAAGATAGTTTTTTCCTCTGACTTTATTTTTCATCTTTGTAACAACCTAAATATGCTTTAAACATAATCCATGTGCACAACAGGGTTAAAATATAAAATATCACAAACTCAAATCCTTACACTGAGGGACCAGGTACTCAGGGAGAGAAACTGCTAAACGCTTGTCAGTCTAGAAACTATGCCACTGCTAAATCTGCTCATTTCAGAGATTTATTTTGCTAGAAAGGATTTTAATCTTCACATTTCAGTTCCTCAGAGGAGGCAAAATCTTCCAAGTGCGGAGCCTGCAGCAGCGGTGAATCAACTATTGTAATATGCTGCCTCTTAAAATATTTCAGGGTAGTCAGGCATTAGGAAGGCTCCTATTTTGTGTGAACTGATCAAATACAGATGTTGCCAAAGAGTTGACCTTATTGACCGTGACTTAACTAGAGATTGAATGGCAGACAGACGGTCAGTAGTAGGGTGAAACCATGTTTTGGCGGTAGGGTGTAAATGTATATACAGTTTACAGGATGTGAATGACACCAAGCAAACATCTGTTCTATTGATAAATTCTTGTTTTACTTCCAAAAATTTTTATCCCAGAGAAACATGGTTAAAAATACACACTGCCCAATATTGTTAGGTGTTTTGTGTGCGTGTCGTGGTCCTGGAAAACGAAAGAGAAAAATATTAAAAATGGTACTAACTTTTCTCTCTTCCTGCAGTATCAGATTTCATATAAAACTCATCAGCTGAGCTGAGTATTAGTCTTGATCAATGGCAGGAAACCAGGGGATCAAATGTTAATAAATCAGAAACAGATACCTCCACTTGAGCAGAGATATATCACCAACATGAAAAATAGGGCAAATTATTTGACAACTTTTATATGCATATTCCTGGAGAAAATAAAAGCTTTTCATAAGATTTCTTGAAAGCTGAAACAAAGGATAAGCATGGAGAAAAAGTAACTTAATGAAGTAATGAACATAGAACATGAAATCAAAGGGTCCTAGAAACACCTTCATTTTCTTTGGGATTGACATAGTAAAAGAAGATTAAATGAAAAGGCTTTAGTTAATACAACACCAATATATTTCTATGGCAAATTAGCTCTGTCCTACTGCTATTTGGTCCTCGGGTGAAGGTAATAACAGACTAGGCCTGTTTTAATGTGTCATTACCTTTTCTCAAGAGCTAAATAGCAACATCACAATTCCAACAAAACATTTACATTGTCTGAAGTGCTTAGAGAGACAGTGCTCCTGATAGCGTGAAATCTCTTAAAGGCACAATGACCAGCTTTAACTTTACTATTTTTAAGGCATGATACCTAACTTTATTAGCTCAAAGTTCCTTACATTTATTTCAGACAAGCACCCTTGGAGTGTGGTCTTTAAATTGAAACTATTTGCTCCTGTGCATAGCCTACTAAATTTAATTAGAAAATCCTGGTAGACCAGCAGGACAAAATTTCCCTTCCTTCCTATTTTCTCATTCCACAATCTATCACCTAGAGTAATTAGGACCAGCGAGGGATCATCTTCACTGGATTAACCTTAACTAAATTGTATGCATTCAACATGTGCTCTTTTGATTAACTTGAGCCTGGACTGCTGCCTGTGGTACACCCACCTTGTAATTCTACACACTTAATTAATTTCAGATGAACAGCAAAAAGGATAAGTTGAATTCTCCAATTAATAAACTGATATTAGTTAATGTATTTTAGCTTAACTTTTCATTTTCTTCCTGTGCAGGGATAGGAAAAACAGAAAATAAGAGAGAGGTGGAAGTGAACAATCTTTGCCAATAAGCTTGTAATGACTTTTCAGGGCCTGATCCTGCAGCAGTCTAAGCAGATAATTTTTCCCCTGACAAGGAGAGGAATTTTGGCCAAAGAATCAGTCCCTACATTTAAAGTATAAAATGCAATAGGCAGGAACAGGATTTTTTTCTTTCAAAATGATAAATAAGCATTATTTAAAACCTCCTCACCTTAACTCAGTTTTCCATATGGTTTCACTCATGCGTGGGTTTTCCTCGTTATTAAAAAAAAATATTATAATGTCACTGGCTATGGGCCCAATCCTCCAGGCTTTATTCCCACAGGCATATTTTTCTCTTCCCTACTGTCATGGGGATCTGCCTAACAGCCCTGTCTTGCATGTGTTTGCCCAGATAAGTAACTTTGCTTTTGAATCTAGCCCTAGTGAATTCAATAGTATTTATCAGAGGAGTTGAATTACTCATGTAGAAAAATATTTGCAGGAATAGGTCCTAAAAATGTTACTGGAAACAAAAAGAAACATCCAAAGAAAGACAGGAGGAAAATACTGCTCCCTAGTTCTTTTTGACCAGAATTAACTAAGTTGATAATTACAAAGCAGGGCTCTTACTCTCCTCTGAGCAAATTGCAGTGAATACTGAGTTTCTTACTTTTAATGTGTAGCTCTGGTGAAGTTTCTCTCCAACATTGGTCAATGTGTGGTTTCAGTAAAATTGATAGGATTAAAGTGAAATCTGCATTTAAGTGTTTTGTTGAAATGGAGATTGGCTGTTTGTCATCTTTCAGGATTGAGTATTAAGTGAGAGCAAAATCAGGTTCTCTGGAAGCAAGATATTTTCAGTCAGATGTGTTTTTTAAATTAATTCTGTCCCTGTAAAATCATTCACTGT
This sequence comes from Strix uralensis, assembly GCF_047716275.1. Lineage (NCBI taxonomy): Eukaryota > Metazoa > Chordata > Aves > Strigiformes > Strigidae > Strix > Strix uralensis. The sequence continues at coordinate 99,095,571 of NC_133974.1, read as the reverse complement.
TTTTCCTCTACAGAAATCAATATTCTAGCAAATGCTGCCAGAAACAAATATTAGATACATAATTCTGTTGATGGTATCTCTAAGGTAGCTATCAACACTTCTGTCTGCGCACGGTATATATTAACAGCCAGTGCTTGATTTTTCTACTATTAAGAAATAGCTGTAGGCAATAAGATGGCCTAGTAAGATTTTTTTTTCCTAATTACTATTCAATTACTTCATCAAATCATCAAGTAGTATTTTGTTATACACATGTGTTTATTATAAATTAACATTTGTCTACTATTAAGAGATGGTGAATTATTTGCTGCTGGTTTGATTGATAGTCTTTCAAAAATCATACAGAAATTTATTGGGTAAGAGCATTAGATAAAATTTTCAAAACATCTAAATAGTTAATGAGGCTTTGCCTCTTTTCAAAAGGTGCTTTGACACCTTAATCAGATTGGTAATCTCACAAGTCATCTGGATACCTTTGATGATTTTACCTCTCACTTGTAATTCTTTAAAAAAATCAGACAAAATAGTTTATGTAGTAAAATCCCTTATGAGAAGGGAGGATGTAATGATAGAGAGTCTTTAAGTAAAATCAGCAGCATTTTGGATAATTTTAAAACCACAGAACATGAATGCATGCAATTCCTGCTAAATTTTCACTGTATTTCCTCTGATTATATTCATTTCAAGTAAACAAAATAATAAGCTTATATTTTTAAAGGTCTGTTTACAAACATCTGGAAAGATGCAAAGAATACTTGTGATATAGAAAAAAACAACAGAAAGTGCAGAAAATAAAGGCTTGCTTAATACTGACTTACATACTGACTGGCTAGGAGTTTGAGATCTTATGGCCAAATACGTTGTTTTTATTAGTGTCAAGTACTTCATTTAAAGTAAGACCTCATCACCTTACAGAGACATATTTTTCCGGGGGTATATGCACGTATCTATTTATCTATTGAGTGTGAGTATATATATACACACACCTAGCAGCAGGCCTGGTTAGTGTCGGCTTGACTGAGAGAGGATGTTAGTAATTACTATTTCTCTAAACACTACTTTAGCATAGGTATCAGCTGGCTTCTGCTGCCAGAGGACCTGTGCTGCCTACTGGAAGTGGCTGAAAAGCCAAAAGCCATAATAAGGATGGTTTTCATCCCTGTGGAGCTCGGTGACTCTTTGCTGTTGATTCAAGAGAAAGGGATTTTTCTTGGTTATTTGGGGTGCCTGCAGGCAGCAGGAAGCATCTTTGGGCAGTGCTGGGTGAGGAAACCCAGGACTGGGCAGCAGCTGCTGGGCTGGTGTGTCCCAGCTGGGAGAGACTGGGGAAGCAGAGTTGTACCCACATCACTGTTGCCCACTGAGCCGGACCTGTTGGCCATAGAGGAGAAATTAAGCTTTGGCTGATGCTGAAAATAGAAGCAATGGCACTTCTGCAGGAGCTGGAACTGTCCCCCCACCTGCACAGGGACTCGTTTGAAACGAATGTTCTCTGGTTCCTCATTCCTTCCTTGTGAATGTGTTTTCAAGGGGTCACGCTGAAACAACAAACGCAAGCTGAGATCTGTTAATCTAGCAACCGATGCTGCAAACTCTTACACAATTATTTTTCCCTTTCGCAGGCAACATTCTACTGTTTTACAAATAGACTGAGTGAGGTTTTCTTGCATTAACACTAAGACAAAAAGTAGCCCTCATGCATTAGTGGTAGAATGAGTCCATATTAAGAATAGCTTCTGGTCTTACATTTTATGACCCAGTAAAGCAAGAACATTAAGGAAAAATATGACATTGCTCTTTCATGCAGTGTCTGCAACACAGAAATTTTCACATGCAAGAATAACTGAGAAAAAAAAAAAGTAAAACGTATCTTCCCCTTATCCCATTTATTATTTTATGGTTAGGCCACTTCTTAAGCTCTCCTTTAGCTCTGAGGAGTTCCTTGAAATAACATGTTTAGTGCATTTTTTTGGGGTTTTGTGTTTTGTTTTGTTTTGTTTTGTGTGTGGTCTCTATAGTACCTTTCTCATGAAAAGAAAAAGCTTGCCTGGTGATATATTCACAACACACACCCTTCACATGTTCTCTATATGTGCTGATTTTCTAAAACAGTTCTTCAACTCTTCTTTATATGCTTGAGAGCTTTCCATAGTATATCACCAGCTGAATGTTATACACATTTAATTTTTACCTTGAAGTATTCTTACATCAAATCATTAATCTCTATTGTTCAGTTTTGACTACAGTATTATTAAACAGTCTATTAAGTAAAAAGAAATGTAGAGAATGTATAAAAAGACACAGTATTATTCTGATGACAGCTTCCTGGTGGTCCATCATATATAAAACTAGCTATTAGGAATATGTTTCAAACTGGCACCATAACACATATTTCATAGTTGTTAAATTTAATTGTATAAATAGTTACTGACTGTATTTGGGCTGTTTTAAAAAAGTGAATGTGTAATATATCACCTCATGAAAAAATCTCATGGAACATCCTCAGCTACCACAACTAGGAGACAACCTCCAGGTTTTGTCAATATATCTACAGCAATTAGCTCTGATATTGAGCAAAATTGGAACTTGATCCTTCAAGCATTTATACACATGAGTAGTCCCATAGGGACCAATCAATATCCTCTGTAGTCATGGAAATATTTGCATGCATATGGTCAATCATAAGTATATGTTTTTCAGGAAGGGGGTGTATTTTTCTAACAGTGAGTCATTTTTAGGGTTCAGTCCTGCTTTCCCTAAATTTTGGCAAAACAACCTATGCTAGTAGGAGTAGGCTTTTGGGCAAATGCAAAATAAATTCTGAAAGCAGTAAACATATTTTTCCTTTTAGTGCAGTGACTGCTCTTAATATTAAACCCTATACTTGACATAAATAACCACCCAGCAGGGTGAATAGAATACAGGATAACTCAGGCATTTAGTGATTTTTCTGCAGCCTACACGGTGCTTTCAATATTGACATGGTCTCTGCATACTTCCAGTTGTTTTCTTAAAAGTAAATGTAATGCCTTGGCTCAGTACAGAATATTCTTGCATTGGCAAGAGCTAGTGAAATGCAGTGCCTTTTACATCAGACTATTTCTAAGCTGTAATGTAACTGGTAATATTTATTGAATGACTTCCACCAAAGGTAGAGGAAAGATAAAGCTGCTGCTTTCAATTATGCAATCAAGAATGTTAAAAAAGCAAAGTTGCAGATCTGGGATGGAAATCATTATATATGATACACCATGTCAAAAAACAATAGTGTTTGTGCTAATCACATTTTAGAAAACTGCTATTGTGGTTGATTTTACTACAAAATGGAAAACAATGAACAATAAAGTCTGCTGACCTATCCTAAATGTACTGTTTAATCAACTCAGTTCTAAGTCATTGTTGGCTTATACAGTAATCCAATATGCTAGTTCCAACAGATTCTCTGCCATCGCTATTTGAGAAATCAATATTGAAGCTAAATCAGACTCCTACCAAGAACTCTGCAGTAATGACAACCTGATATCCACCCAGCTATCAAACATTGTGGCTTGCTTTAACTTCATTTGTTGTATTCACAGTTATATAGATCAAAGTTACAGCTTTTTGGGCCAAGGACATTGAACTTCTTGAGCGTGTCCAAAGAAGGGCAACGAAGCTGGTGAAGGGTCTGGATCACATGTTGTACGAGGAGCGGCTGAGGGAACTGGGGTTGTTTAGTCTGGAGAAGAGGAGGCTGAGGGGAGACCTCATCGCCCTCTACAACTACTTGGAAGGAGGTTGCAGAGAGCTGGGGATGAGTCTCTTTAATGAAGTAACAAGGATAGGACAAGAGGGAATGGCCTCAAGTTGCACCAGGGAAGGTTTAGACTTGATATTAGGAAGCATTTCTTTACAGAACGGGTTTTAGGTGTTGGAATGGGCTGCCCAGGGCAGTGGTGGAGTCCCCATCCCTGGAGGTGTTTAAGAGTCGGGTTGACATAGTGCTTAGGGATATGGTGTAGTTTATGAACGGTCAGTGTTAGGTTAATGGTTGGACTAGGTGATCTTCAAGGTCTTTTCCAACTTAGATGATTCTGTGAAGGACTTTTAATAGACTCCCACCTAGTAGATGTTTCAGCTCTCAATTAGTTAAGGGCTGAAACCTTCCAGCTCTGGGTGTTGTTGCGGACTGAGCACTCTGAAAATACGTCTCGGTCATACCAGAACCTCTGAGATCCTGCTTTCCACAGCAAATGGAGAGGGCTGCATCCTCCCTGGCATCTCTAAGAAATAATGGCAGTCCGATTTCCAAATGACCCCATCAGTCACATGGCTCCCCTCCCTACTTCCCCTGGGGCACTTCCCTCCCTGGTCCTGCCCTCCTCCAGGGGGGATCCCCAACCCTGCCTACCTTCTCCAGAGGGATCCCCAATCCTGACTACCTATCCCAGAAGGGATCCCCATCCTGCCTACCTATCCCAGAGGGTTATCCTGCCCCTGCTTGCCCCATGCAGGTCAGCCTGTGCAATTGCCAGCTCCAGAGCAGCAGGTACCACTTCTTCCCCTGCCCTTGCAGGGACAGACAGTATGTGAACAAGTACTATGAATAGTCAGTGTGATGGGGTTCCAAATCCCTTGCAAATGTCACCAATAATCTCCAAATCAGGGCAACGTAGAGAGCAACCTGACTACAAAGCCAGCAAGGAACAAACTGGTGTTTAAATATCAGTAGGAAACATGCTGTATGATTGCTCATGGAAATTGGTAGCTAGTGAATTAATCAATGTGAATCCACTAAGAAAGATGTAGGAATCAGATGGTCTTTATATATTTTTAGAACTAGAAGAGGTTTATCTCTCTCATTGCTTCTCCTTGAATGACTTGTGAAACAGTATAAGTCTATTCGTCTGTTATCCTAATTAGATCCTCCAATCTTGTAAAAGACACTACCTCTGAGAGAAAATCATGTGAATAAAATAAAAACATGCATTTTGCTTCTGTACAGATAACCACCAAAGTAATTAAGCCTTTGTAAAGTCATTAACAACATTCGTACAAGATTAAGTTTATAAGATCTTAATTATTCAAGATAACAGAATATCATGCACTTTCGGTTGGCTATTTTAGCAAACGTACAACAACTGCAGTATCTCAACCTAATGACTTTATTTGTCACTCTTATTTTCCAGGAGTTTTTGGTTTTTGTTTTCTTTTTTTTTTTTTTTTCCCCCTTTTCATGACCATTTCCTATAAACAGATATATTATAAATAACATACTTACACTTCAGGAATGTCTTCATTTTTACCCTGGCATTCACATCTGTCCTTGTTTAATGCTCTGCTGGTGGTCTGGCTCCATGGTATGCCCACTGCAATGTTCATCTTAAACAATATTTACATTGATTAGGGACCCCAGTGCACTAGAGGCACTTATTAGAAAATGAACACAATATCCTGGGATAACAGCAAACATCTAACTGTTTTCTTTCTGAACCTCTATTAACGTATTTTTTAAGTGTATAAACAATTGAGTGTCAAAATGGGAAGGTGACAGAGAAGAACACTGTGTGAATGTATAATGTAAAACTGTGTGCAAAACATGCAGATGATAAACATGCAAGGAATATGTGCAATGGTGAATTTTTATTCAGATTATAGTAGTATCTGTTGCAATTCTGAACACTTTCTTCTATGCATACGCACAGTAAAACCCTGTCCTGTCACTGAAATCTTACAAGGTCAATAAATAAAACATAAAATTGGAGTAGGAAAGCATATTTGTACAAACAAAACTATGGCAGGATTAAATATTTTGCCTACATCACATATTACGCTTGTGGCAAAACCAAAATTGAACCCTTGCTCTGTGATGGTGAGGAGTATCCATTAACATTACTCATTAAAAAAAAAAAAGCACCAATTACAAATTCAGATTAGTCATATGAACAGAATCATATCTATACTATTGCTTTCTTTGACATGAACAATGTACGTTAGTACTGTGTAGTTTATATCTGACATAAATAGCCATAGAGTAGAGCATAGAGTGTGACAGCCATCTTCCCCATGTATCTGGCCAATAAAACAGTCAATGATTAATAATTTCTTAAGCTACTACACCCTGTCTGCCTGCAATCCCATTGTCTTCTGTGACGTAGCAACATGTGTTTTTCAATATGGTCACTTACCTTAAGTCAATTAACATGAGGCCAAGTCCCAGTTATGGAAGGTGGTTTGAAATGTTTGTTCAAATTATAGATCAAACCCCATGCTTGATTACTCCATCATTTTTAACTTGTCCTGAAAAAACATGAGGGCTATAGATTATCCTGACTGCAGTAGTTTGTTAATATGAGAGCAGAAAATATCCTTCCCTAGTGAAGACACACCAGTGATGGTCTGCTGCTTTGGATGGGGAATGTAGAAACACACTACAAAGAACATCTCTGAAGATATATGTCCCCCTCTTTGCCCTGACAGCTCCTTAATATTCAAGATGTATTACACTTAGCTTTTTTCTACAGCGGTTAGGGACTGGACTTATTTCTATAAAACAATTCTGAGGATTAGAAATGTCTGAAGCATGTTGTCTCTGTGGGATGGCTAAGTCTGGATTCAGTGCTCCATTTTGTTCCGGATGTGAAGAGGTCCATAGAAGTCTAAAGGTCTTTTCTGATTGTGAGGGCCCGAGCTAGTAAATTTAGAAATATTCCAGCTGAGTGGTGTTATGGAAAGTCATGACAAAGCCTTGATGAAAGTGGGCTAAGAAAAGCCAGAGGGTAGCCTGGGCAAATTGATTGAAACAGTTTCGGTATGGGACCCCAGGCCTTCAACTGGGATGGTATTCATCAGGGCTCACTAGAGAACAGGGAGCACAGTCGAAATAAGCGGCAATTGCACAGATAAAGAAGATGCTTGAGGAACTGCTTCTTTTTGTCTCCCAAAATCTAGCATTTTCATATCTACCAAGATAAAAGTTTAAAAAAATCTGAAGTTTTAGTTCTTGTTAGTAAGTCCATATCTGCCAGGAAGGAAGGGTGCTCACTGTAAATGTATAAGCCCCGTTTGGATGATCAAGAACACTTGGAGCACAAGCAGAGGAACAAGCTGTGAGGAGTCAGAGAGAAGGGATGGCAAATAAGAGGGTGTTGTGAAGCTCGGCATTCATCAATGGCTTTTCTCTCCTCTAATATCAGCTTATTCTGTCTCCAGTTGCATCATCCAAGCAGAGAGAGAGTTGGAGATCATGACAAGGATCATATGTGTCTTGCTGATGTTCCACATCACTGAGGGGCTCTGTGCCCATCTTGAACAGGGCAGCCCTGAGGGCAGCCACCTCTCTGGGTCTTTACAGGTACAAATTGTGTGTGATCTGAGAGGAATGGCTGAAGCCAAGAAATCTGGGCCCTTCACTCCAACCCTAGCTCAAGGACAGCATGTGTCCTCGGTGTGCCATGCCACAGATGTCAGAGAGCTCCAATAATGTTAAAATGGACATAGAGTAAGGAGGACCTCATCCATCAGTGAAACTTGGGAATCATTTGAGAGAGATGGTGGTGATATCTAAAAGCATTAGCAAAGGCAGTCTTCCATGACCTTCTCCTGGCTTGGAATAGCAGTTTGTGTGTATGAGAAGTTGCTGGTGGAGATATTGTTCCACAGGATTTTACTACCTTTAAGAGAGAGGTTCTCTTTACAGCTTTCTTCTTGGTTCAGAAGGGGTTTGAGGTGTCCAGAAAAGGTGTTGTGGCTACTTGTAGCTGAGAATCATGACAGTAGGAAACACAAAGTCCTTTCTTATAACAGCTTACAAATTTGGGGCTTTTATACATAGAATCTATGTGCATATGTGCATATACTTGTTCAAGTCTGCACAAAAGCTTATCAACATATAACTATCTTAGCAAAACGCTTGTGCTGATTTATTAGCTGAGGAGTAACATGAATTCCTTTGCTCTTTATTAAAATATTATTGATGATGATGGAAAGGAAGATGTTTCATTTTCAGAAAAGGAAGATAAAAAACCCTGAAAAAATATCGTAAGTATAAAGGTCCCCTTTTGATTTAAATCGTGTTCTAGTATTTTTTAAGACAGCTCCCTCTAAATCTCTGAATCCTGTACTTCGCACCTGAATGTTCCCAAGAACTTGGGAATGGGAAAGAGCAGTCATTAAATGCTGTGAACCAAAAGAAAGTTTACATGTACAAAATGTCACTTTACTGAGACATATGAGTAAGAAAACATGTGTCTGAAAAAGTGATTGATTCTGACATATATGAACTAGGTATAAGCAAATAAAAAGTGATCCCTCTAAGTCTTGTTTTGTAGCATGTGTAAAATAATGCAAGCTATATATTTAAGATGCAACCCAAATTAAATATGGTTGTGTTCAATCCGTCTGTGAAATATGAGATCTACTGCCACTTTTTTGTTTCTCAGAAGTTCCCCAGGACTGTTTTATGAACTCTTACTAACTTATTTTTTAATATTAAAAGATGGAAAAAGGCCTCTTTCTGTTTTGCTGTTCTATACCAGTGAATCATGGGTCCCTTGCTACTCTAAGAGGAAAGTTTTTTTAGTAATTCTGGAAATAAACCTACTGCTGAGTCAGCATCACAGCTGAAAATGACAAGTTTCATACTAAGAAACACATTAGAAATAATAAGTAATGGTGTATCTCTTAGCCTTCCCTGTTAAAATTAGATGGTGTGTCCGGAGCTGATTTAAAAAGTGCCATACATACTGGACATGAAAAATATGTCTTGTATATTGTCAGTGAATAATCAGATTTATTTAATAGGAAAGAGAATAAAAGAAAATGAGCTAAAATGCAGAGTTGTGATGGAAGCAGCACTAAATATTTTACTCACAATGACAGTCCACCCCAAAATGCTTAAATGTAACCCTAAAGCAGATCAATATGAAAAAATTTTTGTTTTCAGTTTTCTCTGCTAGATGAATTTCAAGTAAGCAATTTTAATAGCATTTCTAAATCAGTGTATACTTACAGATAAACCAGTTGGATTCATAACTTTGTTTATCTGGAATTTTAGCTTTTATGCAGAAAATAATTGGAAACAAAACATTTCCAAGCAATCAATCTTTTCTTTCTGATTTGCTAAACATGTCCATATGTAGTTATTGCTTGTATTTGGAAGATTGGTAGCAGTTTCAGAGGAGAAATATGCTACAATTGCAAATTCAGGTAGTCATCTGGCAGTCATAGGGAGAAGCCTTTGTATTTTTTTTTTTTTGTAAAGGGAGCTCAGTAATTTACTGCTACTTATACCTTAATATCGAACAACATTTTTATGGCATATTTTTTAGTCTGTTAGAAAAATAGAGTCAATTTTTCAAACAGTATCCAATACTTTGCTGCGGAGGAGAAAGCTGTTGAATCCTTCCCCTCTCCACCTCTGGGCCTGATTCTGCCCCACCGATTGTTCACAGCTCACCTCCGCAGCTGCTGTCATTGCGGCATCACCCCTTTATGTACTCTGAAACCCAAAAGAATTTTTGCCAGTGGCTTGTCTTCAGAAGATCCAAAGTCCAATGAAATAAATGAGTCTTAAGACTGATTTCAATTTAATTTGAACCTGAGTCAGCTCAGAAAGAAAAAAGCAGTCTCCAATAGGCAGAATTTCTTAAAATCCTGCAGTTCTCTGATTATGATTTGGGTTTCTAGCCCAGGGAAATGCTCCATACCTACACAAAGTCCCTCCTGACTGTATGGAAGTTATTCACTGAAGTCTCACTGTCTTTATTTGTCTTTTTCTGCCTTTAAATACCTTGCTGAAAACTCAACCTGAGGTTTACTGAAGCCTTCAACAAATATATAAATATTTCCCACTAGTAATAACACACTACTAAATATTGTAAATTTGTAATATGTATACATTAAAAGTGTCACTGTGACACCGCATGTTTTAAGCTACAAAATTTTTGCAGAAGAGGAGAAACCATTAGTACTGGAATAATATGCTTGTTAAATAATTTTACACAGGAATATCAAGAATCATAGCTTTAAAAAACTTAACATTAATATTTTCTGGGACTTGTTACTAGCAAGTGTCACTACAAAAGATAATGAAAAAACTTACTGTAAAACCTCAGAGTCCTTTTTCTTTTCTTCCTCTCTTCCACTGTAGCATCAATATGTGGTGAAAAGTCAGAATTGTGCAGAAGAAAAATATTCCAAGACACTGTAAAAGCGCCTTTCCCTTCCCCACAGCCCAAGGGAACTCTGACTACTTCAATAATCAGTGTGAACTTTTTGGTTATGATTTCTGTTTCCTTTCTCTGTCTCTCCCTCCCTCTCAATTTTTTTCCACCATCATATGAGTATTACTGTTTTCTCAATAAAGGAAGTTGAAGAGCTGTGTGACAGCATTTATTTTAAGAAAACACAAAATGTATTAAAATGAGAGGTAATTTAAAAAGAAAATATCGGGCAGGAATGATAGTCTTAAGAGAAGGGTGGAAAGATGACGAATCCTACAGGAGAGCAAAATATAAATACTGAGCTTTTGCTCAACATGAAAAGCAGCACCTATAGAGAGTAAATTCTATGCATTTTACCTTCATCCCAGCTTCACTGGGGATCAGTGCTCAGATGTGAATAACCATGGATTATCGTCAGTATAATGGAATCCTGCAATTTACCAAAAGGAGCAGGAAAAAATGGACTTTCGCTAGAACTTTCATATTTTTCAGTCAACCTTTACTAGTCAGACATATGGACTATGTTAGCACTTCAGGTTACTGGCCCGAAGTCAACCTTGAAATTAATTTCCCAGAAATATAGAAATTGCCATTTTTCACACCTTGGGTAGGGAAGGCCAAAACAAGTAAAGTTATAAGTATTCAAATGGTAGTTTTGAATTAGTTTATCTCCTCTGAAATAGTGACTCTAGAAGAATGGCTGAAATTTTTGTATACAGAGGCATGTGACCCATCACAAACCTGGTTATAATTATGGAATTCAAAACAGTACCTAATAAGCCAAGGCCCAGACAGCAGCGCACAGTAGTGGAACACGTCCAGTATTCATTAAAGATGTACAATCTAGAAGTCCAGAGTTTAAAGACAGTTTTCAGACACAATTTTCCCACTTGTCTCAGGAATAAGGTAGAATAGCAAAAACAGAGGTAATAAAACGTGGTCAACCTCAATGACTTGGCATGCATTCTTGGCAATAGTAAAATAGAGAGACCACAGCTTAGCTCTGAGAGTGAACTTGCAACACCCTGAATTTTGCATCCTTTTCTTTCTGTGGCTGTTTTTGTTGGATCAAAGAAATAATCCATTTGCCCATATTTTCAAAGATGACACACCAAAACCTCATCTACCATAAAAATATACTTAAATACACCACTGTCTCTGGGAAATAACACATTTTTCTTTATGAATTATTTTGATTCACCAATTATCACAAAAACTGGAAAGAGATACTGATATCCAGTAATGATGGAAGAAGAATTACAGCATGGAAGGATAAACTAATGATTCTTTACTTGGCTTTTCTGTTACTGGTTTTGGGCCGTTATGAGAAGACCTCTGGCTAGGTTGCCTGCAAGGTCTGAACCTGTAAACCCTGGATTTAAAATCAAGATCCTCAGCTCTTGGAGGTAAAAGGTGAAGCCCATTATTGAAGAGACAGAGCAGACTTGTAAAATTCCATGTGTGCTATTGCCACAAGGGGGGAACACGTCCCAGTGCCAGGGTGGGAAATATCCAGATTAACCGTCCAGCCTACAGTTGCCAAAACGAGAATCGAAAGTGCAGTGTGTAAATACATACATACATAATCATCCAGACGAGCTTTTACCTTTGGATTGTACATTTGCAATAACTCACACAAATGGCAGTTTAATTTACAGTAATAAAGCCATATGCATTTGCTATTATATAGTCTTTCCCCCAAAAAATGCGTCTTGGACTTGGTAAACATTGCCTCCAAATGCTGCTTATTCATAGGGAAAAAAACCCCTGTTTTAACAGACATGCATTTTCTGGCAAAAGGGTCTTTTGCAAATGTAACTTTCATTGAAAAACATCTCATTCTGTGCCTGTGAAAAAAAAGGGTGACTGTTTAGGGAACTCATGTCCCTCTATTACAAATCTATGCTGCAAATAAGACTAAGGAGATTGTGACTTTAAAAGAACGAGTTTCATTGTTTGCCTTCAGCACAGTGTGAGAGGGATGCAGAGGGCGAAATCTCTGGATCATATACCAAAATAAACATTTCAAATCTAATATACACACACACAGAGAACTGTTAAAGTGTAACATTCCCTAACCTAATATAAAATTTGGTACAACTGAATCTGTTAGAAAGAAAAAAATAATCACCATATTTATAATAGGTATTCTATTAAATTCATTAGAAATATTTCTCTGCACTGAGCTATTTCTGGCTTCTAAAGGTGCACAGGTACTCTGCTTCATTCTGAAACATGCTCTGAACCAGGACTGTATGTCAACATGCAAACGGTCCTGTGACGTGATGGTGTTACTCTTGTACTTAAACACCAGAGGCCTTATCCAGTCAAGTATGGCTCAGGATTGAGCGCAGAGGCCATGCCGATGTGTAGGTGCTGAGAGAACAACTCAGCACCTTGGGGGATCGGATTGCAACGTGGTGCAACCAGCACAGCAGGACACAAGGCAGTAAAAATCAGATTTGCCACCAAAAAGAAAAAGCTAGATGTGACTCACTTTCACTGAAGTCTAGACATATGTCAAGGAAATAAAGCCAGTTAGGTCCCCAGTAAGCTATTTTAAGCAACCAAAAATATTGCTACCATGGCAATATCTTGAGATTTTCTCTCAAAAGCAGATCAGAATTTTAGCCGGTTTTCTGGAGCAAAGCGTGAAATCCTTAAAAATAAATAGTTTCCCATTTCCCCTCTGTTGCACAACAGTTTCCTTCTTCTTGTGCCTGGGAACGATGGAGGCCCAGGGACCTGGGGACAACTGGGGCTGCCTGCCTTCTGCTGCGTGCCCGGCTGGCGCTGCCCTCGCACCACAAAGATGCGGGGAGATTTGCCAGTTTGGTCACTCTGACCAGTTGAATATCGCAATTACTAGTTCTCACTGAGCAACTAGAGACACATGTATCCCCAGCTGAAAATAGACTTTTTTTTTTTCTTGGGGTGGAAGGAGGCGTAAAGAAAGAAGAGAGACAGAGAGAGGACAGGCAGCTCAGTGTTTGCACTTATCATCAGACAGGGATTCATTGCTGAAATAACTCCCAATTTTAAAGTGCATAGCCTGGCTTTTAACAGCTAGTGAGGTTTTCCTCAAACTGAAAGAAAAACTCATGGCTGTCTTTCAGCAAAAGTGGTTTTTCTGTCCCTTACCCATGATCTCCTGAGGTGATTCTTGTCAGAATTAGCAGCAGCCTGTCCTTTCTATTCCTCCAGCGCCTCTGGCATCTGTTCCTCTCCCCCACCACTGATACACAAGACTGAACTACTGCATAAGAAGTCAGGGTGTTTGCTTTCAAACAGGAAGAAAAAGGACAGCATCCATCTGGGGTACAAATTTAACCACAGGTTCCTTGTATGACTAAGTGTGACTATGTACCAGCCGAATTTTCTCTTCAAAATACGACATGGACAGAGGCTGGTGAATTCATTCATGCTTGAAATGAATTTAAGCAACGCTGTGCTAAAGGGCAAAGAGTGCTTCATTTTGGAGGGAGGTCAGACTCTACTGCTATCCCGAGATGTCACAAGGAACGACCAAAAATAACTGCCAGAAGTGGATTCCTCATTTGCTGTGTACCAATTAAGTGGGACCCTGCATGGCCTAGGTCATGTATAGATGGCAGTGAATGTAAATGCAGCCTGGCTCCTGCATTCCCCTCTTCTGAGCTAGCTGAGGAGATAGGCAGACCCCTCCAGCTGTTCCTGTGCATATGCCTCGATTCACTCTTCCTGCTACAGATTGATGCTTCCAGCAAGCGTTGGTACGGGGATGGATGGCATCCAGAATGACTCATAACAAAGAGCATATGGCAGGACTAGATGTAGCGATCTAACATCTGTTGCACTGCTTATTATTAAAATTTCTCACTTCTATTGGAGCTAGTAACCAAAACCAATAAATATTGTCTTCACAGATCCTACCTGAGGAAATCCCATATTCTCTTGGTTTTGTCACCACTAATTCTGTTCAGTGTGAAAGATGAGAATTATTTTATTCTTCAGGCATTTAAAACCATCAAAAATTTCCTCATTCAGAGCTGTTTGAACAAACTATAATAAACAATAACTGTCTTTAAACTTATTCCTGTGCTACAGGTTTAAATGACTCCTATTCCACGCCCCAAGAGCTGAAGTTTTGTGGATGTTGCACTAAGCTGACAGGCATGAGTTAAAAATAAACAGGATGAAAAAGCATCTTCCCAAAAAATAAATACACAATCAGCTCATTGTATATTCTCCCTTACATTGTGGTAGAGGGCACTGAAACTGTACCTAATAAAGGAATTGTATCTGAAAGAAGCAAGAAGCATTACTTCTATTTAATTTTTAAGATTTTTTTTTCTCAAATCATTTTTCTTCAGAGAGAAGTGGGACTGCAAGTGCAGACGTGTAAAACTGGAAAAACAGCTGATGAAGCAAAAGATTCACTGAGTAGGACATGAAATATAGTGGGCGGCCCCTTGCAAGCAGAGATTAAACCATGTATCAAAACTAACACATTGACCATCAAAAGGTATCCAAAGAACAGCATTGTGACTGGATGATCTAAGTTACTCCCTTTCAGCCGAGAGATGCAAATAGTTGCCAACAAAAATGTTAGGATTTGACAAGACTTGGCAAATTGCTGGGATATAAATTCATGTTTTGTGAGTTATAAGGCCTTCCAGGAGATGTGACAAATCCTGAAAAAGGGTGGAAAAGCATGCACAGCCCACAGAAACTTACTCCCTTTTCATGGACCTGCCAAAAGAAAGGAAATACAAAAAAAAGTGCACAAGAGACTTGCCAGTGCCAGACTTACCATTTCATTTAATAAGCACACTTCATAAAATGTTGAAAAAAAAATGATTGTAATAAAGGGCATGCATATTACAAATAGTGACTAGTTCAGAAAGCAAAAGCATTAAGTTTTTACTCTGGGGACAGAGAAGTTATTGATGTTGTGGATCAAATGTCTTAACTCAAAGAGTCACACCTAAAAAAAATAAATAAATCCTATTAATGGTTATCTCTAGCATGTATAATTTTTCATCTTCACTCTCTCTTGCAACACTGATTATTGTTAATATTCCAAATGTTACAGGTAATGGTACAAGCCATTGACTGCTATTGTCCCCACTCCTTCCAAAGTGAATGAAAGCTAGAGGTGTGCAAGGCAAAGCTGGATGAGGAGCAAAAAAATTACTCTCAGGTGTGTCAGGTATTGGATGTTGTCCTTCATCTGATCAATTGTGGTTCATAATAAGCAGAGGTGGGAAAGCAGGAAATAATCTTCTGCAGAGTATGAGCGTGACCCAGGGGAGAGAGCAGCCCTTTATGGAGCCTACATGTGACCTGAAGCTTTAAAACACAACCAAACCCATAGGAGCCCTCCCTGACTTCTTACGCAGGTCACACCCTCGTGGCTTTAACAGGATTTCATCCTTAGTGGTGGTGGTGTCAGTGATGAAGTGGGCCAGCAACCAGGGCTATCGAACACACTTCTGAAGAGCCACCCAAGCAGAAGGGAAGGATGACATCAGTGTTGGATGGACCTGGGAGCAGTGAGACAGCTCTAAGAAAGCGCCGAATATGAGCAAAAATTTTGTGGCTGAGATAATTTATGAGGCTATGGAAAAGTCTCACAAATAGAAATAGTGCACAACATACTCACTCTGGAAATTTAAATCTGAAACCATGTAACCCAGAGCAATTTTGCCATGGCAAGACATTGTAGTGGATGTGGTACTGGTTTAGTACCATTACTACCTGCCTCCACCATGTGAAACTAAATCTCTTTGGGGATAAACTGCAAATAAATGTGTCTTAAATGATAAACAAATGTAATGAAACACTTCAAAACTGATCATGTATAATATTTACTAGCAGAGATTCTGCATTTTAAAAAATCTTAAGTAAAATGGAACTAATCACTCAAAAACTTTTCCTTCTCTTTTTTTTTTTTTTTTTAAAATGTGTCTCCTTTAATTTCCTGAGATTAAATGTGATGTTTAGAATATAAGGTTGCTCATAATTAAGCATTCTAACATGCAAAGTGATGGAATTTATTTTAAAATATTGCCCTCTGTGACTGCCTCATGGGATATACATCTTGTTTTTCAAATGGTAACAGAATGTAGCAGTTGTGTAGTTATGATTGGATTAGTGGATTTTATTACATGAATGCCTACACAAATTTTCCATTTTGATATGCATCATCTCTCTGTTCTCTGATGACTGAGACCTTCAATAATATCATCTGAAGCACAGTGACATCTGAATGGCCCCCCAAACACGAATTTACATTGGTCACTTCAAGCACACAGTCATTCACACAAGTTAAGCCTTCTTGTGACACAGCCAAAAATGTCCAGGACACCACCTTCATCCAATTTCATCCAGTTACATCATTTGCTAACAACTCTTATTCTTACAAGTCCAGGTGAACAGGTTAGCATCTCCCTTCCTCCTTATGCTGCCTTTCCAAAGCTCTTCACATTTCAAGATGATGCATGAGAATGACATGGACCAAAATACCTGCATACAATCATCCTCGGATCTTTTCAGTCTCTTCTCGCTTCATCAACTGCAGAACGGGATTCAAATAAAGACAAAACAGTCTATAAAACAAGTTTTCAAAATCCTTAAAAAAATATATCAGATTCTCTTCAGTTTGCCAGGACTGTATTTCCTATCCCAAATGCATCACTCCCCACTTGCACTCTGAAAAATAAATACACACTATCATTCAGCTCTCAGATCAGTATGCCCAGCTGTACTGAACAGTTGCCCTCCCATGTCCTCCTTTCTTTTCCCCCCAAAGTGGAATATACACTTATATATTACATATGTATTTTATATATATATGTAGATTATATATATATACTTTCCCCTGAAAGTGAACATACACTTATATACACACAAAGAGACAGAGAGAGAAAAATCTTGAAAATTACCTAATTGCTTACATAAGTGTGGATTTAGTGACATGGATTTAGAAATGTCACTTGAGAATCTTTCAGTTTATTATTAGCAAAAACTGTCTTGCTGTAGTTTTACAGAAATCAAGAGTTGCTCAAAATGTAATTCTTTTCTCCTAGAAAATAAACAGAAAATTATAATCACCCCACTCGCTACCCTAACTTCTTCATTTATACTTAACTGCATTGCATTTTCTGAGTAAGATATAATTTTGCTCAAAGAATGTGCTCTTGCATGCCCAAATATGCATCAATGTTCACTTGTACAGTCACACATACACAGTTCACAAGAATATTTAGCCCAAGTATGAGCTCCAGAGTAATTGTCTTCTGGCATTAATTTGTTTTTCAGTCAATAATCAGTAAGACACAAATTGTGCCTGATGTCATCACAGTTCAAAAGTTTCATCTCTTCAACTGGTATGTCAAGTCTTTGAGAGAGTAATGCTTCATGCTTGCTCCCAGTCATCTCATCATCCGTGAATTTCCATATCCTTCTTTTGACATGCTCGACCTACAGAAGAAATTATAGAATATACTGAGGTAATGAAAATGTGGTATATAATCAGTTCTGCTATATGAAGACTTCGCAATTTGAGAACTAGCACTTAGACTTACTACTTTGGTTACTTCTGTTTCTTACTATTCTGTCTCAAGGGTTTTAAATAATGTCTGCATGGACTTCAGAAGAATCTGACTTCTGCCTCTCTCCAAAATCATATCCTGTCAGAGCTGGCAGGAAACCTCCTAGAGGAAAAAAGTAAAGTACACATTTTTAATCTTAGCCCAGTACAATTCAGTACACAGCCACACAGTTCTCATACTGTTCTCCAAATTGCAATTTTCTCATTATCTGCAAAGTAAAAATAAGATCATTTATCTTATGAAGTTCTTCTCAGAATCATAGTTGAGACGAACATATGCTATTAGCCTTTCAAAGCATAGTCCCTTTTTATTGTTGAGATAGACTCCAACTATAGAACATATTGTAAATCCCCAAATTGTCCGCATTCCCATCTTAGACAATTTATTTCCCAAGTAATAGTCCAAGTCCATAAGGACAGTCTGATCATTTTTATTCAAATCTGAACTCCAATATTGGATGTTTTGATGAGCCTCCTGTATCAAAAACACATCAAATGTTGTTTTAATATTAGAATTGGCCTTTTCCTGAAAGCAGAAAGACACTTTTATAGTTAAAGCTGTAAAACTGCTAGGTATAAAGCAGCAGTAAAAATCTCCTGTTATTGTGTGGAAGAGGCATACCAGTAAGTACACGAAGTACAGGCTAGAAATTGTCAGTCATGGATTTTAGACAGATAATGTACAGCTGATAGGGACTGAACGGCTGTTGGGAGAACTTCAAAGGAAATCTATGATTTGATATGATGAATAAGGAGCAGTTTGAGTAAGACTACTAGATGATCCACCTCAGCACTAGATTCCATCATCCCCTTTGCTTTTTATTCCACCTGTGGTGATGAAGAGGAAAGGAAGAAACAAGAGAACAGGAGGAAAAAGACATGTCTTTTTAGTGTCATGTAAACTTTTCATTCTGAATCACAAAAAATACTTAAAAAATTATCTTTGTTTTTCTTCCCTCTGTATAGATCAAGAGTGAAATTTGGTGAACCTAACAAACCATCTGCACAAGTTTTCTTTAACCTTTCCCATGATAAATGTAACATTTCAGGTTCTTGTTCTAGACTGTACCACTTGGCTTTTCTAAATAAATAGGATGTCGCATGTTTCTGGTTATGGCATAGCTAGCTAAAATAACCAATATTAGGCTAGTCCTCATAGGCAGCACTCATCTTCTTTCAGCTTCAAAAAGTGTTTGAGAAGACCACAGGGCTCAAACTGTAAACAGAAATAGTCATGAGAGAAAGACCTATTTCATGGAGGGCTCTGCCTGTAAAAAACCCACCTTAGCATGATATTTTCCAAAGTTCTAGTTCGACGGATCCAAAGTAAAGCTACTCTGCTGCACCATCTAGTGACAATGAGAACTGCACTTCGGACAGCTGATCTAATTAAAATCTTACCCCTTTCCTCCAGCCTTATCTCTCATTAGTTACAAAGAGGGAAACCCCAGTACCTTTGAAGCCGCAGGGGACTTTCTGTTACCTGCAACAGGCTGAGGACATCATTAGTGCTCTCAAAACACTTCCAGTAACACTGGAGGAAGAAAAAATTCTCCTAATTCCAGTGATTCTTATGTGCTGTCTTTCTGGCCATAGTATGACCATTCTGTGCAGAAATGACGCTGAAGCATAAAGTCCTGATGGAAATGAAAACCTTCCTAAAATTCTGGTTGCTTGGATCCTAGGTTTTGCTTTGGGAGACTCCAAGGGTCATTAACTACAGTTATTTTACTCTGGCCATTATATTAGACGTGACCAAGTTTTAAACTAGGAAGCCTGTTTCTTTTATTGAACTCTCTTTACCGTCAAACTGAGACATGCAAAATACTCTTACTTGGATGGAGGTCTGCATATTTGTAACTTTGAGACTGTAGCTTTCTTAGAACGCATAGTACCCCTAGTTAGAGATAATAGCTTTTTTAGTACTTAATATTTGGCTTAGCTCAATGGAAAGTCCTTGAATTTCTAAGGTTTTTGTCTCTGAAAGTTATTCCACAGACAGCTGGATTCTCGAACTTTCTCTGGACATCACATCAGGACAGCTTTTATAATGATAGGGCCATTGGATAAACATCTAACTTTTTACAGTTTAGATGGCTAATGTAATTAATATATTTACTAATTTTTCTCAGTTTATTGATTACAATAAGCTTGTCACAAATATATAATTTTTTAAATAATTGGTTCTACAAATTTCTCCGAGCATGTAAAACACATTACTTAATAAATGACCGTTTCATGTTTTGCCTAGCACTAGAAGTGACATACGCTGGGGATTGGCTAGATGGCACTGGTGCATACTTATATGTTACCACACAGATGCGACTGTTTATAATATGATACTTGTTGGTTGAATTTCCTGGGATGTAATTGTTCAGCTGGAGCTTGATGGTGCTATTGCTCTGTACTAATTATAGCACTGTATTGGTTAGGAAGAAGGACACTCATACTTAATACTCCTTTAGTCTTTCATCCTGAGTTCCCTTGTTTATGATCTGGATGTTTGCTACAGGAGGAAAGAAAACAACTACTCAGATATTACAAGTCCACTGCTTTGGTGCTGATGGTTTCTATGGCTTTTATAATTTCTAAATAACCAACACACTCTGTAAGTTTTGGCTCTGCATCATTTTTCCACACCTGAAGTAAACCCAAGAGTAGACAGAGTAGCACTGTTGTCTCTGTGGTGGTGTATGCATATCAGAAGGCAATAGTGAGGGCCCCAAAGTTTTCTCCTTTTTTTCTAGGAATAGCAGTGAATTTTATCATAGTGGTATCTAAAAGATATTCAATCTCTCTACAACCCAAACCTCTCCCATAGTAGAAAGAAACAGATTTCCCCGATTCAGAGACAGTGAATCTATCAGCTAAAGCTTTACTGTGTCACTTTAGGAGCTTGTAATGATGTCTTAAGGGACTGATCAGAATAGTTGGCACTAATTTCATGTATCTGTCATGACCAGGGAAGAGATGAGAATGTGTATAACATCTGTATGCAATGGCAATACCTATGCTGGGTGTCTCTCACTTCCCCCCTCTCTGTCACTTCAGTGACCCAGCGAAAGGGATTACTTCTGTATGCATTAGTATGGCATTTGCTAAACTTTGTCCTGACCAGGGCCTCTGGGAACTAGAGGAATATATATGAGTATATAATAACAATAAGTCATCATTCAAATTCAACATGTGGAGAAAATAGTTATAGCATAGCCTACATGAATTATTATTGCTGAATGCAGATCTAACTGCATGGAAAACTATATTCAGGAGGAATCCTTAGACAGGCCTGCAAAACAATTCACTTTCTACTCCCTGAAATAGCATTTGCACTGTTCCCATACACCAGAACTAAACTGAATTTTAAGGAGGTTGGAATTACAGTTCTGTGGGATATACCCCAAAATGAATGGAGTGATTTTGCATTAAGAATATGCCTGAGTGGGAGATGGAGGAGGAAATAGGTTCAGCTGCCAGCTTCCTGCTGCCAAAGGGAAGCACAGCTGCTTGGTCTATTGAGCCACAATATTCGGGTAACAGTGATTTGGAAACGAGACACTCATTGATGTTGTAGCTATTGCATATTCAGGTCTTGGTGGCTACCGTCCATGTGGTACTCCCAAGCCCCCTCTCACTCCTTGACTTCGAGCCAGTTGCTGAGCAGTGGTCTGAGGACTCTTAGAAAGTGATGTGCCCACTATGGCACATGACATGAGAGAGCAGGAAATTTCTCAAAGAAAGTAACTTGACGACAGCACAATCTGATCTCAAAATGAACAGAGAAAATGCTAGTAAAATGTCAGCAAAGTATTTATTTGCATATTTTAATATCTGTTCTGGCATACAGCCTTATATGGTGCACACACACAGCTATACTCTCCTCCATGCCCCCAGGTTCTGTACTTTGAACACTGGAAAATGCTTTTCTATAGTTTTGCTAAAGACAGGCTTACTTCATAAAGCTGTTTTAAGCTGGTTTTAGCTATATTGTTTCTGTCTACGCATTCCTCTCTGTGTCTAGCTGTAGTAATTTTCAAGGCTGTTTACAGTCTCCCCCCATACCTCCTTCATTCAGTATCTAGATGTTAATTCTTTCCTCCAGCCCATGATGCCAATTTCAGTCTTCTGTTCTTTAGATTTTGAATAAGCATCTCTGCTTTTTCCAAGCTGTCCCTAAAACTTGGAGGAGTCTGTCTATAAGTATCTGCAGAGGTGCTTCTGCAAAGCTACGTCCTCTTGTCAATGAGAGAATTCATACAGTTAATAAAATATATGAGATAAACTCCCCCCCATCGTGATTTATGAAATGATAAAGAAGAAAACTAACTTAAATGGTACTGTATGTAATTGCAC
Organism: Strix uralensis; assembly: GCF_047716275.1. Taxonomy (NCBI): domain Eukaryota; kingdom Metazoa; phylum Chordata; class Aves; order Strigiformes; family Strigidae; genus Strix; species Strix uralensis. Next base: position 99,073,425 of record NC_133974.1, on the reverse strand, counting down.
TGTAACAGAGCTGAAATCTAATCAACAAAGTAATTATCTGGGACACTACTGTTATGATTCTGACAGTCCATATACTGCATTATTATGGATTAATAACATGTTGGTAGGCTGAAAAAACTGGCTGGTATCTTACTTTTTAAAAAAGCATAAATCTAGTCTACTTCTGGTAACTTATACAGAGAAAGCACAGTGACTTGTACAACATCGCATCTCACAGGGCTCTCCTGGATGTGACAAAAACCTACAGCTTAACCCTTTAACTTACTTAGTTGTTGGATTAACAGCAGTGCATCAGTCTGACTCACGTGGTTGTGTGGAGGAAAGTAAAAAAAATGCAGCCTCTCTCTACAACATGAAGAACTATTTCCTTCAATGAGAAGGGATCAAGTGTTACCAAAGAATGAATCTCTAAAAGGAATCATTACCTTCAAACAACTATTATACAAATACAAGGGTGGAGAACACATTGCTTGTACATATGTGGATTTTCAAGAGCCTAATTATGAAAATATAACATTATTACATGCAGAGAAAAAGTATGAGAAACATGACTGTTCATAACCACAAATCCTTCAGATCTTGTGTAAAAATCTCCAGAGTGTTAAACTTCGTGCAATCAATGGAAACACATTTTTCACGTTATGGACATCTATTTTGTGATAGATGATGATGATGTCATAAATCTGGAAAGTCAGTCCAAGATTCATTGATAATTGTGGTACTTTATATACCCATGGCAGAGACACCAACCCAATATAAAGATTACTTAAGATGTCTGCTGTGGTACATGGATATGCCTGATACGTAACTAAATTTTGCCAAGGGCAAAATGGACAACATTTTCTTTTGGGGGGCCTGTGATCTTAAAGGGAGGCATAAACCCAATCCAGAGCATGCTGCAGCACTCACTCAGGCATGCAGATTGGCAGATGTGATCGCTTTATATTCTTTACTGGGACTTACCTCAAGAAGTGCCAAATTTGTTCTAAACTATGCAACAGTTGTGAAACCCCTGCAGGCATTATTACATGATAACTTCAGTTTTCTTGGACAACTGTTTCCAAGTCTTGTTTTCAAACAGTTTAAGAGCTGGACTGTTAGAAATTAGCACTTCCTTTGCACAATCCCCTTTGTAACTGTAGATGCTTCACACTGTGGCTTAGATGCAGTGTTCAGATGCATGAAATGAAGTCTGAAAGAACAATCACATTAGTATTAAGAACAATAAAATCAAAGTTTTGTCATTAAAAAGAAATCCTTTGCTTCTGTCTAAACCATTACATCTGTATTGTATTTCAAAATTCATTGTCTCTTAATGGCAATATCATTGTAAAGAAATCTCAATGTGCATCACCTTAAAATACTGTTGTAGACCTCTTGTGCTTTCCTCCAAACTGGTAATTCATAGGGAGATTATATGAAAACAATTGGTTGTATGAAAACTCTAAACTGTGTATACAAAGAAATTCAAAGTGTCTGTTGAGATGTACTATATGTTGCCAAGAATATACTCCTTCCTAATGGTGCCTGGGTGTGTTGTATTCTTTTGTTTTATATCCTAACCAACACATACGTTCTGTGTCATCTGGGGTTAAAGTAAACCTGACTCTTGAAAGCTGCTATGTTTCTACCACCAAGATGGGTATGCCCAACTCCTCTTCTTGAGCCATAGGAAAAGAGAAGCCAAGTCTTCCTTCATCATGGGCACAGGAACCATTCTGTCTGGAAACAGTTTCCTCTGTGGAGAATCCCTAATTCCTTTCACATTCCCCTAACCTCTTCTGGCCTTCACTGCTTTTCCTCTTCCCTGGAGGAACCATTCAGCCCTTCTAAAGTCCTTGTCCTTCACACCTCACATATCTTTGTTTGCTCAGTTTACTATTGGATAAATGTATCTGCTGCATTATTGCATGCTGATTTCTTCTGCCAGCTCCAGAAGAGGATATCCATCCCCTTTGGTCTCAGCAAACACTTCAGAAAGGTGTTTCTGTGGGGTTCCTGCTCAGTCTGTAATATCCTTCATGCTTGCGCCGGGCACAGCACACCCACTGTGGTGACTGAGGGCATTCTCTTCCTGTTGGATAAGTGTCCCACATCCCCATTGGAGTCTGTAGTCTGATTGCTAAACTGCTTCCACAACCCTCTAAATGTCCTCTTCTACAGTTTGTTCCACCTTAGAATATTGCTACATTTAATCAGCATTTCACCATTCCTGTACCTGTGTATCAACCCATTCTTCAACAGCTAGATAATAATTTTGAATTACCTTAGAATTCATCAGGTTGCTAAGATGAGTTGTAGCAGTAAAAGGTGATGTCTTAGTTTACTTCAATGCCTATTTTGCATGGCCCTGCATTTAAGTTGCACAGTCCAGTGGACTTTCCTTTTCATCTCTGTTAAAAACTTCAGAGCGAAAGAGGTTTCTGATTGTGATTTTGCCTAGTGTCTTGTGCAGAGAACCTGGCTGCAATAATCTGTTCTTCATGCCACTTCCCAGTCCCACAGTACAGATGCCATGCTGGAGACACAGGAATGAAAAAAGAGCCAGCTAATAACCTGTTTAAATATAACCACCCTTTAAACAGAAAAGACGCAGTAAGTTCCCATAGTGTACATTCTCCTGGCTTTAGGGCTTGACTAATGGATTCTGACACAAACTGCAACTCTCAACTGAAAAACTTCTGTTTATTTAGGATGGATGGAGCAGCCTCATGAGAATAATTATTACAAGCTATAACATCACCGATATTGGTTGATCCTTGTCATTTCATCACACACCTCTCACCGCATGACATTTTGTTGGCGATGTCCCATCTTGTAGTGATCCATCCCCTGAGGTACAATTTCCTGCTGGATGGGAGAAGTCTGTGCTGGGACAATATTTCATTCTCCATTATTCTGTTTTAAAGAGGAACATTTTAGTTCATTTTACTTCTCTTACTCCAAGCACTGCACACAGCAAAAGAGCTAAATTACTGAGCAGTGATTTGTCCCTAACAAAGTAGCGCATGGTGAAGGAAATAGCATGGTCCTATTTAACACTGTGATCCCAGATACCTACTGACTTAAAGTACATGCTGTTAGAGACTGTCCGGTGGTTAATTTGTTCTGAGTTACTTCTAGGACATTTTTCTCAGGAGAGAAAATAACTGTGCCCGTGCCACATTATAACAACCTAAAAAAAAAAGAAAAAGAAAAAAATCCCTGGATAGTTTGGGCTTCTGGGTATTGTTTTTAGAGCTGGAATCCTACATGCCTACCTAAGGTGTTACAGCTTCATCTTGCTTTTTGCTCAGGCTTTTCCCTGACAAAAGAGCGCTGCAATTCTGGCTGCAAAGCACAGCTGTTGGGAAGTCAACCCTCTAGTGGGCAGGTCCTGCACGGAGCTTCCAGCAAGTTACACAAAAGCGAAGCTCTGCAGGGCTTGGGTGGTGGTTTTTTTTTTGTTTGTCTGGCAATAAAAGAAAAAAAAAGTCACATTCGTGTTTAAATGCAGTGCTACCTAAATTAAGATAATGGGGGAAATACAGTATTGTTTAGTTTCCCAGTCATGAAAGTATTGTAAACATTAGAGCTGGATTGATGCACTTCTTGATGACTTGAAGTGGTTTTCATAAATGAAGTCCAAATATGTAATAGCTGCTCTCAATTTTCTATGAGAAGATTTATTCAAAAATAAATTTAGCTAAGGGGAAAAAAGAGACAGATTTGAAAGCTGAATTATTGCCAAGAACTCAAACATTGAAGCAGCCAGTCCCTTTTGAGACAGCTGCAACATTTCATGGTGTAAAGTCAGCGAATTTCCACAGGCCCTGCTGCCAGAGACCACAAAATGGTTTCAAACAACGGCTCACTTCATGATATTTTTGTTTTTTAAAAAAAAGTGTCCTTGTGCTGCTGAGTGGGCAGTGTGCGCTAAGTTAGCAGATTAATGAAAATGTTTCACTGGCACAAGATTTTGATTGCCCCAGTGCAAAATTGCTTGCAGATTGGAAAACAGCATGTTTCATTTCAAACTCATTCTCTTCCCATACATTAGCACTTGTCAATGTAGCCATTAAGCACAGTCAGTGCAGAAATTTAATTACAAAACCATTTATTTTATTGAAAGAAAAATAAACCCAAGCTACCTCAAATGCATTAGGTGGGTTCAAAACATGTTCGGCTGATAACACCCAAGGGTAGAGAGGCTGCTGTAAGAATAATGTTCCTTTCATGTGTGGTGGGGACTCAATATTAGAAACAGCTGCCTATAAGTCATTCTTTATTTAAGTTCTATTATGAATTAAAGAACAACTGATTTAATGAAGGAACTTTTTATATCTGAAGTTACTCAGCTGTGGTATTCATTCTGTCTTCCTTTAAGAAAGAGGTTAAATTTTAAATGCTAAGTAAGTGAACAGAGCGATACTTTTTATTGAATACTTTTTTTTTGCTCATGTTAGCCTTTTGTTCTCCTAATGCTTGAAGAATGTAAGGTCTGCGGTATTAAAGGAAGTAACAAAAATGTGCTAAACACATCAAAAAGTAGAAAATCTGTATCTTATTTATGCCACAGAGTTCTACGCTCTGAATGTCTTATAGGCATTTGGAAAGGCCCAAGAATAAGGATCTCTAACAAAATGATAGATGTGGGTCAAGCAGCACTCTGATGTCATGGTACATATTGCCTCTGTCTCACTACTAATGAGCTGCCAATAACAGGTCTGTTTTACTGTTCTGCTTGAAGAAGAAAAAAAGGAGTTATAACCTTAGTGGTTTGGACTGATTTGTCAATTTAAAGAGCTTTTTTTTTTTCCTGTCTGAGATATCTACCCACAATTTCTTGCAGACATACACTCATGTAGTCCACCCAGCTGAAGAGCCTGGAGCAGGGACATGTGCATGTTTGGCAGCACCCTGGGATGGATGGTAGTCAGAGAGACTGCTGCTGCTACAGGGAACACCACACCACTGAGAGAAAGCTTAATGGTGAACACGATGTTTGCTACAAGGAGCGTGGCTCTGTCTAATGTAGTGCTTCCTCCTCACCACTGTCAGGTGCCCAAGCCACCAACATGTGTGTGTGTGAAGAGATGGGAGGAGGCAGTGGGGTCCACCCCACACCCCAGACAGCCACTGCCTTACACATGACTTTGGTCACCCTGTGACTTAAGCAAGTATGGAAACAGCTAATTATATTTGTGAATATAAAGGTATTTCATACAGCTACAATACTTCATGTAACGTCTTCCTATGCTAGCCAAGATTATCATGTCATGTTCAATAACAGAATTGTCAATTAAGTGCACACCTATGTTTTAGTTTTCCCTAAAAACACCTGTTTTTGCTTTTTCCAAGTTTACCATAAAGAGGAATGCCCTAGATTTTTCTCTTGGCTTTCAAAGTCCTTATTTTTCTTTACCTGTGCACCTTTTCTCTCCGCCAGCAGAAATGCCAACCGGTGGGACACATTCTTCAGCAATGAGGGACACATGAACCTCCTCACCTGCACCCCACACTGTGGCACCATGAATCATCCCAAAGAAAACAGCATGGCAAGAACACCATCAGCCCTGCCTGGACAGGGACCGGTCACCCTCAGCAGGGAGGTCTCCTCCAATGCTTTCCCATCCCTCCCTGACCCACAGACTGGCAGAGGGAAGGCCCTGGAGTCACTGATGCTCCAAGCGGAGGTCACATATCACCTCTACATCCGAGTCTATTTTGCGTTTAGGAAAGCTCTGTAATGAAGCAGACACTGAACCCATTCACACACACAACTGGGCACAAAGTACAGAGCAGATAAGAGTGCAGCACACTCCAAGATGGACTTTTCATGCCTGAATTAGGGTATTCTTTGTCCCTGGATTTTACATTTGTTAATCAGATAAGTTTTCTCTCTCCAGTTCTCTAAGAGAATTGGCACACAAAATAGTCTCAAAACCTAGGAAATCTGAGACTTTTATTTCTGTTATCATAAATGCATATATCAGGGTGGAAGAAAAAAACCCCACAAAACAGTAGGAACAAATCCACCCCTGAGTTTAGTTTCTGAGTTGAAATCTAGTTGCAAGGGAGCCAAAGAGGGAAACAAATTCTGTTAAAAGATATGTGGGGGCTGAGGCTTGAGGGAAAGCTAGTGCCAGGTTACTGCAGGGATCTTCCCTGAAGGGTAGGAAACGCGACGTGTGTTGGAGCCCTTCTGGAGCATCACGTCTCACTTCATAAAACTGCCCATCAGCACCATCCTCCTTCCCTCGGGTCCAGCCCCAGGCCTGGTGGGCTCAGATCTCCCATTTGGTATCTCCCAAGTACATCCTGCCATGACAGTTGTCTTGTGGGGTTTTTTTGTTGTTTTTTTTTTTTTTTTGTACATTGATATAAAAACTTCTTAAGATCTGCTTAAATATTAACTTGAAAGACTGATGAAAAGGAGACTGTAGCACAGGATGCCACAACGGAAAGCTGCAAAATACAAACGAAGAATGAAACCAAATGCCTCTTCTGAGGAGAACCATCCCCTGCAGAAGTTTCATCTCTGTGGACTATTTGAGGTTTTCAAACTAACAAAGTGGTCTGAAAGTGTGAGATGAAAGACAGCTGGAGAATAACTAGACTGCGTATCATTAACACAGAATAATTTCTCTGGAATGGGGCAATTTAGTCCATTCCCGACTTCATAGTACCTCTCTATTTTAATTTTTTCTGAACCATTCCAAATAAATCCCTGTCTAGACAAACCTTTTGTTAGTCATCTCTACAATGAAAAGGTACAAAATCTTTCCTTTTTAAAGTCTACATGCATTTCTTTCCTAATATTCCTAGGCACAAACATCTGTCCATTTCAGGGATTTACAAATTTTCTATTACTAGTATCTGAATTTCTCACAAACTTTAACACAAACTTATGGTGCACCTCTGAGGTAGTGAAATCCCATTCCCATTTTACAGATGAAGAGACAATGAAGGTAAAATGAGATTCTATGATTATCCCAGATCTGGAAGTCTACAGAAGAGTCTGAGGCTGCACTGGGCTCCCTGGACTATCTTTTATCTCTGTCAGCTCAAAATGGATTTGGAATAGGAGTTATCCCAGATTTACAAGAGGAGCAGCCCCTGTTATCCTAAATTTGGATACTCCCTGAGGTACTATAGTTCCTGAGTTCAATCCTTATTCAAGACACACAACAAAAAAGTAAACCCCTTATTGAGAGTTATTACAGTAACTCAAAGTACACTGAAGTAGAGCACACCTTTTCATGTATTGACATACCCTGTTCTACAACTCCACTTGCCTCTGCCCTACAATGTTCTTCAATATTTTTTTAAATGCAATGCGAGAAGCAATATAGAATGAGAAAATCCAGAGAAGAAAGGTTGCAAAGATTTTTTCAGTCCCTTAAAGGAAACATAGTCTAATAATACAATATGGAGCACAAGCCAATACATAATGTGGATGTGCCTACAGTAACAGGACACCTTAGGATCTAATTCTAAAGTCCGAGGAAAAGTAATCTGTTTTCTCTTAATGCAATAAGGAATAAGACAAACAAAAGAATTGTAATAATTGTTAGAGTGGAAAAATGGGAGGAATTACTATGGTAGGAAAAACAACATCTCTGCCAGCATTCAGGGAAAAAGCTACTAGGAAGAGGGAGTATTGGGATGCTGATCTGTTGCAGACACCACCCGCAGCCACCCATGCCTTCACACAAAACCCAGGTGTAGTTAAGACCAGCTGTTTAGCCTGCATACGAGACGTGCGTCTTGCCACAGCAGACCATCTTAGGGCACAGATCTCAGCCAGAAGAAGTGGATGCCCCACCAAGAGGGTATGTGGAAGGCTCACCAAAATGCAATGAAGTAACAGCACCTTCAACTTCAGCTTGTGTGTGGTTAAAATGATCACTCTGACCTGTCTCAAGATCAAGGTCAGGGATGTCAGCTCCATAATATTTACCTCATTAGTGTCTGACAAAATAAATTTAATACCTAAATCCACCATGCCCTACAAATAGTTATCCTTGGAGAAGAATCCCCCAGATAAAATAAGGAAGGACTGCCCACTGTGTGGGCACAAACTTCAGTATACCACCTTCTGCAATGTGTGCAATACTGCATCTGTAAAACACTTCATCCAACTGAAAAAAAAAAAATTCGAGACAGCGTGAGTGTAAACATATTCCCATAACACATGAAGTAGGGACAAGTGGACAAGTACTTGACTACATGAGTTTCACAGCTCACTAGGTGTCATTCCAAAAAGCATCTGTCACCGCCACTGGCAATGAATTCTGAAAACAACTGTATTTTACATCTTGGAGTTTAACAGGATCACACAGCTGCCAATGAACTACCTAAGCCTAAAGACCCAGGAAATGTGCACCTTACCTCTCCAGAACTTGTCCTTGGTTATATTATCAGTGACAGGAGAGACAAAGTTGTTAGGATGGTGTTAGACAGCAAATTCACACACAGATCTGACTTGTCAAATCAGCACTCTCTGCCTGAACTTTTCCACAATTCTCTTAAGAGCAATTTCTTCTTCTTCTTTTTTTTTTTTTCATACTAGACATGTTCCACTTGAGGTTTGTAAACTTTTACCCATTTTGGTAATTCCAGAAGAGCAAGTACAGGATTAGAAAATATATTATGTCTTGTAAGAAAAACAGAAACCACTTGCTGCTGCCATGCTGAGATGTAGGTACAGGAGAAGTGTTTATAGCAGCTAAAAATCTTGGGGGAGCAAAGAAAGAGGCCTCTTCATGCCACTGGGAATTGGGCTGTAATAGCATCAGGATTTACTCCTACCTGTATATTACTATTAGATGTGAGAAACTATTGCACCAGGGCCATATTAATGCATAGTAAGACAGAATCCCATATCCTAAGGAATGTAAATTTTAAAGCAAAAATAATGGGGAAAGAATCGAGACACAGAGAGGTAAATTAATTGGCCTGAGTTCAGTGGCAGAGTCAGAAACAAACCCCAGATTTCTTTTCTCCAGTGTTCATTCTTCTGAAATAGGCTATTCTTCCATGCAGGCCCATTTGAGGGTGATAACTGAACTGTGCGGAGGAGCTGTCCCTTAGACAGCAATAAGGGAAAAGGTTAGAATTTAACCATGAACAAAATTATTGCTCTAGAGTTGTTTTAGTCTACTATCAAAAATTAAAAAATAGATTGGTAACTTTTATATTAATTTAAATAGCATCTGAGTTTATCCTTACCTGTGTACCTGCAAAATTGTTGCTGGGAAATAATCAAGATCACTGTTTTCCATAAGAAAAGACTAACCTAGATTTATACGCTTTTATCCCAAAGACCTATTCTGCCCTACAGATAACTGTAAAACAGCATTTTATCAGTTCAAACAAGAGAACTAGGGCAAATGCACACTAGAGACTTCTGCTGATAAAAGCGTGTTAGCAAGGAGTGCAAAGTGATGTGATATCTTACCATCTTGGCCTTTCCTGATGTTTCCTGGGAGGCAAACAACAGTAAAAGGCAGTTCTGCCCTGATTTCTCCTGCAGAAGTGTAGGGAGCATCGTTGTTCCTATCACCTGCTCTGGCTGACAACCCACAAAGCTGCTGGACAAGGACAGGGCATATGCAATTACCTCTCAGCATAGGTTTGTCTGACAGATGGGACAATCCAGGCAGGACATCCCATGGTTCTAACAACCTGTGAATATATTTCAGTATCCAGATATGAATCTGTTTCTGCAGTGCTCAGCTCTGGGATGTTTTGGCTCCAAATGTGCAGAGACCCACTTTAATGCCCATGTGAGGGAGAAGGAGGGAAATGAAGAGTCTGAGGAAGTGGCATGGTATGTTGGTTCATTCCTACTCAACAGCCCACATTTCCTTGCTGAAAGCACTGCTGGTATGCTGGTAGGTGACACAGTTAAGGGTTGGGCAGTGGCAGTCCAAGGGCTGTGAAACTGCACACAAACTTGCACACATCTCTGTCTAAAAGATTTATTTTGGTTGCTAATGTTTCTTCTCTTACCCACAGTGTGTTCTGCTTTGATCTTGATTTTGGGCCCAGCTGAGAATTCAAACATACTATTAGAGCATATCTTCCCAAACACTGTTGTACTAACATCGGTTTCTACCCTATGAATAGGAAAAATGTAAAACCTGAATCATCTTTCCACCATATGAGTCAGAAACACATCCCTTTTAAATATAGAATGGAGAATATAGCTGGCTTTGTTCATCACTCTTCTTTCTAGGCTGTGAGGCATTATTGTCCGTTTAAAATATGTGGAGTGGACATTAAGAATGAAAAAAAGATTAAATCATGTATTGAAAATCATAAAGTTTTTTTTTTCCTAGCAGCTGCATAGCAAGTTAACACATCAGTTTTTCTAAGAGGCAGTCTGCATTTATTAGTGGTCTTTGGCTAAACTGCAGCTGAAAAACTAGGTTAAAAAAGAACCACCTCTGCAGAAATGAAAATGATATTTGCAATAATTGCCTAATGATGTTTTTTTCTACTTCTGTGCTAGGAACTGTAGCTTGGATTATACAAATGCTTTACAGGGGGGTAGTAAATTGTCATTCTCTCTATGGATTTACAAGATCAATCTTGGTAATTTGTTAGTTACAGTGTATGTAACGTGATATTATTGCTCATGTTACACAAGAGGATTACATGGCTTACTAAATAAAGCAATGGTCTTTACATTAGGGACTACTTCCTTCCAGACTGATGCCTAGACAAGTGAAATTAGATTGGTGATCTCAGCCTTAGGACCATCTCTGGTGAGTGTAGACTGAGATCCCCAAATGACTAAACACAACAGAGCCTATCACTCATCTCTATATGCTCACCCCTAACACCTGGATTCCAGATTCTTACACGCTTTTTATTCGTCAGCTGTTGAAACACACTGATGTGTGGTTTTTCAGTGCAAGATTTACCAAGTCCCAAATTTGTACCTACACTCCTGTTAGTTTATTAGGGGTCTGTGAAATTCTATTCAGGTTGTATTCAACTATTGTATTCAGGTTGTATTCAAGTACTCTGTTTAGCAGGCTTCATATTTTGCAGTTTGAAAATCCATCCATATTTCACCTTTGACTTTCAGGGGGAGGAGATATTGTTATTACTGTGTTGGATGGCTGATAGAAATCAGAGGGAATAGAAAGAAGAAAGTGATATTAACATTTGCAGTTTTGTTTGAGTCCACGTTTGTTCTTTACATTTTTGCTCTTGGAAGTCCTTGCTTTGATATTCTGCTGCTCAGCCTAAAATCCTTTTTGTTAATTTTGCCTCTCACAGATTAGATCCTTTTCCTCTGTCCACAAAGGGTGCCCTTTTTTATCACTTGCAGGCAGTTATCTGTTTGTAGATGTCTTACCTCTCCTCCCCATTATTAATTTTAACACTGTTTTCTGAGCTCTGGCTAGCATTTCAATATGGTGAAGTGGGTCCTACAATTAAACACAATATCCCAGATGTATCTGATTAAAAGAGAATGATATCTTAACCACCAAGGATCAAGTTGTTAATGTTTATCTTCCTCTGATTATTTTCCCCATTCTAAAACTTTGGAATAAATTTTGTATTGATTAAAAGAGCTCCACTGACAGCTTTAAGCCTGCCAGTCTCTGTTTATCCGCAGAAGGGTAAAGCTCAGCACTGCTCTGTCAGTCTAGATCAGCCCTGACCACGAAAGAGCATATCTGTGGCTGAAAGACTTGTATTTAAGTGAAGTCAGCCTAGCCATAGACCCCTCAACACTGGTAATTTTTGATAACCCTCAAGCATCTACCAATCCTTTTCATTGCAAACTCAGTGAGGAAATGAATAATGCTCAGATTTTCAAAAATACTTAGGTACTCAAAGACATGGGACACATTTAGAATAAGGGCTGAACTTAGTCACGCTAAATCACATACCCACCAGCTGTTTCTACAGCAAGCCTCTTAGACTGAATCCCAGCACTAAGTCTGCGTAAGCCTAAGAGCCTGTCGTGGTCCCTGTGCTGAGGCCAAGCCCACCACTGCTCCTGTATCCTCTCCTCCCCCTGCAGTGTGGTACATCGAAACGCTGGAAGTGCATCGGTACCAGTCCCACAAAATCCCTCTTCCTGATTTAGGACTCACCCCTGTTTCACCTTCTGAAACTTCTTTGTGGGCCAGACCTGGAAGGGCAGATAAGCAGTCCATCCACTAGTGCCAAAGACTCCCCTATTTAGCAGCCATTCCTGCCTCAGACTGCTTGAGGACAGTCCTTGGTGAAGACTCTGATAATAAATGGGCCCTAAAACCAAGCAGTGGAAATTTGTACATTCATTTGAAAAAAGCTCCACTCCATTCCGTGCAGCCTTTTTAGGTTCATATATTTTTCTGAAGAATTCTGCTCCATGGCACAACTGAAATAATAACTAAATAAACAAACAATCAAACAAATAAATAATAAAGGGCTCCCAGTGTATCTTAAAGCTCTGCTGAGAGAGGTAACAAGAGTACCACTTGCCTGAGTAACTGTGCTTTTCAGATGAGACAGCTGAACTATCAGGAACAGAGCTGTGACTGCCTATTCGTTTTACGTGGACAGCAATGTCTCTAAATCTGGTTACCGTTGACCAAGACTACTTGAACAAACAACCTATAGGTCCAAGTATCTTCATCCCATTAACAATCTCCAAAAGCCACTTAGTCACTTCACCACAAATACTACAGCTGCCATGCAATGCGGCACAGACAGCTCTAATAAGTAGTTTCAGCAGCCTTGGTTTGGCTTTGCACTTTGCAAGGACACAGGCATGCTAATAGGCGAGGGATGGGTAATTTGAGGGATGTTTTCTGCATTTTTTGTGCTGCTAAAATAGAACAAAAACTTGCTGTAGTTTAGATCAGTGGAAGCAATACCAGCCCATCAGGCAGAGGAGGCATGTGGCTGGGTCACGGCTCAGGAGCTGTGCTGGTTCATGGTGGCTGCTGTCATCAGCATACCTCCCCATATGGGCCCGCACACAAGGGACAGAGGCCTGAATCTGGAAGGAAGCTGAGGAGCAGTTGGATATCTGAGACTACACAACATAACCCTGAGCCAATGAAATGATAGCGTTCCCCCACTTCCCTCCTGACCCCACCAGGAGATCATCTCCAGAAAGGGGCAGCCCAGACACAGAGATAGCAGCCATGGGTGGCTGCTCAAAGGGTCTCCTGGAAGGGGCACCAGTTGTGCCATGCCGAGTCCCACTGTCCCCATCACCCAGAGGTCAGGGCTGAGAGGCAGCGGAGGTGAAACCCTCTTAGACACCACCAAGGCTATCAGTGATCCCTGAATAAAATGAATGTCAGGGAGAGACAGGGGAGGATAGAAACCCCCTTCCCAAAGAGATCAACTAAGGTCTGACAGAAGCAATTTCCCACTGCTTATTGCAGACAGAGATCTGATGTGCATAAGTCAGATAGCAAGCAGCGGAGGAGCAAGGCCATTCTCCTAAAATCAGTGCCATAAAAGGATAATTGCTTTATGCAGAAGAGATGTGGGAGCAAGAGTGACAGAGATTGGGAGCTCTGCTCTCTGAGATTTTTATAAGGGAACAATAAGCCTGTATAATTACTGAAGATCATAACAGAACTCATAAATGCATTGTCAGTGTAGTTGCTTCCATTCCCAGATTTTTACCTCTAGTTTTAGTCTTTCCCCTCCGTTCACAGGTACAAATGCCTCTGGCTTTCTGGAAGTGACTAGAGCAGAACTGACTTGCTAGTTTTTGCCCTAAGAAACTGTTGATAGCCTACAGGTAGAAATCAAAAGCGT